>NW_028274820.1:87029910-87332940 GCF_037043125.1 Eumetopias jubatus
TTACAAGTACCTCCTTTACAAGGTTGTTTTAAAAGTTAAAATGCGCTGACACACATAAAGGATTGAGCAGTCTTTTCTAAAATTTACCCGTTTGCATCTTCTTTATATGAAAGAAGTACAGAGAGTATACTTTATAAATGACAAAAATACAGAGATGAGAGGAACAACTAAATTTTTAAATGTGATGGGTTTTAATGGGCAAGGATTTGTGCATTCTGTAATTACCCTGTTTTCGAGAATGGTTCATCTAAACGTGAGAGAGACTATAGCGACTATAGCCCGTGACACACACACAGGCGGCCAAGACCACGTCAGTTTTCACTTTCCTCCCTAATCCTCCATGTGTATCCTGCCAAAGTTGGACAATGGGTCAGAGCATCATCCAATCAAGTATGTGCGAATAGCTGCATTCCTCTGACAAAACCTCCAAAGTGAATTCTTGTTTTCCCAAATCAACAAGCAAAATAAATACAACCCCTAGGGGTCTTGCATTCCCACCTGAAGGAATGATACCACCTGATGTCAAAAGCTGAACCAATTCCTGACTCCTTTTTTCTCCCGTATCCTTCAAATTCCACTAGTCACAAAGTCAAAAGTCAGGTGACCCGCAGTCACTAAATCTCTTCACTCTTCTCTCTTCTTTAAAGCCAAGGCCACGCGTTCAAGTCTCCAGCAAACTTCCCCCCTACCCAACCTGGATAATAGCCAAGTCCTATTTACCCTTCAAAACAGCTCTCCACATTTGCTTCTCCAGAGCCTTCCCAGCCCCTCTCTGTAAATGCCCCTCATCCCTACTGAGGCAGGTTAGGTATCAGCACCCCCCACCCCCATACTTCTGTTATCTCTGCAGGTATATCTGATCTTCAGAGTGCCTAATACGAGTGTTCCATAAATCTTTGTTGAATAAAAGGTTTACTTGGGAGGGAAAAGGAGGAAAAGAAGAATTTGGTTAAATAGCTGGTACTTTATTTGGTAAAATGAATTAATGACTTTCAGTCAAAGCACTGGCTGTTTCCAAAATAAATTTTTCAATTTGCATAGCATGAGGCAGAATCATGGGCAAAACATTCCAGGGTTATTGATTTTTCATCAAAATTCGGCAACTTTCTACCAGAAAGAGACGCACCTTGACCTAAAGAAGTAAAACTCAATTTTCTGTTCTATATGTGAAGACATGCAGGAGGTGAAGGCATGAAGGCACTAGCCCCGGAGATCCTGACCCCTAGTCTGGTGCAGAACATGGCCAGGCCCAGCCAGAAAAGTGCTCTGGAAGGACTTCTCTTGGTTGCAAATCTATATCCCCATCCCCACACCCAAGAGATCCTTTGCCCAGAGTACCTGATTATCTCCACATACATGGGGCTGGGGACAAGCGGGTGGACACCCGACACCTAGAAGGGTGTGCCTTTCCATATCTAAAACATGCAACGGTGTTAGGCTGTCATCAATTTTCTTCCTGATAACCTACCTCCACACATTTGAACTACTTTACACAGATAGAATATTAATCTAAGAAACTACCATTTCTTCCAGTGGGGGAGGTGGGTGATAACAGTTACTAAACATAAAACCAATGTTCACATGCTAGGGAAATACAGCTGTTATTGGTCACTAAATTTTGTGAAAGACAACTAATAATGATTTGTTTTACAATTAGAATCCAAAGAGCACTTGAGATAGAACGTGAATTTAATAGGTCTCATCAAAGTATTCTAAAGCAATATATTACAATGAAATCAGTCACCTAGTCCAATTTCTTGAATGGTCATCTTGAAGAGAATTTAAAATTTTGAGTGGCTACTCACTTTTTAATGGCTTTATTGAGGTATAATCTACATGCCATGGAAGTCATCCATTTTAAGTGTCCAATTAGATATGCTTTGGTAACTCCTACAGCTGCACAACTATCACAAAGAATGGTTCCATCACCCCCAACAGTTCCCTCGTACTTTTTACGGCCAGTCTCTGCTCCCACCTCTGGCCCTAGGCAACCGCTAATCTGACCTAATGCTTTGCCTTTCCTAAAATTTTCATCTAAATGGTATCATACAATATACAGTCCTTTGTTTCTGGTTTCTTTCACTTGGCATAACATTTGTGAGGTTTACCCATGTTGTAGCATGTATCAGTAGCATGAATTAGTGCTTCTCTCTTTTTCATGGCTAAATAAAACTCCACTGTATGAACACAACACATTTTGCTTATCTGTTCACCAGCTGATGAACTGGATTGTTTCCAGTTTTTGTCTATTACAAATAATGCTACTATGAACATTTGGTTTTCGAATGGGCACAATTTTTTTTAAGATTTTATTTATTTATTTGAGAGAGAGAATGAGAGATAGAGAGCACGAGAGGGAAGAGGGTCGGAGGGAGAAGCAGACTCCCTGCTGAGCAGGGAGCCCGATGTGGGACTCGATCCTGGGACTCTAGGATCATGACCTGAGCCAAAGGCAGTCGCTTAACCAACTGAGCCACCCAGGCGCCCACGAATGGGCCCAATTTTTATAACCTTATTGGTGTAGAATTCATACAATAAACTGCACATATCTGAAATGTATAATTTGATGAATTTTGACGTATGTATACACCCATGAAAATACTGCACCTAATCAAGATAATGAATCTGTAATCACCCCCGATGTTTCATTGTGCCCCTCCCTTTAGAATTCTTTTCTCTCTCCTCCCCTAAGCCATCCAATGATCCACAACCAATGATCTGCTCTATCATGATCAATTAGTTTGCATTTTGTAGAATTTCACCTAAATGGAATCAGAAAGTATTGGTACTTGGGGGGGGGGGGATGCCAGCTTTTTTCATGCAGAATAATTACTTTGAGATTCATACATGCTGTTTGTATAGATCAAGAGTCCATTCTTTTTCATTACTGAGGAGCATTCCATCATATGGTTGCCAATTTGCTTATCCATTTATCCGCTGATGGACTTTTACACACAATTTCCAGTTTTTGACAATCACAGATAAAGCTGTTATGAACGCTGTATATAAGTTTTTGTCTAGATATACGCTGTTACTTCTGAAGGCCTAGCTGGGGATGGACCTGCTGAACTTTTTAACAAACTGTTTTCCAACAATGGCTGTACCATTTTATATTCCTAGCAGCAATGTGTGAGCTTCCCGGGGTTTTTTTAATTCCTTGCCAACACATGGATTGTCAGCCTTTTTAATTTTAGCCAGTAGAGTGGGTGTATAGCAATACCTTATTATGGGTCTAATTTGCATTTCCCTAATGATTAATGGTGTTGAAAATTTTTTCATGTGTGCATTTACCATTCATGTACCTTCTCTGGTGAAATATATATCCAAATCTTTTGCACATTTCAAAATTATGATCAAATTATGATTAAATTATGATTAAGTTATTAATTAAGCTTATTATTGAGTTTTAAGAAAGTTCTTTATGTATTTTCAAGATACAAATTCTTTATCAGACAACTGTTTTGTAAATATTTTCTCTCAGTTCGTGGTTTGACTTTTCATTTTAACAGTGGTGTCTTCTGAAAAGCAAAACTTTAATTTTTATGAAGTCCAGTTTATCCTTTTTTCTTTTATATACTTCATGCTTTTTACATCTTATTTACTAAGTCTTTATCTAACCCAAGACACGAAAACTTTCTGCTATGTTTTCTTCTTTACATTTCCTATGATGCACCTTAAGTTCATTTTTGCGTATGCTGTAAGGTAAAGATCAGGGCAATTTTCGTTCACATGGGTATCCAAATGTGGCAGAACTATTTGCTGAAAAGACTATGCTGTCCCTACTGAATCACATCAGCCCCTCTGTTGAAAAGTAGTTGGGAGGGCGCCTGGGTGGCTCAGTCAGCTAAGCTTCTGGACTCTAGATTTCAGCTCAGGTTAGATCGCAACATCATGAGATTGAGCCCTGCGTCGGGCTCCATGCTCAGCAGGGGGTCTGCTTGGAGATTCCCTCCCTCTGCCCCTCCCCCACTCACTCAGGCACTCTCTCTCTGTCTCTCTCAAATAAATAATTAAATATTTAAAAAAAATGAAAAAGGGAAGTAGTGGACCACACAGGATATGGATCTGTTTCTGGATATTCCATTCTACTGATCTCTATGCCCATCCCCATGCAAACACCATGCTGTTTTTATTACTGTAGCTTTACAGTAAGTTTTGAACCCAACTTCTTTTTTAAAGTGTAAGTCCCCCAACTTCTTTTTTAAAGTTATTTTGATTATCCTAGATTCTCTGCATTTCCATATGAATTTCAGACTCTGTTTTTTCTATAAATACTTTTCAAAAAAATCCTTTCTGAAATTTTGACAACTCTGTTGAATCTACAGATTAATCTGGGGGAAACTGCCACATTAACTATATTGTCTTCCAACCTATAAACATGGGTATTAAACATAAGACCAATGTTCATATGCTAGGGAAATACAGCTATCCCTGGTCACTAAAATCTGTGAAAGACAACTAATAATGATATTGCTACTTATTTGGGTATTTTAAGATTTTATTTATTTATTTGAGAGAAAGAGAGTGAGATACAGCATGAGAGGGGAGAGGGTCAGAGGGAGAAGCAGGCTACCCGATGAGCCGGGAGCCCGATGTGGGACTCGATCCCTGGATTCCGGGATCATGACTCGAGCTGAAGGCAGTCGCTTAACCACCCAGGCTTAACCACCCAGGCGCCCCTTATTTGGGTATTCTTGCTATCCTTCTCTTAGTGAACTTCTCTCATTAAATTCATTCCTATGTATTTTGGTCTTTTTGATGCTATTACGAATGAATTTGTCTATTGACATTTCATGTAAGTGGATGGAACTCTCTTCTTTCACTTAGCATAATGTTAAAATTCATCCACATTATGGCATGTGTCAGTACACCCTTCCTTTTTACTGTCAAATATATTCCACTGTATGATACCCCACATTTTATTTTTATTTTTTTTAAGATTTTTACTTATTTGACAGAGAGAGAGAGAGAGACAGTGAGAGAGGGAACACAAGCAGGGGGAGTGGGAGAGGGAGAAGCAGGCTTCCTGCTGAGCAGGGAGCCCGATGCAGGGCTCGATCCCAGGACCCCGAGCCATGACCTGAGCTGAAGGCAGACGCTTAACGACTGAGCCACCCAGGCGCCCCAATATACCCCACATTTCAGTCATCCATTCATCAGCTGATAGACATCAGTTTTCCAAGGGGTGATGGTTCTTTTAGTAATTTGCTTGCACTTAAACTGTAGAATCGGTCTCTTCCAAGAATACAGCCTGTGATCTTAGTTTTAATTTTTTTTAAATCATCTCTACACCCAACCTGGGGCTCAAACTCACAACCCTGAGATCAACAGTCACACACTCCATCAACTGTGCCAGCCAGGTGCCCCCACTTAGTTTTTAAAATTCGTATTTCTGTCCTCTGGTCTGGTTCCCTATGGGTTACCTCTGCATCTGCAGAGGGTACTGGTCAGCCATAGTGATCTGGGCAGAGGCTGTGCTCAAATACTTTGTACCTGTAAGGCTTCCACCCTCCACTGAGGAAGTTGCATGTGGGTTGTAAAAGCATTCAGAGTGTCCCCAGCTCTCAAGGAACTCCCTGGACTTTCGCTTTTTGCTGGGTTCTCTTGAGTATCGATCCCCTAGGCATGCAAAGTTAGCAACTGGCCACAACTGTGTGGAGAGCTGATGTCAGCCGTTCCATGGCTCTCTCTCATTTCTGGGATCTCCCTGTTAAATTTCTGGATGGTGGCCCCAAACCAGGACTGCAACATTGAGGAGCAAAGCTGTAGGTTTTCCCCATCCATTATGAATCGAGTATGCCACTTTCAGCCAGCAAAGCTGTGGGTTTTTACTGCCAACCCCCACCAAATTGCATCTATCACTTCTGGTAAAAAGTACAAGCTGGTAAAACTGCAGTTCTCACGGAGTGAGATAAGAGGTGGGAGAGGGGCCCAGGCAAGAAGGCCACAAACTCCCACTCTTATTACCCAAGGTTCCAGCATATTTATTGTCTGCCTCCCCAGTCTATTTCCAGTACCCAGAAATGACTGCTTTTGTCAATCCTGTCCAATTTTATACTTTTTTATTGACCCATCCTCTTCACATCATCGTTAATGGGAGTGACCTTGGCCATCCATTTTTAATTTCTCAACCTCTCATAACATAATCTCTTAAAAAAATAAAGTAGGACTATAATTTCACTTCAAGTACCAAATACAGAACTGCTCTCCAAGTCTGACATAAAATTTATCATCATAGCCTGAATATTTTTCCATTAGGAGCTCTTCCACACAGTGCCAGCAAACTAACGTTATATTAAAAGTACCAAAAGAGTCAGATGTTCAGTAATTTTGATGTTCCTAGGGAATTAACTGAATGACTACTTGCATCTCAGCCGTGGCCCTTAACCACAAAACCTTTACAATGGCCCAAAGACAACGGCTTCTGTGATGTTATTAACAAAGCTTGACTTAGGCAAAAAGGAAATTCTTGGAGATTCCATCAGTATTATTATATAAATATTCTCAATCCAGATTTTGTAATCCAATTTTTTCCCTATTATTCCAAATACTGTCACAAAACCTTCAAGCCTAACTTGCCTTTAGCGCTGGGACATCGTATTTATAGAATGCTTTGTAGTTGACAAAGCTTTTTTATCTCCCATCTCACATGATCCTCATGAAAACCTCACGTAGTAGGTGGAGCAAATATCATCCCCATCTTATACCTGTCAGAACTGAAATACACAGGGATTAAGCCTTCTATATAGCTGGTAAATCAGATCTAAGATCCAGTTACTCTGGCAACATATCATCTTGTGACCTTGTACATGTCTTTCATTTCTTCCAACATTTTAGTAACTTCCTTAAAGGTAATGAGGAGAGATTACCCCCAGCTTTCTCAACACTTTCGGTTGAGAATAGGTTTAACATTTATTTCCTTAAAAATTGTTAATTATAGCAATGTGAATGCACTCCCTGAGCAAGTAGAAATGAAGGCAAATTTTTAACAACTACACAAAAGCAACCTTCAACATAATGTCAACCTCTCCACACACACACAACATATACACACATGCCCTCTACAAAACACCATTCTAGGAAACACTCCTGGGAGAGAAACACTAAACCTACCCCCCCCCCCCACACACAAGGTGGTGGTCTTAAGTGTCACAAACCTGGTGGGTCATTTCAGAAGAATATCTTAAAATCTCTCTTAATACACACATTGGGAGAAATGTGGTAATTTTTCTCATTGAGAAAATGAAAACCAAACACTTCCTGAACCCTCTTGCCTCCGCGGTTCCTCAGGAGAGGGTCTACACTCACCCTCTTCAGGACATCTCCTCCAACTCTCCCTTGAACCTGTTCGATTCGGGCTTTTGTCTCCACCACTTCACTAAAACCTCTTGTCGAGCTCACTAATAACTTCCCTGTTGCTAAATCCAATGATCAATTTTTAGCTCACATCTAACCTAACCCATCAGCAGCATTTGACAAGGCTGGTGATCCTTGCTTCTCAAAACGGTTTCTCCTCTTGGTGATTAGAATATCCCAATGTCTACCTTCTCGTCTGTTCCTCAGGCTCTCGTGTTGAGACTCCAGTTGTTGCAGTGGTCCCTGGCTCAGGTCCTAGACCTCTCCCTCCTTCTTTCCTTTTTTTTTAAATTATTGCAACCGAAGTACAAAAATGCAGCTTCTAGACTTGGTCCTGCTGCAACACAGGCATGTGACCTTGTGCAAGTCACTTCCTCTCCCTGAACTTCATTTTATTAATCTCTATAGAGTGGAGGAAGCAGGCTGAGAGGTCCTCCAAGGTAAATTCCAGCCCTCAGACTCAACGGCCATATTTAAAAAGTACTAATTTCCGAAGAACTAATTTGATTATTAGGTAACCTTTCTCAAAGTTATGTTTCCCCTACTAGCTTTGATTTATTGTTTTCTATTCTTATCAAAGTCAAACATGTATGAAGTGTGTACAGTCAAACACTCAGCAAAGCTTATGAAAAATGGCAGTCCACCCATCCTCATATTTGTCCCTCTTCAGGGGTGCTTTTAAAAAAAACTTTGAACCTGCAGAAAAGTTGAAAGTATTCGGGTATTCATGCCTGAATAGTCCTCGTCTAAAGGCCTACGGCTGACATTTTAGCATACTCTTTCCGGTTTCTTCTCTACTTCCTTTGTGCCAGACCATCCAGAAGGGGGAGAGAGATGTAGGACACTTCACTCCTGAATACTTCAGTGTGCAGCTTCCAGGGATAAAAGCATCTCCCACGTAGCTACAGCATCATTGCCACCCAGGAGAAAACAGATGCTAATTCAACGACACAGGTCCAATGGGCCTCTCTGAGCACGGATGGTGCTCCTGAATTACTCCTCACTCCCTCTCCACTTTTCCAACTGTTCTCACTCCCTTGGTGGCCTCAACTCTTCTTAGGGCTTTAAAGTAATGGTAATTGCTTATGATTTCAAATTTGCCTCTTCAGCCTTGACCTCTCACTGAACTCCAGATCCTGCCTACTTGACCTTTCCACTTAGATGTCTAAGGAGGCATCTCAAACTTAATGTGTCCCAAACTGAGCAGCCCCCTCCCTGTCAATGTGTTCGTCCATTCTTCAGCTGTTCAAGCTGCAAACAGCATCATCCTTGACACGTCTCTTGCTCTCATTCCACATCCAGGTCCACAGCAACGAGTAACTAGAATTCCCTCCCTTCTCATCACTTCCCTCATTTATGGGATCAGGCATCACCATCTCCTACGTGGGTCACTGCAGTAGCCCTGGGGCTCCTGGCTTCTGCCTGTGCAAATGCTCCCACCCTCACCCCAGAGGAGCCCAGTCAAAACAGCTTCCACAGAAAGCTCCAGTCGCTTCTCTTCTCAAAACCCACCGAGTGAGTTCCATCTTACTCAAAGCCAAAAGTCCTTGCAAATGCTCACCTGCTGTGCCCATCTGTTACCTTTCATCTCTTCTCCCCCTCACTCATTCCACTCGAGACCATCACCACACCTCCTTCTACCACTTGAACAAGCCAAGCACACTCCGTGTTTCTACTCCCTGTGCCTGGAACACTATTCCCCCAGACCTCTACAGGGTTGCTCTCTCACCTTCCTCAGTGAGGCTTTCCTTGAACACCCTCCATTGTTTCCAAAGCACTTATGACTTTCTAATAGACTGTATTTTTTATCTTATTTATTTGTTTTTAGTCTGTTTTTAGTCTCCAATAGAATATTAACTCCATGAAAGCTGAACGTTTTATTTTTTTTTTAAGAAGGGCAATGGGAGTTACGATCACATGCAGCATGCAGCCCAACTCAGGGTTTGAACTCATGATGCCGAGATAGAGACCTGAGCTGAAATTGAGCCAGACACTATAACAAATGAGCTACCCAGGCGCCCCAGGATATTTTATTTTGTTCCCTACTGTATGGCCAGTGCCTAGAATACTGTCTGGCACATGGTAGGTACTAGGAAATATCTGATGAATCAAAGAATCCTATCCTTAAAATAATAGAGATTTATATTAATGGATCCATACATACACCAGAAGGTTCAGGCCTACAGAATGCTGACTAATGGATAACTAAGAATGTTGATCACATATGACTACTTCTGCCCATTGGAAATACAATGTAATCCACAAGTAATTTAGAATTTTCTAGCAGTCACATAAAAATGTAAAAGAAAGCAAGTGAAATTTTTAAGTGATTTATTTAACCTAATATATCCAAAATATTGTCATTTCAACATGTAATTCATACAAAAATTATTAATAAAATATTTTACAGGGTTTTTTTTTCACAATAAGTCTTTCAATGTGGTGTGTACTTTATGCACAACACATCCCAGTGGCACTAGCCACATTTCAAATGTCAGTAGCTACCTGTGGTCAGTGGCTGCCATATGGAATAGCACAGATACAGACCAAATTTAAATAACCCCATCATAGAGGGAAACATCTGTATATGTATTAATCGTTTTTAACTTTATATTTCAAAACAAGACCTGGTACAGCCTCATGGTTTTTCCTACTTTTGTTAAAATAGTTTCAATTATTACAACAAGAGGAGTAATAGCTTTCATTCTGAGAAACAACTTATATCAAGATTACTGGCTCAACTCTTTAAATTTCATTCAGGGGACGTCTGGGTGGCTCAGTCGGTTAAGCATCTGCCTTCGGCTCAGGTCGTGATCCCAGGGTCCTGGGATCAAGCCCCACATCAGGCTCCGTGCTCAACAGGGAGCCTCCTTCTCCCTCTGCCTGCCATACCCCCTGTTCCTGCTGTCTCTCTCTTATAAATAAATAAATAAATAAATAAATAAATAAATAAATAAATAAATCAATCAATCTTTTTAAAAATTTCATTCAGATGTTTTGATTAGAAAGCTTGTATGCCCTTCTTTCTTAGTCTCCTCAATTCAAAAAGAGAGTTGAATCCAGAGAGAGTCTGTGTTATCTATATTAGCAGGAAAAAAATCATTATTTTCAAACAGAAAAAACTATTAAAATTCTACTTTCCACAAAAAAACCACTATTTATTATCAAGTTAAACAAAATACATATGTTAAAAGACAATTTCAGTATAGATACGGTCGTATTTTTAAAATTCGTAAGCTGCCTTACCAATAATTTTGCATTTCATAACATAAAAGTAAGACAAAGCACTAGGAAGAATGCTTCTAAATTTTTAATATACACATTCAGGTCTTCACTACGTTTCTTACAAGCTCAAGTGTTATGCATGGAAAATGTTTCCACGAACTTTTTTTATCATCAGGGGATTAATTTCTTCTGGAATCCCATTACTTATAAATATTCACTTGCTGGAATTATAATAATTGCCATCATTATTCAACAACAAAATTTAAAGGATCCAATTAAAATGTGTAATACTTTAAACCTTTAAAGTTCAAAATTTTACTTTTTCCTTAAGCAGTTAAACACAACAGCAGCATCTCTACTTACTCAGATGTTACAGGGGTTTATTGATCATCTCCCCTTTAACTGGCAGCTTTGAGCTTAAATCATCAAGCAAGTCAGAGAAACTCCAGAAGGCAAAATATCTTCTAATCTTCAAAAGCATTAATAAAATGCCTGGGTGAGGAAAAAAAAAAAGGGAGTTAAAACCAAGAGAGAACTTCTCTCAAGTGTAATGTCTAGATAGGCAGTAACTTCTGTTTCTTCTTTTCTTTCTCTTCTAAGTGAGGGGTCAGAACACGTTAATTCACCGCCCTGGGGGTGTGGGTGAGCTGAGCTGGGCTGGCATTACCTGGTATTACAACCGCCCTCTGTTTTCAGACTCTCTTTGGGGAGAAGCCCAACTTAGTTTAATAATACATGCATCCTGCACTATCACCTGATCATCCTTTTACCGGTCTGATCCTTCAACCAGTAGAGATCCTCATTCCCTAACCATACAAAGGAAGACACTTTTGAGAGTGAAAAGAGGAACTTTGGAAATATTTATTCATTAGATAGTAAAACGGTCTTTATTATATTGATTTATATTCTAAAAAATAAAAATAACGTATGTCCACTACATTAAAACAAAAATTAAAGGTTTATTTACATTACATGAATGCTTAAAATATCGTAAGCAGATTAATTACTCTTGGTACATATTCTTGTATGTCAATCTGTTTTCTTAAGAGATTCCATCTGTAATACTGTGTCACTTGTACTGTTGTCTGGGAAAAAAGGCTGACATGGTCTTATTATTTTTAATTTTTCATAAAGTTATCAAAGTCTTTTTCAAAGTCTCATTTTATGCTAAATAATCTGAAATCACTGATGTCATCTGACTCTTCTGTATTGATGTTATTTTCAACAAGAAATGCCCTTTTCACAGCTGCTGAGAAACCTGGTGAGCTCAAAGCAAAGCCTGCTAAATAGAGGATATTCTCAATTCTACCTTTTTCATACCAAAATTGTTAAGTACTTCAGTCTAAAGATTGTACAGATAGTACCTTTTTTTTGCCTACATCGGTGCTCCTTCTTCCACGCTCACCGCCTCCAATCCACTCGCCAGGACACGCACTCCCACACACAGTTTTCTTCCCCAGTGCAAGTCCCATCACGTCACTTCCCAACTTACCAACTGCCCAATGGCTTCCCATTGCTCCTTGAATGCAATCCAAAACCTTAAAAGGGCCTCCAAAGCTCAGGGGGACCTGGTCCCTCCCTGCCTCTCAAACCCTCAAACGCAGCAGGTCCTCCCCTGCCCCAGAGCCTCTGTGAGCTCCGTTCTGCTCTTCTCAGCCGTCTGAGAGACTCCTAATGCTCCAAATCCAAGTTACCCCATGGTTTCCTCTCTCCCAAAAAGGGCTCTATGCTTTTCCTACAGAGCATTCATCAAAATCTGTACTGACTTGTGTGCTTTTAGAAAGCCTATCTCCACCAAATGGTAAAAACTTCATGAGAGTGTAGACATCACTCTTGTTTGATTCACTTCTTAATCATCTTTTTACCCAGCACCTGGCATGGTCCTTGCCACCTTGTGAACCTTTAGTAAATATTTGGTGAACAAATGAATGAAAGACGGAGAAGGAGAAAGTAAGGAGACAAAGGGCAATCTAGTTATTTCAGTCAATTCACTATTTATGACCAAAACATCTCACAATCCTAAATCCAACTACATCATCAATGGTCTCCTCTACACAGGATGATTCTCACCAGCATACAGTCTGTACTTCCTCTCAACCTGAAAGAAAGGGAGAGAGAAAAAGACCTCTCTCTTGACCCCACATTCCCGTGAACTCCCCATTTCTCTAATCCAATTTTATAGGAATACTCAAAGGGCTGACTATATCTGCTGTCTCCAATTCTTTCCTCCCATCTTCACGTGAACCCATTCCATTCAGGCTTTTGTCCCCACTGCTGTGCTGAAACTGCCCTTGTTAAAGCCACCAATGACCTCCACCCTGAACTAGGCAAGGTCTTGGTATCTACCCGACCATCCAACTATCCAGCCATCTTGAACTAGCCAGGTACTGAGACAGGCACTTAAAATGAATTATTCTTTTAAACTGTTTGTCACAACCACTCCCTGAGGCAGGTGGCATTGTTATCTCCAGAGAGAGCCTAACTGAATTCATTCAAGACCACTTGGGGGAAAAAAAAAAGCCAGAAGAGACAATTTTTACTAAATCTAATAGTCAATTTTCATCTTAACTGGACCTCGGCTTACCGAACCTGTCTGGTATTTAACAGAGCCGATCACTCCCCTCTTTCTTTAAATACTTTCTTTGCTTGGTTTCTAGGACACCACACTCTTCCTGACTCTCCTCCTCCTTCATTGGCCATTCCTTCTTAGACTTCTCATTATGCCAACCTCTTAAGTTAGAGTGACCCAGGGCCTTCGGTTCTCAAACTTCTCTATCTCTACTCCCTCCTCTTGCTCATCTCAATGGGTCTCACACCGCTTTAAATACCACCGGTAAGAGCCTGAACCTCTTCCCTTAACTCCAGGCTCATATTTTCAGCTCCCTACTTGTCATCTCCTCTTAGATGTCTGATAGACATTTCACACTTAACATCACCCCACGCCAAACTCCTGATGTTCCACCCCACTAAGACGGATGCTCCTACAGGATTCCCCATCTCAGTAAATGGTAATTCAATCTTCCAAGTCATCCCTGACTTTTCGCCGTCCCTCGCACCACATATCCAATCCATCAGCAAATCCTGTTGGCTCAACCTTAAAAATATATCTAAAATTCTAACTACTTCTCCCTACTTCCGCCACCACAACTGCTACGTGAGCCTCCTTTGCCTCCATCTGGATTACTGCAATGGCCTGCCAGCTGATTTTTCCCTTGCCTTGCTGCAGTTTTCAAAACCAAAGGCCAGAGTCATCTTGATTTATTTTTTTCAGACTTGTATTGATAAAAAATCAGATCATGTCACTTCTCTGCTCAAAACCCACCAAAAGTTTCCTTTCTCAGAGTAAAAGCCACCACGGCGGCCTTCAAGATCTGTAACTAGCCCCACGTAACCTCTCTTGCTTCATTGCTGCCACTCTCTTCCTCATTCGCCCCTCCCTTGTCCTATTGCCTTCTTTGCTGCTCCCTGAGGACGTGAACATACTCATGCCAGGGTCTTTGCAGTAAGACTGCTGTTCCTCTCTCCAGAATGTGCTTCTTCAGAGACATCTGCATGGCACTCTTGCTCACCCACAGCAGATTCTTCCTCCAAGTATCAACCCGTCAGGGGGGCCTTCCCTGGCCACTCTATTTGATGTAACACCCCATCACCACTATTACAACTTTCTATCCAGCTACCTTGATTTATTTATATTTGTTTATATCCATTCATTCATTAATATCAGCCCCACTGAATACCTCCCCTCCCCTCCCCTCTTTTTTCTCTTCCCCTTGTAGACTTTAAGTTTCTTAAGGGAAGAAATTTTTGTTTTGTCCAATATTGTATCCCTCCAGTGGCAAGAAAATGCCTTGTCGCCAATATATATTTACTGAATAAATAGTTGAAATAAGATTATGGGTAGGAAATCTAACTAAATCTCCAAACCCTACTATTCTTAACAGAAAGCTCTTAGAGCATGGACCATGCAGTTACAATCAAATTTTGCAGAGTAACTTGCACACACAGTCTTCATATCATTTCATCACTGATCCTATTTTTCACTGAAATTTTAGTTTCCCCACATTATGAACACATTATGTGTTACACCTTTAAGAGTTAAGCAGAACATTATAAATATGACATTTGGGTCTCAGTTATCAATATCAAATTCCCTCAACTTACACTGCAACTATCCAACTGCGAATTCCTTTGGGAAAGTATGCATTTATTTACTAACGCCTTGCTTATGAGCCCCATCTTGATAGGAGTTCCTCTTGAGCTCCCACTGTTATGTTATTTGCCACAGTATCTGTAAGGAGACCTCATAGCTTCGCAGATGCCTAAACTGGGTGACAGGAAGAACGGTGACTGAGAGGCTAGCTGTGGCTGCTTTCTTTCACAAGGTGGTTCTTTAAACTTCTCTGGTATAGCTACTAATTGCTTTAACACTTCCAAAGGCATTTCTCAGCCTACAGCCAAATGATTTCAAGGCTCTTTTCATGAGTAAGCCTGTCTTCCAAGAGTCCTATGACTCTCACTGGCTGCATCAGCCTGCGCACTTTTCCATCTCTAATCCCCAGACTCCAAGTCTCCACTTTGTGGAGTTCCTAGTGGACACTATATAAAGAGTATTTGGTCAGTGCAGTGTTTTTATGTGCTGAATTAAATTTCACAAATAAAACTGGAGCAGGTTGGATTCTGATACTATTACTCCACTCTTGAACACTGTTCGACCTTGTCTCATATCACCAAGAAATTCAAAACCATTTGCATTATTTCCTGAATCACCATCAACCTATAATTTAATGAGGAAACTATACATTTTCAATGTTATTACTGCTTTTCTTAAGTGTCAATGTAAAACAACACTGCTAAAGTCAGGATAGAGCTCAACATACCTAAAAATATATATCTATACCAATCTAGTCTAAAAACAATTTTAGGAGAACTGCAACATTTGGCCATCACTAATAATACGAGAGAAGGAAGAACTAATATTTATTAAGTACCTACTGTATGCCAGGCATTTTATCCACATTATCACAAGTAATCCCTATAATGGCCTCGTATAGGAGGTATACAGCACCAGACTTCAAAACCGCTCAAGGTGCCTCCCTAAATCCCAGTACCGTATCCTCCTACCTACCGAGGTATGATTCAGTCCTAAGAAGCAGACATTACTGGTCAGATTTTACCAAAATGAGCAACTAATAATTAACACCCATATTCAAACTGTTTTATCTGGCAAACACATAAAGATCAATCTTAGGGCGCTTGGGTGGCTCAGTCGTTAAGTGTCTGCCTTCGGCTCAGGTCATGGTCCCAGGGTCCTGGGATCAAGTCCCACATCGGGCTCCCTGCTCAGCGGGAAGCCTGCTTCTCCCTCTCCCACTCCTCCTGCTTGCGTTTCCTCTCTCGCTGTGTCTCTGTCAAAAAAAAAAGATCAATCTTAAACCTACAGGACAGGCTAACATGTTTTAAAATTTTTCAGTGAACTCACTCTGGTAGGCCCAAGGGATACAAGCCTTCTTAAAAGAAACTGCACTATAATGACCATACTGAGGTTTTTCATGAGAAAGATGGATAGTTAGTTGTATGTGACCCTCAAATATTTCAGGCAAAACTTGTTTCTTCCATGTCACATAAGTTGTGAAGTCTTAAATAACTCTGTGTCACAGAAACACGTTAATGAATGCAAGCTCCTTGGGGAAAAGAAGATTCCACAGCTGTCCTTCACTCTGAAGTGAACCAGACTTCGGAAGGGGCAAAAAAAACCCAGCTCTTAAAATTCCATGAAAAATGCTGTTTGCTTCCTTCAGTGCTTAAAAGCTTCACATTAATCTACAAAATAAAGTATCTCCAATGCAGGTTTTTGTTAGAGGACTTGAAGACAGAATAAAATCAGCACCTATACAAAGACCACACTGAAACACCTAATATTTTAGAGAAAAAAAGCTAACAGTCCTACTGGCAATTGTGATTTTCTTTCTTTCTTTTTTAAGATTTATTTATTTTGGAGAGAGAGTGAGAGAGGGCAGGGGGAGGGGTGGAGAGAGACTCTCAAGCAGGCTCCCCCGCTGAGCACGGAGGCCAAAGTGGGACTCGACCCCTGAGATCATGACCTGAGCCAAAATCAAGAGTCCAACACTCAGCTGACTGAGCCACCCAGGCGCCCCGCAATGTCATTTTCTAAGCTCCTTCCTTCAGTATGGTTTCAAAAGAGCAGAGGTGCTGGACTCTGTGCTCCCAGAGCCCCTCTGCACCCCCAGCCCCAGACCAGCACACGCACCTCCTGAGCAGCGGCTGTGCAGTCTCCTTAGGCTCTGCCTTCTGGAACCTGATCCACAGGAACTGCACTCCTGGACCTTTTACGTAACTGTGGTTGAAGATATTTTTCACCAGGTTCTTTAAACAAAGGTTCACGTGATAAATTTCTGGTCGAGTTTAGTTCCAGGAAATGTTTGGTTTCTGCAGATGTTTATATGCTTCCGGTTGTCAGCACATGAAAATTATATAAACCTGTGTTTCTTTTTCTCACTTGAGCAAGTAGAAAACATAAATCAAATATCTTGCCCAAATTTGCTCAACACAGGCATATGGGAGTACTGAATCCTAAACTTTAGTTGAGGTTGGTTTTATTTTTTAAAAAGTTACGTTGCCTTTTGACCTAAAATGTGTAAGTGCCTTACGTGTTTTCAGAAGCAAGAAAAGCTACAAAATGTAAAAGACATAATGCTGACCTGCTTGTAAGTTCCAGATTAAAATGGACAAAACGAGAAAAACACAGTGATGTGTTTACAGTGAGAAGGTATAAATGGCCCAGAATAAATGCCCAGAATTAAATTCTCAGCTATCCAAAAGATACAAAAGATTCCATAAGGTGACAAAACAGCACTCAACCTTCTTTGTTGAAACCCAGTTCACCAGTTTGTGAACAACCGAATATGCTCTTCGTTGAATTTCCCTAGCAATACTAAAAAGCCTGAAATTTTTACAAATTACTGTAGTAAGAGAATTCTTCAAACATTATTTTGAAAATTAAAAATGTCTTAGAAAAGTGAATTAAACTGGTTTTATGACAGGTGTACATTCTAAGGCCCTTCATTTGGAAAGCCGTCCAGATTACATGTCTGGGTATTGTAATCATAATCGGCCACGAATTGTATTTAGCTCCCTCACTCCTCAAAACATGTTCAGTAATAAGTGGCTTCTAATTTATTACTATATTTATATTCCATCTCCTTTCATAACACATTTGAGATAATCTATAAAAATGCAGACATTATAATAAAATTACATTTTATAAATATAAAAATTTGTACATGGGAAAAAGGCCATGCAATTACACAGGCCTGAAGGTTACTTAAATTAAACCATAAATTTGGCCCTATATTGCCTGGTTGATAAAGCAAAAGGAAAAAAATCAATCAAATGCAAAATTCATACTGGCCAAGATGGGATGCTGTCCAGAGAAACAGAATTTGTCCTGGTATGCAAATCTGAGAAAAATTTCTCTACCACATTATTACATAAATAACACACTGGAGTCTTCAATACTGTCCCTGATATATATCCTGATTAGTTCATCCAGCAGTTTCTTACAGTATATAACATATATTTTATATTTTTACTGATAAAAATATAAAACTCTCTGATAATCTGGATATATTCAGATGATAAAAAACAAAACCTAAAAAGTATGTCCAACAGAACTTTCTGTGATGCTGAAAATGCTCTACATCTACACTGTCCAAGATGGTTACCCACTAGCCGTATGTGGTTAGTGATGACTTGAAATGAGACTAGTGCAACCAAGAAACTAAATTTTTAATTATATATAATTTTAACAGCCATATATTAGAAAAGCAAATATCTACCCACTGGACTGCACAGGTCTAAAACATTAGTTATCAAACTTTTTTCAGTAGCAGAACCATTTGGGGGTTGGCAAAACCAGATGGAATCTAACACATAAGAAAATGAAGATGGTGTATTGTACGTATTTATTTTTATAAGTTCAAATTTATACTATTAACTTACAGGCATTGTGAGTATGAGTTTTCTAATAGGTAAAAATTAAAAATTGAAGATTGTGAGAGTTACAAACTTAGATCATTCTGTATTTTGTTTGGATGCACTGTGCAATGCCCATGTGGGACTTCTAACTCAAGTTCTGAGCTACCCAATTGGCAAAGGCCACACTCGCTGTAGCCATCTACTCAGAAAGCATAAGAAGAAAACACAGCATGCCGGCAGGGCAGTTTCAAGTATTTCTCTTCATGGGAGGAGTCTTCCCAGGAATCCACATGGCCATCCCAGAGCTTTGGATTCAGACAACAGCTCAGGTGCAAGGAAATGAGAATCAGAGAGGGGGTGCAGAGTCACGCAGGCTTAGAAGCCTTTGTCACAAACAGAAACCAGGATCTCCTCTGACGGTCCCAGCCATAGCTAGGGACCCCACGAAGGACATACCCATGTCCACAAAGAACTCCCAGGGAAGCTCAAAACTACCGCTTCTAACCAAGAAGTTAGAGTTCATGTATAGTTCCTCCCAGGCCAAATAGATTCACCAAGTAAAGGTCACTTTTATCATAAGCAATGCTGCCTAGTAACAAAGTTGACTTTCCATTTTTATGAAGATTCAGAGGAACTAAGTAGAAAGTTCATCCAAAGTCAGATCTGCCTTTAAAGAATGAGAAATGATTTTGTTCATCCTTGACCCACCCTGATGATTTAAAACTATACACATGTGCACACGTGCGCACACGCACACATATCCTAGCATATAAAAAACAGAAAAGAACTTACTTAACTTTATCAAAACCCTACAGCAAGATCATATCTAATGATTAAATAACAGAAGTATTTCCTTTAAAAAGCCTGCAAATGAGACAAAGATGACTACAATCATTACTTCTATTCAATAGTGTAGAGGTCCTAGTCAATGTAATTAAAAAATAGAGGGGCACCTGACTGGCTTAGTCAGTACAGCATGTGACTCTTGATCTCAGGGTCATGAGTTCAAGCCCCACGTTAGACATGGAGACCACGTCAAAAAAAAAAAAACAAAACAAATTAGGTAAAAATTTATAATTTATATGAGGTGACCAAACTCCTTATCCCTGTGTGATATTTGTATAGAGAATTATGAAGGAAAGTTATTAAAGCTAATAAAAAAAATAAGCTTATCAATGCTTCTGGGTAGAAGAATCAATATACAAAAGTTAATATAATTCCTATAAGCCAAAAAACAGCACTTTGTAATTTAAATAGGAAAAACTACCATTATTAAAATGGTAACTACAGCTATAAGCTTTCTAATAATAAATCTAACAAAAAACTTCAAGAGCTCTATGGAGTAATTACAGAGCTGAGAAAATGGAGAAATATTTATGGGTGAAAACCTAATAAATATTCTTAAATTGAATTGGAATTCAATATAATTCTAATAAAACCTTCTACAGGGTTTTTCACAGACCATGGTAAGTCGATCCTAAAATCTGTAAGAAAAAAGGGCCAAGAACAGCTTTGAAAGATTTGAAGAAGAAAACAGGTAAGCAACTTGCCTTGCAAAATGTTAGGACTTAAATTCAACCACAGTAAATAAAATGGTATAGGCGAATGAAAGGCAACAGAGCACCTGAACAAAGACTCCTATATGTTTAGAAATCTGACATATAATAGCAGTAGTACTGCAAATCAGAGGGGCAAGGACGGACTACTGAACAATGGCACTGAGACACAGGTCATCCGTGAAGGAAACCAAAGTAGATCCATGTTTCATATCACTGAGAAACATTTTCAAGATAATTAAAGACTTAAATGTGAAAATAAAACTTTGGAAAACTTTTAGAAAATAATCCTTGGGGTAATGTAAGATTTTAAAAATAAGATTTAAAAAGTTGATAAATATTACTACATTAAGTTTTTTAAAAATTCTAAACAACAAAAGATTCTTTAAAAACAAAATGAAAATACAAGTCATGGACTTGGAGAAGACACTGATAACCAGCAAAGTGTTAATTGGCAGAATACATGAAGAACTCTTAAAAACCAATAAGCAAACACAAACAATTGAGTTGAAAAAAAAATGTGGACAGCTAATTAACAGAACAGAAAATCTGAGTGGAAAATAAACATAAGATGTCCAAACTCAGTACAATGCAATTTAACACCATAGTAAGATACCATTTCTCACCAGACTGGCAAAATAGGATACGATAATGGAAGAAAATTGAACCCCTCCAACCACTTCAGAGAGCAATTTGGCAAGAATAAAGGTGAAGATGCTCATGCCCACAAGCAAGCAACCCCCCACCTAAGTATATTCCGTAGAGAAACGAGCATATGTATGTCAGGAGGTACACGTAAGAATGTTTGTTAGCACTGCTTGTGACAGCAAAAAATTGCAAACAACTCAAATATGAATCAATGGGAGAATGGATAAGCGTATGGTGATATCGTTTTAAAATGAAATACTACATGTATTTAAAAGAATTAAAGACAACAACATTATCAAAGATGGATAAACGTTAAAAAAAAAAATTAGCAGAGCACCTGACTGGCTTAGTCAATTAAGCATCTGCCTTCAGCTCAGGTCATGAACCCAAGGTCCTGGGGTTGAGCCCATAGCTGGGCTCCCACTGTCAGTGGGGAGTCTGCTTCTCCCTCTCTCTCTGCCCCTACCATCTACCCCCGCCCCTCATGCTCTCTCTCTCTCAAATAAAATCTTAAAAAAAAAAGATGAGTTAGTGTGCAAAACTCTTTTAAAAAAAACTGTTAGCTTCTGCAAAGCAAAAAAAAAAAATCAACAGAGTGGAAGGCAACCCACAGAACGGGAGAAAATATTTGCAAATACATATCTGATAAAGGGTTAATTAATATCCAAAATATGTAAGGAACTTCCACAACTCAATAGCAAAATATCAAGTAACACTTGATTAAAAAATGGGCAAAGGACTTGAATACTTCTTCCCAAAGAGGACCTACAAATGGCCAACAGGTATATAAACAGAGGCTCAACATCATTAGTCATGAGGGAAATGTAAATAAAACCACAATGAAGGTACTACCTCACACCTGTTAGGATAACCATTAACAAAACAACAGAAAACAGCCAGTGCTGACAAGTATGTGGAGAAATCGAACCCTCATGCACTGCTGGTGGGAATGGAAAATGGTACAGCTGCCATGGAAAACAGTACAGCAGTTCCTCAAAAAATTATAAATAGAACTACCACGCAATCCAGCAATCTCTACCTCTGGGTATTTATTCAAAAGAATTAAAATGAGACTCTGGTACAGATACCTGCACTACCATGTCCACTGAAGCATTATTCATAATAGCCAAGACGTGGAAACAACCTAAATGTCCATCAGTGAATGAATGGATAAAGAAAATGTGGTCTATACCCACAATGGAATATTACTCAGCCACAAAAAGAAAGGAATCTTGTCATATGTGGCACGGACGAACCTTGAGGACATTCTGCTAAGTGAAACAAGCCAGTCACAGATGGACGAATACTGCACGATACCACTTATATAAAAGTAGTCAAACTCACAGGAGCAGAAAGGAGAAGGGTGGTTGCCAGGGGTTGGGGCTCGGGGAAGGGAGAAATGGGGAGTTGCTGTTCAGTGAGTAGAGAGACTGAGTTACCCAACATGAAGACGTTCTAGAGATTCACTGCACAACACTGTGCTTACAGTTAACAATAATGTACTGTGCACTTAGAAATTTGTTAAGAGGGAAGAGGCTCATGTTATGTGACTTTTACCACAATAAAAAAAAATGTTAGACAAAAAAGCTGCAGAAGACTACAGACAGTAAAATGTTTAATAAAAGCTTGAAATTATATAAAATAATGTTATATATATTATATATATGCTATGTATATATAAAAGATAACACATATATGTCACAGATCTATATGAAGGTAGTAAAAGTATAAAATATGTTTTGAAATGTTGCACACTAAATTCAGGATAGTGGTTTCTACTAAGGACAAAAAGGAGAATAAGACAAAAAAATGCTGAACAGAAAACTTCTATCTTGTCTGTGATATTTTACTACTTAAGGGAAGAAAACTAAGGCAAGTATTACAAACCTGATGGTGATAGTTGAGTCCATTTTTCTATATGCCTGAAGTATTTTATTATAGACATAGTCTTTTTTAGAACCTAATACTAAGAATATTTTCTTCTTTTCTAAGAAATGAGTATTCTTCATCTCCGGTAACACAAAGTTCCATGGACCTCAATGGGGAAAGAATGGGCCCCAAATTACAGCAAAACTGCGCGTGTGCGTGTGTTCACTCTTCTCAGAAAAAGATCCACAGATTTCATCATCAGAAGGGTCTATGACTTAAACGAAAATGTTAAGAATGATAAATGTAATTGATATTTGCCATTTTGCATAGGCAAAAATAAAAAAAACATAGAACCAAATCTGAATTTAAGTCAACATACTTATAAACCTTTTTCTTGGTTCCTATTTTCTGTTGATATGCTATTTCATTTTATGTATTTTTGCCACAGAATTGACTCAAACCCTCTCTTTAAAAAGGCCAGGTATTAATTTTAAAAAGAAAAAAAGAAAGAAAGCTCCTTTAACAGATCCCACCAAATCCATGTCAGTGAGCACAAAACAGAAGAATCGGTAGGACCGGATATAAACAATGACACAGCAGCTTTGGGATGAGATGTCAAGACAAAATGGTTCCATTACTAACTTTAACAGAAAAGGCTACAGACAGAACTCAAACACAGGGCAGGCTCTCAATTTTGGGCCACAAAAAACCAAACTCCTAAGGAACAGGAAAGTAACGGGAGCAGGTCAGAATCTGGGGGTAGGAACCATATAATTTATTTAAGAAATTCCCCCAGATCGTTCTGATATACTTCCCCCCATCCTACCACCAAAGCCCCCAGTCCCTGCCCCCACTGAGATCACTGGGTTAGATGTACTCGTTCAGTTTGTTAAACATTTAACAAAAAGTTTACTGAGCACCCATTGTGTGTCACTGTCAGGAAATGAGTATTTTTATACATCGGCACACCTAGAGCTTTCTGGGCAAATTTCACGGAGACCTGGATTACGGGACAAGCCTCAAAACAAAACTTACAGGATGACTGAACAGACAGTAAGAGATGTCTCTCCCTTGAGGTGTATGTGCACATTTCAGAGGGTGATGAAAGCGGGGCTGTAGAGATATTCCAGGGGTTATAAACTCAGAGTCTCCCATCCTACGTTATTGCTGTTAGGTAACGATCTGTCCCTGTCTCCTGTGTCTACTTTCAGGATAATACAAATAAATAGAGACACTAAAAACTATCAGTCCCCAGGCCCTAGGCTAGTTCCTAAGGACACCGCTGCGAACAAGAGAAAGTTCCCACCCTCACAGAGCTTGCAGTCAAATGTGGTACTAAAAGACAAGGAATCCACCACATGATATGGCAAGTCTGTGACAGATTCCAGGGCGTCATGAGAGGTCAGACAGACGCCAACTGAGACCTGAAGGATGAGGAGTCAGCCAGACGCCTTCATCTGGAAGGGAGAGAAAATCCCGAACCAACCTTCACATAACAAGAAACACCAAGGAAGGAAGGCTCAACCATGCCATCCATGGGCGCAGGCTCCCTCTGTCTTTGTCATTCTCCATTCTTCCTGTGACCGCTGGTGCTAACTTGGGGCCTGTAAGAGGGATGGAACGCAGCCCACGGTGGGCAAGATCTTCCCAGAGATGAGACCCTTGCCCAAAGCTCTCATGGGCCAGAACCGAGTTCCGTGCTTACACTCAAGCTAATCAACTAGAAGGAACGGAGCTTCCGGATGGCCAGAGCCTGGGGCCCAATCCCACCTTCCCCAGGGTATATGGACACGTAAAGATTTTTGAACAAAGTCGAAGTTCTATTAAAAAAGAACAGAGAAGGAAAGCAACCAGTGGGATGTGCTACAGTCATTAAGGCAGTATTTTCCCTTTTTTAGAATACTATGTTCTCACTAACAGGAAAGAGAAAGAAATAAAAGGCCACCTTATTCTTAAGCAACTGCATATACATATTTAAATATTTTAATAGCAACTAGCATAGAATGAACTAAGTACCACGAGGGCTGGAAGATGAGAGCAACAGAGAGAGATCAGATTTTGAATATGCAGAGCAGTCCTCAAAGAAGAGAATTATGAAATGACAGGCTGATTCGTGTTTAAAGTCACAAAGGTAAAGTTTGGGCGAGAAAAGCCATCTTTGTTTGGCTGTAAGAGAGACTCTGTGGAGAACATACAGAAAACACATGGGCAAACATAAAGCCCAGGAGGGCAGAACCCCTAAGGCTCTGTCTTGTTTTAACAAAGGCACTCATACATAGCGGCTGAATGAATGAATGAACAAATAGACTTGGATCTGAAATACTGTGTGACCATGAACTACTAAAGGTTTCTTATCAGAGAACACAAGGAACCAAAACTATTTTTGATAACAAACTCTCGTTTACAATGAACAGAATGGACTGGAGGAAAATGAGACAGAAAGTGTGATCAATTACAAAGCTACTGAACTCAAATGGGCATAAGGTAATCGGGGGCGGAGATCCAGAGGTCCTTAACTAAAACCCAGAAGCACGGTTTTTAAAAGTGGTGGTTATACGTGAGTATACGTACTATATTTTATTTACAAACCATGTCACCAGCACATAAAGTAGTGTTGCATATGTTAGATTTATTAATTACTACATTTGTGAAAAAAAGGATGATGAATTTTTATTGTTTGTCTGATCCTGAATTTTAAGTTTTGACAGCATTTCAAGAGGACTTTTTACCCTCAGTTTCTTTTTCAACTCTGACAGGAAAGATGCATGACTCAAGCTCGTCCATCAGAATCAAAGTCTCTGTAGCCTCCTAGTGCTAGCTGTCTAGAATGACAGCTTCTGTGGCAAACTATTAAAATAGTATAAACTCATTCTCTCCTCTAGTTTTACTTCCACATTTATATATGGTAATAAGGACATCCCTCAAAATAACATCTCAACACTATCCACAACCATACCAAGTCCATGACTGAGGTGAACAAAATACCTACCAAGCTAAGGGTCATTAGATTGTTCATGCTTATGTGTACAAAATTATTTTCTAGAACAATCCGTGAGAATCTGTACTGCCAGGGTTTCTGTTTTATTTTTGTTTGTTCCAAATAAGATTTGAATTGTTGTTTGCTCATATCTTATATGCCATTTAATCTTATTCCACCCCTGGGAACTTTATGTACCCACTCTGCTTCTCCATGACTATTCACTATAAAAAATAACCAGTGCTTCCACCCACCAAAAGACTCAAGTAAGTCTCCCTAAACAAAGAGTCTCTGATCCTCTGACTGGAATGAGAGTACTTCTAAGCTTATAATGCATACTTGAGGAGCTCTTGCTGATAAGCAGTCTTGTCACACACAAATGGGGGCTCCACTTCCAGCCAGATCCTGAGTCCCAGGGCCCCTCTGGGAGGCAGCAGAGATGCTCCAGCTAACCTGAGAAAAGACCACCAGCTGCAGGAGGCGGGGAGAATGTGTGTTGGCTGGCAATGCTGCCCACTAATGATGGGATCTGCACAAAATACCCACGACGTCTCTTTCATGGAACCAAAGAGTTATAGAGATACGAGTAGCCTAAGCCTTCGTGTCATCTGGGCACTTCATTCTATGAATGACAAGGTATTTCATCAGAAGAGCTGGCTCAAGGTCACGTATCCTAACTACATTCAGACACCTGGAGAAGAGTTTAGAAATGAGTAAGTGAGGGCGCCTAGGTGACTCAGATGGTTAAGCATCTGCCTTCGGCTCAGGTCATGATCCCAGGGTTCTGGGATCGAGTCCTGCGTCGGGCTCCCAAGGAGCCTGCTTCTCCCTCTGCCTCTCTCTCTCTCTCTCTCTCTGTCTTTCATGAATAAATAAAATCTTAAAAAAAAGAAATGAGTAAGTGATAAATACATAAACGCCAGGCCAATAAACAACACCCTCCTCTCCAAAATACACAATTATTAACACCAGGTAAAACTTTCGTGGGTTATATGCCTCAGCTGCGAATAATGTTTCCACAGTCCTAATTAACGTAAACATTGATTATTATTCAAAATTTAACTATGTAATGAGAAGGGAGGAGGGCTCTGCACCTAGGGTGAGATGCAAAAGATAAGCTCTCTTCTTCTATCATGAGAAGTCAAAGGTAATGCCTAAGGCTGAAAAATTAAAAACTGAGAAAGCAACATGCATTTAGAGATTTAGAGGCAAATAACAGGAGATTCAGGTCTCAGAGCTGAACTCCCAGAGCAGGGACCCAGGTGGTGGTTTTGTAACAAGCCTTGTAGAGCTCCTGGACTCTCCAAATTCCAGGCACATAGAACTGAGATTAAAATTAAATGAAAAAGTGGCCAACGTGAGACACTACAGCCTAGGGTTTCCAACTGTGTAATACCTGTTCTAAAATTATATTGTTTCTCCATTTGAATAAAATATAGAGAAAACACTGGTGTTTTATTTGAACAACTTAATTTTCTATTGTTTTCATTATGGCTATTGTGTTTTCATTCATGGAAGGAAAAAAAAATCAAATATTCACCCACTGAACTGGAAATGGATAAACACATTCTTAGGGCTGGGAAAACACACAGGACTAAGTGCTTCCCTGCAAAGGGTCACTCTCTACTAGAGAAACACACAAATAACCAAAAAGCAATGTGATAAGTGCCCTAACCTTAACTATTCTCTGAGCCCAGTTTCCTCATTTGTGAAATTCCTCCTCTGGTTTTTGTGAATATTCAGTAATTCAATGCATATAAAGTTCTAAGTGCCCTGCCTGTCACATCATAAGAAAAACAAGACCAAGAAGACAAACCCTGCCGATTTTAAAACCCATATTCATTCTGCTTCATCACATTTCTAAAATAACTCTATTCTCTTCATACACTAAAAATTTATTTCCCTCCTGGATCCAAACAGTAGCCAGTAAATGAACAAACTGTGACTCACTACATATGTAGATGCAGCATAAATTCTAAGGATAAAAAAGATCTTTTCTAGCCTTTTTCTTCTTTTCTAGTTCTTTTTAATTATGAATATTTGATTTATTTAGAAATAGTCCCCTATAATAATGTCTTATGAGTTGCGCATAATTAAAAGTGAAGTTCTTGATGTGTTAAGAAGTAAAATGCAGCAGTGGACTATTTTCAATAACCAGGAAGTAAATTGTTTATCACTAGATGGCACTGTATTGGCTAATTTTTTAAAAAAATTTTAGCATGAGATCCACTTTATCAAGTTAAAAGAATACTTTCTTTTAACAAAAGAAGGTGAAATTATATTACTCCTGTCTTATTTCTTGGCTTTAAAAATAAAGACACGGTTTGATGGAAAAGAAAACAATGATAGGATCAAGTTAGATTTTATTTTTACACTATTTTGACGTCTTAAGTAACTATTCCGATGTTTTCTAGGCAGAAATAATTGTGACTCTCTTGTTTACCATCCAACAATAAGCACCAGAATGTGTGGTGGTTTGTACTGTAGCAAGCTGGTTAAGGTGGGGTCCCCTTCCATAAATGTCACTAGGTCAGAGGTGGCCGAAAAGGGGATTTATTGAGATCTGAAAGGAGGAACTATACAGCAGTCACTGTCTGAAGCCCTGACTCTCTTCTTGGTTAGATGTGGTGACAGACATGGACACTGGCAGGCTCCAGCTTGTCCTCACACCCAACTGGTTCATGGTTCAGCTCTTTTTCCCAAATATCGGACCTGCTGACCAACAAGGGCCCCAGGCCCAGTATCAGACACCTGGCAGGAGACACAGAGGTGGTATTCAAGAACTATGTAATGACTGACCAATGGACCTTCAGTAAGCTGGGAACAGTGCTGAAAATGCTTTAAGCTCCTCTTCACACACTAGCTTCAATGTACTGATAATGTTCCATTAATTTATAGAATTATGTACCTTTTACATGTACCAAGTATTACATAACTTTTTTTTAAAGAATAAGACACATCATAGGGCAATCAGTGATATTAACTATTTAGAGATATTAACATAAGTTGAAACCACAATGTCTGAGCAAAATAGTCAGCTAAGAAATCCAACTCCACCTTTAGTAGTTTCACCCATTTTGCCTGAAAACCCTCAAACATTTATAACCACCTATCTTGAATAGTCAGCGAACCCCTAAGTATGAGAGCCAGCCGCTAAGATGGCTCCTTAGCTGTTTTATTTTCAGTGCTGATAAACTAGATCTAGTGCTAAGATCCATGATAGGCAGACATAACAGGCTCAGTAACTGTATATTAAAAAAATTGATGAGTTATCTTCATATTGCTAGTAGTCTGATTCAATGCCTTTAACATCTGAGTTATCACAAAGTAATACAATCAAAGAAAATAAGAAATATAATCACCAGTCCACTTTTGCAGATTAAAAAAAAATAAGATTCTGTGTTCTGTCCCATCATTTCTTATGTTTGCCTCTGGCAATGCCTTTCAGGGTCATACAGTCTCAGTGACTTCCATCCGTGTAACTCCCCAAGTCGTATCTTTAACATCAAACCTCCAGCAAAGTCATAATGCCCTGGGCCCATGGGGCAGCATCCTATTCATCCATGTGTGCTCCAACGTTTACAGAGGACTTCCCACGTTCTAAATCCTGTACAGCCACTATCTCTGTGGGCCTCCAGCACTCCTATGAGTTAGGGACCATTATACAGATCCTGGTGTTGATATATACTAGCTGTTTAACCTTGGAAACCTTGGAGAGACTGAGTAGCTTTTTCGAAGGTTATATATCTAAGTACATGTCAGCACCGGGATCTGAACCTATGCTGGGTCTGACTGCGGAACCCATCATTTGTCCCTTAGAACAGACAACTTGAGAAGGTCTGCCTCTGATGCATCTTAGCATCTACCTAAAGCAGGCAGTACACTTGTACTTAGTATGTGCCAACAGTAATCTGTTGACTAAATATATTCTGAGTGAGAAAGTTACCTGATGTGTTGCCTGATAGCAAAGAATAATTTTTGCTCCAATTTAAACTAGAGAGCACTCTACTTTCATAAAATTTAACAACAGTACAGACAATAAAGACAAAAACCAGAGGGTAACTAACCTCTGTACCTCAAACCTGTCCTGGTCTTTAGGATTCCAAAACACAACAGGGCAATCACATAAAATGTCATAGTAGGTCCAGAACATTTTTTTTTTAATATTTTATTTATTTGAGAGAGACAGAGACAGAGAGAGCACGAACATTAAACAGACTCTCCTAGGGGCACCTGGGTGGCTCAGTAGGTTAAGTGTCTCACTCTTGGTTTCAGCTCAGGTCATAATCTCAGGGTTGTGAGATCAAGCCCCACATCAGGCTCTGCACTCGGACTGGAGTTTGCTTGACATTCTCCCTCTGCTCCTCCCCCGGCCCTCTCTCTCTCTCAAATAAATAAATAAATAATCTTTTAAAATAAAAAAAAAAAGGACTCCCCTAGGCCTTCCGTGATTTTATTTTCCCTCTGGCCAGCAATTCCTTGGAGTCAGTCCTCTCTGTTAGGCCACTCTACCTCCATCCCAGGCGCAGGCTGAACTCTCAAGTCCCGAGGTAGAGAGAGCAAGTCTGTTAGCTTCTGGGCCCCAGATCTAGTCCTTTTGGGTCAAAGCTTTCTCCTCAGTCACTGGATCCACCAGCTAACCACCTGCGGGTCCCCCTTCCAGAGACTTCCTTCTCCTTGAGCATATCCTCGGCCCCACACCTGCTCTGTGTAGCACGGGTTCTCAGTCCTTGCTAGAAGTCAGTTTTCACCACAATTCTGCCCAGCATCACCTGACTCGGCAAGAGTCACACATAAATTGCATACTTTAAAATTTAAATTTAAAAATACCTTTGCTCTATATCTGGAGCATTGTTCTTTCCTTTACATTTGAATAAAATGATACAGTGTAAACATTTGATTACAGTTTTTAAGTCCCTAACTTGAGGCAGGCAAATGAGCTCTTTGTCCATGACTTTTTACAATGAGAAAATTTTCACTACAGACTTTAATTAGTTGCTTTTAAATTTTATGCAGAGCTTTGATATAACAGAATAGATTCTCCAATTCCTAACCACCTGGATACAAAAACACCTAAGTGTTAACCACTGTCAGGGACTGTGAAATTTCTAATTCTGTCAATCTTCAAGGAAAAATAAAAAAAATGGAAGAAACAATGATCCATCCTGGATGATTTGGTTTTATTTGCCTGAAAAAAGAATTTAGGGTGTCTTACAGTTCTTCCAATTTACTCCTTGTTTTCATCATTACTTTAGAAGGTAATGTGATCTACTCTAATGGTCCCAGAGAACCACTTATCTTTTTCCAAGCTTCTACTGTAAGACTGAACCTGGCTTTTGATGCTCTTCCTTCTTTAAACTTGTTCCAAAAAGGGGCTTCAGAGAATGAATTTCTAAAGTCAACACAAACTTCGGACTTTGGATCTCTCTAACAATCAATCTGTCACGGAACGCAGAAGAGACTCAAAAACTCAGGGGTGTTCCCAAAGCTTTCAAAGCAAAACAGTGAACAAAGATGCAGAGGTAAGTACAGCCTTCCAACAACACCAAAGCCCACTGGCTTACTTCCACGAAGGTTCCCAGTTCTGGAAATAATTGTTCTGTAAACAACATTTTTTTTTTTTTTTTTTTACTTTATCACGATCATCCACTCCAACAACCTTGATATGTCACTGTCACTGCTTGGATCTTTAAAGAAAAATGTCTTTCACTGGTACAGGATAGAAGATTTAAGAATTCAGAGAAACATTAATAGGTTAAAAAAAAAAAAACCTTCAGCAAGGCAAGTATCAGATTGTGGCTTTTGGCTTCAAATACTGCAGTCAGATTACGTGAATAATATTTTGCTTCATGAGATCCTTGAAAATGAAGAGTTATGTATTTTTCATTTTTAAATTTTTCTCTTCTATTTGTGATTAAGATTGAAACATAAATTCAGTCAATAAAAGTATTTTTCCTTCAGAAACCTATGCTATAAATCTATCAACTTAGTGCTATAAACTGCCTCAGATAAATTCCAAGTTGGACAAATACACCAGACCAACATTAAATAAGTCACTACATGAACTCAATTAATTACACAAGTAATTCTCCACTTTTGGCAAATGCTTGATTCTGTTCTTAAAAGCTTAAATACAAAACAGAAACACTCAAGTGTTCCTGAGGAGCCTCGTACATTTGCTGGACACCAGGAAAACCTTAAAAAGCACATCTTCATTAAGTTCAAAGCAGAGACTGGACTCCTTCAGAACAGTACAGTTAGTTACAGTACTACACAGAGAACTGAAGGGTCGTAAAAAGAGCACGGAGTCTGGTATGGGGATGGCCAGCATTTGAATCCTGGGTCGGTTACTTGCCTGCCAGCTGTGGGACCTTCCACAAGCTACTTTAAGCTTTCTGAAATCCCACTCCTTCAGCTTGTAGCATGAGAGGAACAGAGTTGTCATGAAGACTGAATGGGTCAAATGAATCATTTGCAACCAACGCAGCACCTGACACCTGGTAAATGGGCCAGCGGTAATAAATGTGAACTCCTTTCTTCTACCTCCCTTTCCCATGAAAAACTAACATGGCACAGCTTGAGACTTTACAATGTTTGTAGAAGAGTTGTGTTCTAGAAAACACAGTGTTTTCAAATCATATTTTAAGAATAGGGAAGGAAATTCAAATTGCACCAAGGGATTTGGTATTTAATGGGCACAGAGTTGCAGCTGGGGATGATGAAAAGGTTCTGGAGATGGATGGTGGTGATGGATGCACAATAATGTGAATGTACTTAATGTTAACAGAAATGCACGTTTATAAGTGGTAAATTTTTTAATGTTTAAAATAGTAGGCCTTAGGTGTATCTTAACACACACAAAGAATACAAAAAAAACTTACGAAAGGGGCGCCCAGGTGGCTCAGTCGGTTAAGCGTCCACCTTCGGCTCAGGTCCTGATCCCAGGGTCCTGGGATCAAGTCTCACATGGGGCTCCTTGCTCAGCGGGGAGCCTGCTTCTCCCTCTGCCTGCCGCTCCCACCCTGCTTGTGCTCTCTCTCTCTCCCCCATGACAAATAAATAAATAAAATCTTCAAAAAAAAAAAAAACCATGGGGCGCCTGGGTGGCTCAGTCGTTAAGCGTCTGCCTTCGGCTCAGGTCATAATCCCCGGGGTTCTGGGACTGAACCCCACATTGGGCTCCCTGCTCGGTGGGAAGCCTGCTTCTCCCTCTCCCACTCCCCCTGCTTGTGTTCCTGCTCTCACTATCTCTCTGTCAAATAATATCTTTAAATAAATAAAGAAAACCTTACAATAAATGCTTTTGAAAAAAATAATTATTTCACAAAATAATCATGTTGTAGTTCACTTGTTCCAGCTCCCAGGATAAAGAGAGTGCCATGGAAGAAAAGTCAGGTAACTCTATCATTTGGTAGAATAACTTGTTTTCCACTCCGGCCAGGCCCTCATTGCTGGGCAATATGCCATGACCCATCCCTGGTTAGTTTTTTCTCCATTCCTGCAATGGCTATTCCAAGCATGTGTGGACATGTTCAGACCATAGCAGTATACTTACACTACCTTATCCTAAAATAAAGACCTTCCCACTGCCCTTTATCTGTAATCTACCTCCTGTATTAAATTGCTTTAAAAAAAAAAAAGGTGGTCCAAATTCATTTTCCCTACCCATCAAGACCCACTGCACTTAGTCAGTGGAATGAAGTTTCTAATGCCAGTATTATAGTTTTTTTCATTGAGAGCATCTGACGTGGTCAAACCCTTGGCCTCATTTTACTTCTCATCCCAACCTAACCTCTTGGTGGCATCTGATGTTGGCAAATTCCCTTTCTGAATCTGTTTTTAGATGGCTTTCTCCTGAGTATGCCCTTTAAGTGTCCCAGGTCCTCTGCTCGGCCTTCCCTCAATGCTCAGCTAGCTCTTCCTTTGTAATCACACCCTTTCACACGTGTAACTCCACACTCCCTATCTTTCGCTCCTAAACTTGAGAGTCACATTTCTAACAGTCTGCTAGTTACCATCATCTGGATGCCCCATTCTCAAATGTCCAAACCCAAGCCCAAGGCTTCCTTTCTACTCTCTTCATCAATGGCTACACAATTAAAAAATCTACAACCACGCATGTATTCTTCCACGCATGTAGCTCCAGTCAACAGATCTCACAAATCCCACCTCGCCATATCCTAGACCACACATTCAATGTCTTCTCTCCACATCTCCACCACAACACCTTAATCCAGGCCCTTCATCCCATGCATTGGGACTGCTGCACCTGTTTCCTAACCAGTGTATTTGCTTCAGTTCTTCCCTTCCAGGGCTATTTTCACGCTGCTGTGAGGCATTTTTCTAAAATGTGAATCTGGGGGGTATCAGGGTGGGGGCTCAGTCAGTTAGGTGTCTGACTCCTGATCTCAGCTCAGGTCTTGATCTCACTCACGGTCATGAGTTCAAGCCTTGTGTTGGGCTCCACACTAGTAATGGAGCCTACTTAAAAAAATAAATGAAATAAAAATGTGCATCTGTGCCATTCTTCTGATTTTACAACCTTCACTGGCTTCCCACAGCCAACAGGGTAAAGACCGGCTATACTAGCATTACACACATGGCTCCTCCTGGTCTCACTTCCCTCCACGTTCCCATTCCCCAACTCCCAGGAACTTCAGAAAATGATCCTCATACTTCTACAGCTTGGCACATGCTCCTCCTTTTCCACATGGTGAGCAACTACATACTCAAAGACCCAAGTCAAATGCCAGTCTCCCCAGGACCTGCCCAGGCTGAATTAATGACACACTTCCAGAGCAGCCTGCACCTGAGGCCTCTCCCGGGACACCCCCCACACAACATTGCATGATTTGTTTCCTGCTCCCAGCCATTCCTGAAACCTTCTCGGCAGAGCAGCCCTATATCAGGAACTCCACCTGATTTTTCAGTCCTCCCTGATTTCTTTAAGGCCCAGGTGGTCTATCTCTATGGTCACGGATCTCCCAACCATCAAAGCTCAGCGATGTCACTGCCACACTGATGAACGGTGGTGAGTGTGTCTACTATAAGGCATGGGAAAATCGTTCCTCTGTCCGTTCAACTACCATGTACTAGATGTGAGGATACACAGGTGAGTGAGACTTGACCCCTCCCACTAAGTAGCTCACAGTCTAGTAAAGAAAACAAACACATCAACAGGATAGCACAGAACATGTTGCAGAAGCCGAGTGGTGGAGTGATTCCAAGATGTTCTGGAGACGGAGGGGCATGGAGGAGGAGACTCCGCCCAGCCAGTGTGGGGCACTGGGAATGGAAGCAGCCCCTGAAGGAAGCTTCTAGACTGACGGTGCCTGAAGGGAATCTCAGAGAAGATAAGGGAAAGAAGAGGGGATAGGATGGGTGGGAGACAGGAAAAGGAAACTCGACCAATTAACCACATTAACTTTTTGACAACTGCCCAAGCACAAGTACTAAGAATCATGACATACTGCAAATACATCCAGACCTTTAATTGTGAAGACAAACAACACAATCTTTGGTCTCTTGACACCCCCTTCTCACTCCCTTTTTTTTTTTCTGACCCTCTCTCTCACTCCCACTGTCCCACAGGAAAAGCTTAATAGGTGTAATAAAATTCACAAGGGGCGCCTGGCTGGCTCAGTCGGTGGAGCCAGCGACTCTTGATCTTGGGGTTGTGAGTTTGAGCCCCATGTTGGGTGTAGAGATTACTTAAACATAAAATCTTTTTTTTAAGATTTTATTTATTTATTTGAGAGAGAGAGAGAGAAAGAGCACGGAGGGAGAGGGAGAGGGAGAAGCAGGCTCCCCGCTGAGCAGAGAGCCCAATGCAGGACTCGATCCCAGGACCCTGAGATCATGACCTAAGCCGAAGGCAGATGCTTAACCGACTGAGCCACCCAGGCGCCCCAACAATAAAATCTTTAAAAAAAGTCACGAAAGAACCTTCACAGCAGTGCTTCTCTGTTCGTGCCTCCAACAGCCACTTGTTACCCATGCTCCACACCAGCATCTCTCAGACACCCCTCACTCCTGCGACTTGGGCTCACCGTCCCCCGCCCACCCCCATCTCTCCCATGCTCATCTTCTATGCATTCTGCAGAGCTAGGCTGCATTACTCAATGCTGCCCTATTTATTCAAAGATGATGTGACTGAGAGCAATCTTATCTTTTTTGCTAAATAGAACTTATCAATAATAGTTCTTTTTCTCGCAGCAAAAAAGTCTACTCTTTGAAATGATACTTATTATTGCTATTCTGTTTAGTTTCTTTAAGTCTTTAGTGAAACCAAAGTTTTTCTTAAAAGAAAAACAACACTATCAGAAAAAAGTAAGAAAATAATAATCATCGTATCATGTAACAGAGAAAACTCAGATTTCCTTTTTCTGGCTTTGTCAGTGTTCCACTACGCAATTTCTTGGTCCATTTAATCTCAAATTCTTACAGAAATCTTGAAATATACTACGTCACGTGAAGTAACTCTAAGAATATTTTCATGTTTTTGCTCCATTTTACCGACACTTATTTTACTAATTTGAAAACTGCACACATGGACACATAATAACAAGGAACACTAAATCCTCAATTTAGTACTGACATTTGTCACTTACTAATTTTAATCATATCTCATAGGCATTAACTGCATCCCCACAAGTTCAGTTAACAAAACGTAAGTAGTAGAATTGCTCTTAAAGTTGGGGGGTAAGGGACAGGAAAAGCGGGTGATCCCCAGTCTGGGAACTGATCCTGAAAGTCATACAAACCAGGGGACGGAGAAGGAAGGGCAAGGGTGGGGGGGGGGTGGAGAGAGCACAGGTGAGAATAGTTAAAAGCGGGATGTGAAGCAAAAGGATGATAAAGTAAGCCGACTTCACTTACAGTTAAAAGAGTCTCTGAAAACAAGTGAGGTAAAATCCTTCATCCCTCAATCCAAGATCTGACGAGTACCATTCCAGGGAGACTTGGCGGTGCTAAAAGGAGGCAAGAAGGAGGTAAGATCTCAAAATCTAAAGGCAAGCCAGCCACTCATCCTCCCACCTCGAGCACTTTTTAAAAAGTTAATCATCGAATTAAATGTTATAATCCAATTTCCAAAATTGTTCTACTCCACTTAAACTGCTGTCACCTCTAATAATCTCACAGGCAAATGCATTCATTTCAAACATCATTCTCTTCAGATTCTGCAACATCTGAAGCTCCTGATCCTCCACCTTTTTCGCTGCTGCCAGGAACACAGCTGGCTCACCTCTTGCTCTAATGCTGCAGATCCGGCTCCTCTCGCTGACCGTACTCTGAACCATGGCTCCCCCGGGGGCTGGGTCCCAGTGCTCTGGCCTTTCTGCGTCCTTATCCCCTGAGAAATTCAACCATGACGTCTGCGGTGACAGATCGGAACTCTCCCCCTTTGGCTGGACGTCTCAACATGAGCCCTGGTTCTATCAACTCTCAACTGCTTAGGAATTTCCCCTTGAGTGTCTAAAACCAAACAAGTACCCTAATCCCCTTAAAACTGGCTTCTCTTTCCGGTTACTGCACCAGATCTTTATGCAGCTCTGAAAGCCCTGGGGCCACCTTGACTCCTACCATCCTCTCTCCGCCCTCAGATGTGTCCTGCTTCTCCCTCACCTGTACCTTACTGCCGGATTACTTCACTCCGATCTACCCGTGATTCCTCCCTTTCTTCATCTTTGATGCTGCCACCAAATGAACCTTCCTCGAGATACTGTGGTCTTTTTCCTTTTCAAAATCATGCCACTGCTCCTCTGTTCCCAACACAGGCTTTCGAGCGTGTTCCCAGATTCTCCAACACTCCTCTCCTTGAAGCATGGAACCTAGCCACCCTCCCCCTGAATGTGGGCTGAATTTACTGGCTCACTCCTAAGGACTGCAAGGCGGCAAGAGTCCTTCCTGCTCCCAAATTCCACATGCACAGAAACTGTTAGAGATACTAAATGTTTACTGGCGCCCTAAGCCACAAACGTTAGGGGTAATTTGTTACACGGCAATAGATTACCAATTCAGGAGGCCTCTGCTGCTGAGTGGCTCAAATCCAAACCCTGGCCACTCAAGGCCTTCCACCAACCGCCTCCACTTTACTTCTGGATACAAACACACTGCTTCAGTCTGAGGCTGGTGATCTCACTGACCTCACGTGATATGGCAAAATCTTGCTTCTACTTTCGCCTGAGCAATGACCACTTGAAATGTCCTTGATTCTCTCTACGAAACTACAGTCAACATTTCCTTTTAGGTTCAATTCAAAGTCCACATATCAAAGGAATGTTTCTCTTTTTTTTAACACATGTAAATAAACATACACCTATTTCCAAAACTGTATTTAAGTTATTTGAGGTAGAAATCATAGCTTTGCTGTCTTTATATTCTCCACACTAATGCACACATAGAACAGTTAGGGGCGCCTAAGTGGCTCAGTCAGTTAAGCATCTTGACCTCATCTCAGGTCTCGATCTCATGGTCGTGACTTCAAGCCCCATATTAGGCTCCACACTAGGTGTGGAGACTACTTAAAAACAAACAAACAAACAAACAAAAACACCTTTCGGCACCTGGGTGGCTCAGTGGGTTAAACGTCTGCCTTGGGCTCAGGTCATGATCCCAGGGTCCCGGGATGGAGCAGGGCGGCAGGCTCACAGCTCAGGAGGCAATCTACTTCCCCCACTGCCTCTCTCCCTGCTCATGCTCTCTCTCTCTCAAATAAATAAATAAAATATTTTTTTAAAAAAGACATTTCTTATTTTGGCATAGAACAAGTCAACATCAAAAATATCAAGTTGCTGTGAATTAATTTATAAATTCAATGCAATCCCCAACAATATAATTGTTGCAATACCAACAATTTTTTTTAATGAAGCTAGCAACTGAAACTGAACTTCATATTAAAAATACATGTGCAAGAACAGTCAGGAAAACACTAAAATGCTAGAGCAGAGAACTAGTCCTTCCAGACATTGAATTATACTCTGAAGACTCTATAATGAAAAGTGTGTTGCTGTCCCAAGAGTAGAAAGACAAACCAGTGTGGTAATACAGAAAGTCAAAAACAGACCCAAGTACAGATGAAACTTTAGTAGTGTATAAAAAAAACAACAGGGGGCACCTGGGTGGCTCAGTCGTTAAGCGTCTGCCTTCGGCTCCGGTCATGATCCCAGGGTCCTGGGATCGAGTCCCACATCGGGCTTCCTGCTCAGCACAAAGCCTGCTTCTCCCTCTCCCACTCCCCCTGCTTGTGTTCCCTCTCTCGCTGTGTCTCTCTCTGTCAAAAAACTAAATAAAATCTTAAAAATTTTTAAAAAAACAACAAAACGCAGCCTCTAAAAATCACTGGGGCAAAAACTGACGTTTAATAAATGGCTAAAACAATTGGTTAGCCAGCTGGAAAAAGATAAAATTAGATCCGTACTTCATACCATACACAAGAATAGACTCCAAATGAATCAGGGATCTAACAGTAAAACAATGAAGCCATACAAGTACTACAGGGGAAAAAATGGTTAATCTTCTCTAACTCCTAAATAAGGAAAAGCATGCTAACTGTGTCTCAAAATCAGGAAAAGTACAAGAAAAGACTAATAATGTGATTACATGAAAATTTTTAATAAAATCTGCATGGCAAGAAAAAAATCATCATTAACCAAGGGCAACAGATAAAATGAGAGAAAATATTTGCATCATATCACAGATAAAGAGATAATATTCATAATATATACAGAAGTGAATACTAGTAACTTAGGACAGAAACATGGACAAAAAACATGAACACACACACATACACACACATATACATAACACATATACCCCTTAAACATATGAAAAGATGTTCAATTTCACTCATAAACAGAAATTAAAATGACACTGAGTTGCTATTTCTCACCCAGCAGATTGGCAAAAATTAAACAGTTATAAAAAGTCACTCTTGGCGAGGCTTTGGAGACAGAGGTATTCTCATACAAGAAGAATGGAGACGTGAAGCAACCACTTACTTCCAGTGTGCAGGCAGAGAAAGTTCACAAGAAGGACTCTTCTGTGCCACAAAGTAAGGATGTGTCAAACAATGATGGGGACGTGTCAATAGGGCACAGGCACCAGCCTCAGGGGGCTCCCACTGGCCCAAATCCAGGATAATTTGAGCATCAAAATCAGTAATGATAATAAAACAAAAATCAAGTACAAATCCATGAATCAACACCAATATAAATAAATAAGAGCTAAGGGAACACACTCTTCTTTGTGGGAGAAAACCAATTAGTGAATGAAGAGGGAATGATGGCATTTTAAATCATCACTGGGCAAACTTCATAAGAATAGCCGATTCAGGCAATCAGATGGTTAAGTGTCTGCCTTCGGCTCAGGTCATGATCCCAGGGTCCTGGGATCAAGCCCCACATTGGGCTCCCTGCTCGGCGGGGAGCCTGCTTCTCCCTCCCCCTCTACTGTTCCCCCTGCTTGTGCTCTCTCACTCTGTCAAATAAATAAAATCTTAAAAAAAAAAAAAACCCAAGAATTCTAAAGCCTATGAGTAAAAGTTTAAGGAGTCATTAGGACGTGAACTAAAAACATCACTCCACAAGATAGTTATTGTCTGTAAAGGGGGAAAGAGCAACTTTACACAGGGCAGACCTGGCAGACCGAACCTTAACCAAGTAATCAAAATTAATATCACCAGCTGTGGGACAAACAGACATCGTGTGACTCCAAATATGATGTGCTGAGAACACAATGTCCCTCGTGCGGCATATTTCTGCCAAAAGTGCAAAACCTGAATCTAACCGTGAGGAAACTTCAAACAAAACAACACTGAAGGACATTCTAGAAATAACTGGTTAATCCTCTTCAAAAACGTTCATGCCATGAAATTCAGCCTGAGAAACTGTTCCAGATAAAATTAAGGCTAGATGTAACATATGATCTGGTATTTTCTTACCCTAAAGACATTTTGGGAATAATTGACGGAATCTGACGAAGGTCTGTACTTAGATAATATTATTATATAAGTGTTAGTTTCCTGACTTTGAGAAAGAATAAACTTATTAAGGAGGGGAAAAAGTAAGTTCTGGCCTATTATGCATAACCTGATTCTAAAGATGAGGAACATCAGACAAACAAAATGAGGAAATTTCTATTAAAAAAAAAAAGGACAGGTATGATTATATTCTTCAAAAAATGGCAATCTGATAAAAGACAAAGAAAAACTGTGGAAATATTCCAGATGAAAGGATATTAAACAGTTATGACAACTAAATAGGATATATAACCCTAGCCTGGATCTCATACCACAGGAAAAAATGTTATAAAGGACCTTAATAGGACAACTGATAAAATCGCAATATGCATAGCAGATTCGATGATAATATTTTAACAGTATAAATTTATGAAGTAGTAGCTGTATGTAAGCAAAAAACCCGTCCTTAGGAAATGCCCACTGAAATATTTAGAGATAAAGGGCCACGCAATATATAACATCCCAAATGACTCAGAAAAAACGTATGTGTAACACACATATACTTATAAATATAGAGAGCAAGAAAATACGCACAAATGTAAACAGGGAAAAATGTGAATCTAAAAAGAGCTGTTCTTTGCATTATCTTTGGGGTTTTCCTGCAACCTTTTTAATTTTTAATGGTCCATTGTCTAAATGAAACTACTCAAAATTATCATAAGTAGATCAAGATCAGCATTCTTCAAAAAAAAAAAACCTACCCTAAGAGTTACTGCTTAAACATTTTCACAGAAACTGTATTTCCTAAGCGTTCATTTGACAGATAAAAGAGAGAAGGTTGTCTCAAAATGATCACCCTATATTCTAAGGAAAACACAACTGGAAAGAAGCTGAAATGTACAAAAGAAATTCTATCACGTGTGACTAAAGCTTTTCGAGTGTCAGGCTACCTGGCTTAAACGTTGGGCTCTAAGCCCTAAGCTTTCCTAAACTTTGGATTTTCTCATCTATAAAGTGGGAAGGATAATAGTACCTACTTCCTAGGGCTATTATAGGGTTAAGGGAATAAGAGAAGAAAAACACTTCAGCAAGATGCCCCACACATACTAAGCAATCATTATTATTATATTATGTCCCCACTGTATTGGAACATACCCGGCATAAGGCAATGGGGCTAACTGATTAGCAAGGGAACTGGAAAAGAATTCTTCCCATTTATTCAGCACCACACTGTAGTAAAGGAGCTCTAATTTTAGGCCCCAGTCTTTAAGCAGAATAGCCTCTGGGGTGCAAAAAGTCCTCTATCAAATTCCAATAACTTGATGAAGTATCAGTTGAAGATATCCAATTTGTCCCCATCTTATTTCTATGTTCACCAAGTAAAGTTATGATCCAAAGGTTATCCTTTCAACAAGTCTACAGCTGGCCACAGTGCACCTCCCACTGCAAATTAACACACAGGGTGTTCAGTCGGCCGTAAGCTCGCTTAGCTCGGCTGGCCGGGCATCATTCAGTCTCACAAGCCCCATGGGCTCCGAACGAACTGATAAAATCAGATTTGTTCACCTGCAAAGTCGCACCCTAGGTGCCTGATTCAACAGTGTGGAGTTCCTCTCCTCTCCGAAGGCCTATCCCGGCCATTAGCAGCTTCCCTCCCTGACGGGAATTTAACTACCACTATGGAAATGTTAACTTTCCAGAAGCATCTATCAAGGGCAGGCTATCTGTCTCTATTAACCACAGGATGCCTAATGGACACTGGGAGCAATTCATCTCTCGCTGATAATAAACACCGGCCTTCAAAAGAAAAGGCACTAAGTACTAATCAATAACTTTGCGTTAATCATACAACAGAAAATAAACTGTGGCTGCATCAACTCCGAAATTAATTTTAACCTTTCATGCAACTTAATTCAAAACACTGTGAAAAAGTTGTTTTTTAAGGATAAACCACACAAGTTCACTAATTATATAAAAATCACCATACGAAATGATCAAATTGCTATCACATGGAAAAAATTTACTAATAACATAGATTTCTGCTATTTACTCAATAAGGCTCTTTTAACCTTCTTACAATCTTCAAGAATCTCTCTTTAAAAACAAATCAAGAAGAAAGCCAGACGTTACTCTTAAATGCTCATTTTCTCTTAGCAGCTTTCTAAACACACTTATCTTTTATCATCAAAGGTAGCATATATTATATGCAATGCAAATTCTAAGTCCCCTTTGCCATCTTCTGTACTTTTCTACAGAAGCAAACTACAAAATTATCTTCCTGTTTCTCATTCTTAGAGGCAGGAAATAGTCTCCTTTACTCCAAGAGGGATATACAAACTCCTACCCTATCTTCCTCGGTGCTCTCCTCTGTGCAATGAAGACTCCCTGGATATCAGACCCCACCCAAGTCCCTCTTCTCTGCACCAGCAGCTCCTGAAAACATGCCTTCTTGTGTCATGAAACAAAACCCTTTCCCATTAAATGGCACAACACATTTCCCCTCAAAACTGGAAAGATACAAAGTTTCCTCCATCCTCTTTCTTTCAGGTCTCAGTCTCCAAATTTCTTCAGGACATAAAGAGAAGCACTACCCTACACACTACTAAGCTAACAGTAGTATCGACACGTAAGTCTAGCTTGCTTCTTAGTTATTATTTTTTAATTTCATGACCTGAGCCGAAATCAAGAGTCAGACGCTTAACTGACAGAGCCACCCAGGCGCCCCTACCTGATATTACTTTCTAACACTATAATAAACAACAAACAATTTGAATAAAGCACCTCTCAGTTCTTGCTCTGTGGAATATTCCACACGGTGGTACCCCTCCACCAGTTTGAAACTAGGGGGGACCCGCCTCTAAATGTGTGTTTATGTCAGTTAACCAAGATGAAACTAGAGACGCTTGCACACAGAAGCAGCCGTCATGTTAAGAAAAACCACCTGTGTCTAACGACAATATACTTTGGAAAAGCTGATTCACTCACAATAAAATACACAAATGATACCTACCTACTTAAAAAAAATAGCAAAGCTATCTGCTCAAAATAAGACACAAACTGAAACTGAAGAAATGCACAACAGGAAAAATCTAAATCTATTTCATTTTTCTCACCGGAATACAAGTCAAGCTCTGGAAGGGACCTTAAAGTACAACCATCCATAAACTGGGATCCAGAGAGGTTAAGCACCTCATCTCATAACTAATAAATTCAAGTCAAGTTAGGCTTAGAACGCACATACTCTTTCTCAGGCTTCTCCGCCCATTTTACCTCGAAATTTCATGAATCGAACATTCTGTCCAAAAAAAGCAGAGTGGATAGCGATGTGGGAGACCTAATTTTGGTCAACTATACCAATAACCAGGCGTGTAAAATTAAGTAAATTGCCTTATCTATAGAATAAGAAGAGTAATTAAATTAGCTCTGAAGCCCCTAGAGCTAGAATATACTCTGATCCTTAAGAATAGCATAAGTAACTGTTGTGTACTTAATACCCACTTGACTCTCACATTTTTTACACCAAACTTTGTTACAGCTTAAGCAATTTAAAATCATTATGTTACGTTAACCCAAGCATCATCACTGTTCACCAGAAATTTCATAAATAAAAAAGAATCCTGAAGTTCATGATCTATATTACTATTACCTGTATCTTGGCAGAATGTCCTTTAGGCACAAAACTTAAACAACCATATGAAATATATTTCACATCATACTTTCCATTCAACATGAAATATGCAATATAAACATTAAACTCTTTAGAGATAGTTTGCACCAGCACAGAATCTTATCAGAGGAAAACCTGTATTTAGCTCTGGGCTGCCATTAGTCAGGCTAAAAAAAAAAAAAAAAAAATGCTTGCAATAACTTCAGGGTGTTACTAGGCTATCCACAGCAGGAATGGCAAAGGGAAAAGGGAAAAGTAGAACAGAAGAAAAAAGAACCCAAAAAAGAAAAAAGAAAAAAAAGCGGGGGGGGAGCAGAAAGAGTAAAGAACACAGAAAGAAAAGAGAATGAACAAGGAAGAGAGGAATGGCCCAAAATGGCTCATCAGGATCCCAGGGCCATGGTGTGCTCGCACCACACAAAACTTGCAGAGAGGTGCCAGACATCTTTAAGCATCGCTTGTTTTCTTTGGTTTAGCCCAGAGAGGACATACTTACTTGGGTCTGCTCCTAGACTCTAGGTTCAGGATTAGGAGGATTCCAATGCATGAAAAGTAACACAGAAAGTGCTGCAATCCATAATACACTGGACTTTACCGGGAATGTCTGGGACCTGACCTGTTCCTGATGAGTAAGTAATCTTTCCGGAGCTTAGATCCCTTCACTCGAAAAGAGCACAATGAGCCAAGACGATGGTTTAGCAAGTACTACATATATTTATACAATTGCAATTCAGTGTTTTCCAACAACTAGTACTCTGCAAAAACAAGAACAAAATGGCAGTAAGAAGAAGGGCGTTTCCAGTCACTCTCAGAGTCTCACTGCCAACGTTCTCCCACAATGCTGGGCCCTTCCTGGGTTAAGGGGCTGGGACCACCAGACACAGAACGAGCCCAGGATAAGCCAGGATATCACATCACACCCTCCCCCCCAACACACACACACACATACATACACAGAGGAGCAAATGTTCTTCAGCTATGATAAGGCATGATTTCTTACACGGATAAAATCTTTTTAAACCAAATCTGTTGTTGGGATATTTCTGTTGTTTACGATCGCAAATGATCTGCTACTGAAAAACATTCTGTAGATGACAGGAAATGACTAAATAAAGTATTGATTCATTAAACCTATGAAGTCCTGTTCCAAACTGCTAGTTACACAGTGACAAAGATAAATGGCAAAGAGCAAACTCCTATGTACCTTTTCAGAACAATTAAATTAGTAGCAGAAGAAATCTTAATTTTGAACCCTTTAAGAGTGAGAGAAAAGTAGGATTTTGATATCTTTGGTCTCAAAAAAAGGAGAAGCTTACAAACACAGCAAGCAGTGACTTCACAAACTAACTAAAAGGCATGAAACAGACCACAGATTTCAAAGATAAAACCTAAAGAAAGGCTATATATGGCATTCTATTTAAAAAATACTTTTTGCTTGTTGCTATCAAATACCTGCATTTTCAGGCAATAATCCCTAAAAATAGAAGAGTCATCACAAATTCTTTTGGGATAAAGCCTTTAAGAATTAGGTATTAGGGGCGCCTGGGTGGCTCAGTTGGTTAAGCAACTGCCTTCAGCTCAGGTCATGATCCTGGAGTCCCGGGATCGAGTCCCGCATCGGGCTCCCTGCTCAGCAGGGAGTCTGCTTCTCCCTCTGACCCTCCCCCCTCTCATGTGCTCGCTCTCTCATTCTCTCTCTCAAATAAATAAATAAAAATCTTTAAAAAAAAAGAATTAGGTATTATACAATTTTGAAAAACTAAAAAAAAAAAATCGGAAAAGTTGAAGGAATATGAACAACACTAGAGACAAAGCTGATTAAGTAAGTGTTCCTAGCATAGTGATGATTAATCTCTCTGGAAACATAAAGAAACAAAAAAGATAATCACAGATTTTTAGAAAATGGACAGTACGTGCAATGAATGCATGATGCATCAATGTAAAAGCAGAAAGCAAAACAATCGTCAGTGGTCTTGACAGTGAACAGATAAGTAGCTTGACGTCATTATGAACACGACCAAGAGACTGAGCGCTAACAAAAATTCCCCTAGAAGTAGGAAACAAGCACTCAAGGTCACACACCATGTACAACTTTGCAAGAGAAAGATCTGGGGTAGCATTTTTTTTATGAGCTGTTCAAGAATTAACAGAAGAATTAAGCAGGTTCCCAGAAACTCCTCTAGGGAACCATCAAGGAAGGGATGTCTTTAGAAGCCCAGTGCCTCCAACACGGAGATGAAGCAGCAAAATCTTCCAAATTGGGGTCAACAACCTTTCCAAAGTAGAGCGTTCGGGTTCAGTTTTCAGGTCTCCTGATGAAGACAGCACAAGTATGGAGAAGGGTGCCCTTGAGACACATCCCTAAGCTTCTGAAGGAAAAAGAAGGCCAGCCACACTGCAAGGCAGTCTAAAATAAGGAGTCCTGGGTCTCTGCATCCTGGAGCTGAGAAGCAACACCCCTACATTGGGACCCCAGTCTCGATGAACAGGTACCTTTCAAAAAGCTCAAGTCTCACGAGGATTGACAATCATACCACAATGTGAATAAACTCAATCACAGCATTTTAGGGCCAGAAACACTTTACTTACTCCACCAAGTCCCCCACTTTCCAGACGAGCAGCCTATGGCCCAGAGCTGGACACTCTCCCAAGGTTCTGTAGCTCGTAGGAACTAGCATCCAGTGGAAAGAATATGAAGCACTTAGCACAGTCTCCAATCAGGCAAGTACCCATTAATCATTCTTACAGTTATTAACATCGCTCTACCTTAATGCCCTTTCCACCAAACTAAATCAAATCAGCCACACACAAAACGAGAACCGACGGGACATGGAAGAACAGAAAAATGTACAGGCAGGATCATGAAGGAAATCCAAGGGGGGGGGGGGCTTTGGCCAACCAGAAGTCAGCCTAAGAAGCTAGATGCCTGGTTGGCTGTGAAAAGAAACAAATGACACAAGTTGGAAGAAAAGAAACTCAAGAGATGTGGGAAGGACAAAGAAAGATGTTGCCCTGTGCCAGTGTGATTAAATATAAGAAAAAGTATTGTCTTAACTCCCTAAAGCACTGCAGGCTTTTAAAAGGTCCTGGGGGCTGGGGGAGGGGTAGCACAGGATCTTTCAGCAGCACCTCCCATCTCCCACTGCTGCTTGGCGAAAACTGGCCCAAGGGCCCCCCCGGAACTCCTGTCATACAGACTGCCAACCCCAGCCTCAAACCATCAAGTCTAAAGAACTCAAACCAGTTTCACAGATTTAGTTACGAAGATTATGTCACAGACATTTGAGTCAAGAAATGACTCGCAGCAAATGACATGTATTCCCTTTCAAAGAAACAGACCAAAATCTAAGGCCCTTTCTGTGAATTATAGTCTAAAATCAATTATACGGATGCTGACTCAACTTTAAAATTTAAGGTTCAGTCATTTTATAAAAGCAGTTAGAAAATAGAGAATTTCCAGATAGAAATTAAAACCAGTAGACGTGGAAAGCAGTGAGATCTCATGGCCTCAGTCCAGATTTGTGGCCTGTGCTACACAAATGATTTGTTTCCTAATCCATAAAACACATCCAGTAATAAACACTGTGTGCGCCTTCCAGGAATCTGATTTAAACAAGTTAACGATCATAAAGCCATCTAAAAAAGTAAGCACTGCATGGATCCTGGGCATAACTTTGCAAAGGCATGGGATGTGAGTCAAATAATAGCATCTAGTGATATTTTGATGTATTCACCGGAAATGAAAAGGAAAACTCCTTATTTTCTAACAAAGCCTGTGCTATTAACTAGTCAATGCACACAGAAAGTTTTAGAACAGTTTAAAAACTTAAAACCTTTCATTTTTACCCTCCCACTCCCTACTCCTCACCCATTTCTTCTTTTTTATGTCTTCTTGCTCTCAGATAAGATTCTTTTCCCCCAAAAAATCTTGCTCTTCTGTCTTCTCCAATAAATTCACTCACGTTAGAATGTACTGTCAAACCTCACTTCCACTCACCTCAGACCTTGAGTCCATCTGACTCTTGGCACCTGGGAGTCTAGTTTAATCTGGAAGGCTTCCAGAGCACCACCTGTTAGATTGCCTTAGAATCTCCATGAACCCCTCCCCACAGCCCCCCTCTCTCTACTCCCTCCCACCATCAAAATAGACACACACGCTGGGTAAGAACAGTGTCCTTGTTCTGCAAGGGCTGCTTTAGGACATCTCCTACTATCTCCACAGCGTTCCTGCCAGATTCCGTCCCAAAAGGCCCTTCATTTACAAACTGCAGAGCCTCTACTCTTCCCCAAAGTCCTCAAAATCAGGAATGGCCGAGCTGTGACAACTTACTTTTCATCCCCGTGATGGGCATCTCCTTCCTGCAACCGTACCTCTTCTGCAAAGCAGTTCCCTTCAGAGGATGTCCCGGTTCACACTATCAGTCTACTATGAACCCAAACCCACAGAATCCTAACTAGAAATGGAACTACGTCTCATAAACACAATTTTATTTAATGAGCTCCCAACTATGTAATACTCTCTATCACATCCTGGAGCTGTCTATTACAAGGCACTTGGTTAGATCTGACAGAACATTCGAGTTTAAGAAACAGTGAATAGTTCTTTAATAACATGAGGAGGGGCGCCTGGGTGGCTCAGTCATTGACCGTCTGCCTTCAGCTCAGGTCATGATCCCAGGGTCCTGGGATCGAGCCCCACAACGAGAAGCCTGCTTCTCCCTCTCTCGCTGCCCCCTGCTTGTGTTCCCTCTCTCGCTGTGTCCCTCTCTGTCAAATAAATAAATAAAATCTTTTTTAAAAAATGAGGACTATTTCAATATACTGTAACTGGAGACCTTGACTATTGGGTAAGTATACCCAATCTTGGGTTTTAACAGACCCAAAGGTTTTGCAAATTTCTGGAATTCTCCAGAAACTCTCCAAATACAATTAATTCAATTCCATTTTAAACTTTTACAACTCAGTTTGCCATAGGACAATCTTCAGGTGACGCGATGTTGTAGAAATCAAAGGGTAGGTGCTGCCACTGCAAAAGGGGGAAAACGGGCACAAGCACTTCATAAAACTTTAGAAGAAATGATCTGATCCAGTGGTTCTCAAAATATGGTCCTCTGACCAGCTTCAGCAACTCCTAGAAACCTGCAAAAAAATGCAGATCATCAGGCCCACCCTAGGCCCGGTGAGTCAGAAACTCTGGCGTGGGGGTCCGGCAATCTGGGTTTTACAAGCCCTCAGTGATCCTACCACGAGCGCTCACTGATCTGACCACCCACTCCACTGAGGAGAAAGAAATGGAGCCAGTTAACTTCCTGCAACTCTTACACCAAGTTTGTGATCAACGTCACTAGAGACAGTTCTCAATACACCTAAAATGATTCTTTAACTATACATCTGAATCCAAGGGGTCCCCTATGATCTTCTAAGCCAAATACATTTGATCTTCTGCAATATGAATTCTTATATTATTGCTACATAGACACACAAATTCTTTTGTCTTGAGTAATTTATATTTAATACCTAAAAAAAAACTTTCACATTACTGACATCTGCACAACTCAAATCTCCTAGACTTTTTTATTTAATTGTTAACTTTTCTTGCCGACAGCAGAGGTGGGTTTTGTCTTGTTAGGGTCATACTTTGGTTTGGTTTCGAGGGTAAACAGTGGGAATTTACGGGACATGCGGTTGACAGTTTTGGGGTTTCCTCCCACCACCACCACCATCAACAACGTTCACACCATGTGAAGAGCAATCCTAAAGGATTAAGAGGCCAGAAATTGCTAAAAGAGAAAGTAACCCTCCCCATCCCACCCCCCAAATAAGAAACTTTACATTTTATCTTGGAATGTATCATGTGATTTTCTTTTAAAACAACAGATATACGTTTTCAATTATGTTTTCCTTCTGCTAGTATAAAATTAGTTTTCATTTGTGAAACACATACTAGCAGAACGACAGGAAGCTAGTCTGCGTCCCAGGCATGAGGACAGGCCTGTAATCCAGCCACCCATCACACCACGAGGCAGGTGAGTGATGCAAAGCAGAGAGCAGCCTCGCTGCCTTCTACAAGCGCCCGACCACATATCGGGCTCCGCATCAACCCACCAAGACAGCACCCACATGAAATGAAATCTACAATTTCTGACCTTAGGGCTCTCCTTCTGAACAGATGTTTGATGTATATGGTACCTTTCTACATAAATATTTCAAAGTCTAATAGTGGTTATCTGCACCACTACACATCTGTTTCTATTTACATTTTTAAGTACCCCGTTTCAGAAATTTATAACTTGGGTGTTAGGATTACCACAGACTGAGATTTAGAGATTTAAGAAATAATGTTTCCATTCCTGTTTTTCCTGTTACATCATGCCATACTAGATATATTTTCAGAATTCTCTTCAGACTCTATTAACATACATAATCACCTTCCATTTTATAAACCAAATTTTCTAACATAGCTCAGTGCGTGATTTTAGTTCTTTGAAGAAGAATCCTGGACAAGTGCACAAGGCAATATAAGTAACTCCTTCAATTTGATTTACACTTCCAATTCCCTTTCTGTGACCTGAGCCCCAAATCTTCTCGTGACTTTATTTTTCTGTTATTAATAAAGGGTAAGAAGTCCTGCTACGTATCTTACAGGGAAGAAATCAAACTCACTGAGCTAAGAATAGTGCCCCTGGAAAGACTGCATTCCTTGGAAAAACAGTAAATTCAGGGTAGTTAGTGCTACTCGGCCCCCTCTCCAGCTCTACAATATACCTCCTGAAGCTAAGTTAGAGAGATTAAATTACTTGAACATTCATTCATTCAAAAAATAATTATAAGCACTTGCTATGTGTCAGGCATTGTATGAGGCACTGGGGATACACTGGCCAGCAAGACAAATGCAGAGCCTGCTCTTCACAATGTATCTTAAAGAATACTGATTAAGCTTAAGGGACTTCCATTTAGTTTACAGGCCAAGGGCTCAAATCCATTGGACTTATAACTACTCCTAATTATAATTATTCATAATCAATCCATTCTGCTGCTTAAAAAAAAGAAAACCTCATGAATTACATGAAAAGTTCACAGAACACATAGACAAATGCTCTATAATACGAAGGCCTCACATGGGTCCAAAATATCACTCAGTAAACACCTTAGAATCTCTAAATGGGAAGCACAGTGTCAGGCCCTAGAAAATGAATCAAGGTTTTTCTTTTAAAGGCAAAATAACCTTAACCTAAACATTTACCTGGCAAGTACTAGACTTAACCATAAGCAAATTCTCCATAACTGTGCTGTCCGACACAGCACCCCTTGCCCGTGGTGGCTATTTACACTGAAATCAAGTAAATAATCAGTTCCTAGGTCACACTAGCCACATTTAAACTGCCCAAGTGGCTAGTGGCTATCACTCCAAGTCGTTATAAGTCATTTCTATCATCTCAGAAAGCTCTACAGGACAGTGCTGCTCTACAAATACCCTGTAACGCTGAATCTGAAAATTACAGTGTAATGAAATGTGATTAAGCATCTGTACTCTGTGATGGCATGTAAAATATGTCCATCTGTAATGCAATGTCACTTCTTCCCTCCCAAACAAGCTGAAAAGTGATAATGTGGAGCATCTGTCCCAGTGTGTACAGGAGTAACCAAGAAAATTCACACTGTCCAACTGGACAACTGAGAATGAAACCGGGAAACAAGTGAAAAGTTGATTACATTTTGCCCTTTCCTTCCTATTCCTCTTACAAGGTTGCTGTATTCTCTGTTCAAGGATGCGTGCTTTGAGCCTAATAGCCAGTAGCAGAGAAGATGAAGACAGTAAAGAATGAAGGTGGGTGACACAGGTGAACACCACATATAACACAACACGAATTCAATTCAGACCGATGCAGTAAACTTAAGTGCCTACTGAGTTCCAGTGATATACAGGTAAATAATCACCGCTCCCACCTTTGACAAGCTGAATTTACTAGGAGTGCCCAACCAACGTGTAAACAAAAACGACATGACATATTGTAATAAATGCAGTGACGCAAGTAAGTTACAAAACATAGCGGTGACACAGGGAGGATATTTAAGTGTTTGCTGAGGGGAAACCAGGGGAAATTTCCTAAAGAAGAAACCCAAGAAGCGGAGGAACCACCTATGCAGAGCTGTGCAAAGGAACCCCAAGTGGTTAGGCAATGCTGGACAAAAGTGGCAATGCCCAATTAAGAAAGATGGGGATGACAGAGGAGGAAGAAGATTTACATGCCAGACCTACAGCACTCATGTCTGTGTCAGGCTCGCTTCCGTGGGTCTGTAAACTTTCCTCACCCAAACTGCAAGCAACGTGAAAACCAATCCCTAAAACTTCATAATAGCCTCTGCCTGCTACACAGCTAACACTAGACAACAATGGTTAGTAGGAACCTGAAAGACTTCTGTGGCTGCTCATGTAAATCTTCGGAAGATGCCTGCAACTTCTGGGCACTTCACTTTACCCCTATGCTTAGGTCTCAAAACAAAAACAAAAAAGAAAAAAACTTGCATAGAATCTGTTCTCTTCATGTTACCAGGATCCCCCTCTCCTCACAATAAACTTCAAGTGAATGTTAGTAGCCTATAGGCCTTAACGAATTTCCCAAGTGATTCTCCTCCCTTCAATACAAGCAAAACTTTGCAAGTAAAAGTGCATGCATAAATATATGCAGGTGAACTCACAGGCTGGTAGGCAAACAGAGAAGGTTTCCTATTCACACAAATATGTGACCCTTAGGTAAAGGCATAATTCCAGTGCAGCATATGCCACGGTCCGAAGCAGGAGGTCTGAAGGCAGCCTCCCTGGGTACTGGTCACACATCGTCACTGACCAACTTTTACTTTTCGTCCTGAATTTCAATTTACCCACTGTAAAATGGGGATGCCAATATTTCATCAAGTATCCCTAACCTGCGTAGCCACCATGCCGACACACAGTGACCCTTCTAGTGACAGATCAATGCGTGTTAACTACGTCTGCTATTTTTACTAGTTCATCCCTAACGAGGGATGGTTTCAGAACCATCGATTCCATCAAGCTGGCTACCTCTGTAAGTTCTCGCCCCTCACTGTGCGTCAGAAGTACCGAGGGAGATTTTTTTTCCTAAATACTCTATGTCCAGGCCCTATTTGGATTTGGGTTCAACTGGTCTGGGGCTGAGCCAGGCAACGGAGTTCCTTCTATGACTCTCAAGTTGTTTATAATTTGCAGCCAGGATTAAGAACCACATACATGTCACGTGGGAGCCCCTTTAAGTTTCCATAGAGAGGCCTCTCCGGTGTCACATGATAGCCAGGATTAAGATCCACGTACATATGTGCCCACAGAAATACATCGGTAAGGTCTTGCTCCACCGAATCCGCGCAGGCCGGGCCGCCTCTGCCGGGCTGGACGAAGCTCGCCTAGATGCTGTGACGACGAACTCGAAGTGCTGTGGGATTCACACCCACGTCCGAACACGGCTCACCCAGCATCAACTCCCACGAATCCCACCAGATGCGGCCCCGACACCCGGCACGACCGAGCTCTGCCTGGGGCACACGCCCCCTCGCCCCTCGCCCCCGCGGGCGCCAGGCCCTCCGGACGCGTGCGTCACCGCGCCCTCGCCTCCCGCGCCCCAGCCCCCTCCCGCCCACGGCACGTGACTCGACACGCGCCAGCTGCACGCGGGCTCCATCAAAACAAAAACAGAGGAGGCCGGCCGGCCGGGCGGCGGGGGCGCGCGGGGGCGGCGGGGAGCGGGCGCGCCCCCGCCGCCACTGCCCAGAGCCGCGGCCGCGCCTCCGCCGCTCCGGGCGCCGCCGGCCGCGCGCCCCGGCAGGCCGGGGGCGGGAGGGCAGAGGGCGCCACCCTGTTTACAGCCCTCGCTCGGGGCCAGGGACCCCGCCCGGAAACGGTTTCCCGGGAGAGCGCTGTGAAGTGCGCACCCACCCGCGCCCGGGACGCCGGCCCAGCGGAGAAGGCGCCCGGCTCCGGCCGCCGCTCGGAATAAAACCGTCGCCACGACTCCGGGGTCGGGCCCGCGCGAGTCTCCGCTCGCTCCTCCGCGGCTCACCTCCCACGGGTGTTTCGTGTCCGCCCCCGGCACGACTGTGCTACGCACCTCACCCCTATCTCTCGGCTCCAGCGCTTCCGCAGACCACCCTCACGTGGCCGCCGCCTCCCGGCCTGGCAGTCCCCGCCGCCAAGGGCTGCGGACCCTCGCGCACTAAGGGACCCGGCGCCGGCTCACACCCCGTGGGACGCCTCCCCTGTCGGACCACCCAGCCCGCATTCCTCCCGGGGCCGGGGGCGGGGGGTGGTGGTGGTGGTGGCCACAAGCTGTCAGATTCCTAGTTTTCCACATGACGAAGCTCACCCTCACCCTTAAACATCCCCACTCACCCTTCAGCCTAGCTTCGAGCTGAATCAGTATTTAAAACGGGAGGAGTGGGGTGTAACGTCTTGATTTTTCTCCCTAATTTGCAAAAAAAAAAAAAAAATTAAGACGCATCTCTGCCCATCCACGTCGTCCCACAAAATGCAAGACTTACGAAATAGAAATGCCCACCACACACCTGCTACGCAACCAGCCCTCTGGAAACCTGGAGACCCACCCAGCCCGCCTGCAGGAACCTGCGCCTGGGGTGGGGTGGGAGCGCGACAGTCCGGTCCCCTAAAGTAAGAGGGAGTGAGAAGGGCAGGCACCCCCTCGCCCCTCCCGGGAGCGCTGTCCTCCCGTTCCCCAGGCCCAGAGCAATCCGAGGCATCCTCCGTCCCTCCCGGCGAAAAGGAGGTAGCCAAAGGCCTTAGTGCCAGGGGTGTTTTTCCCTTTCAGAACCCAGACGCCGCGTCCTCCCCGAGTATCCCCCGCCACCCTCCCCCCGCCGCCTGCTTTCTCGTGGACAGCAAAGGTGGGGTAGGTGGGAGAAAGCGGCGAGTGCTCTCCGGATTCGGGATGTTGGTCTTCGCGGAGTGAAGAGGTGGGATCTCGAAATGGAAACAGTCTCCCCCTCCCTCCCCCCCCTCCTCCTCCTCTTCTGTTTACCTCAAGTTTGAATTTTATCTGCGCAACATTAGCTGGAATGCGGACATTGAAAACACACACACACACACACACACTCTCTCTCTCTCTCTCTCAACCCGGCAGCAGCTCCGGAGGAACCATGTGGCATGAAGCCACCTCAAAGGGGAAAAAAGTGCTCTTAGCAACACAAACATGGCGAAATTGCCTCGGCATTCCCGGCCAACGCCACAACCCCTACCTTCCCTCGCCCGGCTTCCGAACATCCCGGCCGTGACCTGCGGCCCCTTCCGGGGGGAGGCCAGGGGCCCCGGGGAGTCCGAGGGTGGGACCGCCGGGCGTGCGAAAGAGGAAATAACAAGAGTCCACAATGGAAATGTTTCTGCTGGACCATCCGACCCATCCTCCTCGCCAGCAGCGGGGGGACGCCTCGTTCACCTCGACAGGGCTCAACGGAGAACAAAATTCCCACCCCAAAGTCCTGCTGGGCCGGCTCTCCCCACCCTCCAGAACTTACCTTGGGGCGGAACGCACGCTGCCGCTAGAATCCCTTTCTCTTTCCTTCTAGAGCGAGACGCAAGGAGGCAAAATGATGCGCACGTATATTTGTAGAGCATATTCTTCTAGAATTTCCCTTTGATCGTCACGAGGAGCGATGGAGGCTCCGGAGACAGGTGCGGTGGTGGCCGAGGCTTCCGGCTAAAAGTTGTTCTCTCCGCGGTGGGTGGCGGAGTCCCCGGGCCGGGGCTGAGGACCCCGTCTCCCTGCCCACCTCCTCCCCCCGCCCCCCGCCCGGCGTCGCCCACTTCTCGCAGGCTGCTGCGTGCGGCTCGGCTGCAGGGGAGGTGGCGTAGTTTCTCTTCCTCCCACCTCTTCTCACTCACTTGTTTTTGTAGCCGTGGGCTCCCCTAATGCTTTCCTCTCCACAATGTTGTTTCATTATATCATGTCCATCATGTGACACCGGAGAGGCCTCTCTATGGAAACTTAAAGGGGCTCCCACGTGACTGCAGCAGCAACAACAGCGGCAGCGGCTGGAGTGGCGGCGGCGGCCGCAGCGTTCCTGCCACCACCCACCGGGAGCCCCTCGCAGCATCCCGAAGGGGCTTCTGGAGCTTGCAGAAGCCCAGATAAGGGAGCCACAGCATCCGGGAGCTGTGGCGTCTGTGCGTGCGTGTAGCCTTTGCTCGTTACATAGGAAACCGAACAGAAGGCGCGTCCTTAAATCCTTTCCCACAGTCGCAAAACCCACGCTCTGCTAAAATGACATTTCGTGGCTCCTACTTTATTTTCCCCAAGAGCAAGTTTTCTACTGGGGCTGATGAATTTTTACAAAGTCAAAAAGAAAAACCGGATTTCTCTCTGCGAGTTCAGCCGGCTCTTGGGTAGAACAGAAATGACAGAACAATAATAACAGAAATAGAACCAGGCATTTGATACATAATTACCATCACCACCAGCTTTAAAGCTTTCTGGAATTATATTCCTCCGGTAACTGTTGATGATGCTTGCAGGAGGCTAAATGCAATGCAGTTTTTCTCTTCCGCAGCTATATTAGGGCTTTGTTGCTGACAACAGTAAAAACTTGTTTGTGTCAGGAAGTGAGGTACGAAGATATGACCTGGAAGGTACAGACAAAACCAAAGTGGCAGTTTTTGCATTACTTTTCTGACCACATTCTTTCAAAGGGTGAGAAGCAGCTGGTTTGCTGTAAAATGCGTAGCGTGTGTTTTGGTGGGAAATAAAATAATCACAAAAACATATGTTTCCCTTAATCATACTGTACATGCTAGACACTAGGAATTATATATATGTATCTATGTGTGTATGTATGAGTATAGAGAGAAAGAAGAAGAGCAGGTGCATTTTTAGAATAGTTTTAGCCAATAATTTTGTCATTTCCAGTGCATTTAACTGAAACACTTAGCAAACACTCTGAAAGACTTATTCAAGTTCCGTGTTGTGTGGAAGCCGTAACACCAGTTTTGAGTGCCCTCAGTATTACTGAATCACAACCCCTGTAAGTGCTTATGCCTTAAATCCCAAATCTCTGCCTTAAAGTTTTTGTGCACCATGGAGATTTTATGCTGTAAAGCTAAGCGAAGCAGCTATTTCTATGCTTTAGTTCATGCTTTTCCATTTATAAGGAAAACTCCCTGTATGCACTGGCGGAATTCTGAAAAACTTCTCAGGAAACTAAAGGGTGGGATGGAAGATCATCCTTTCCTTTGGCTTTGCCTCCACTGTATCTCTTTCCACCTCATCAGTTTACCTCATCAGCCATGATGAATGATCTCCACTACATCACTTCTAATGCCCCCAATTTTTACCTTCCTATTTAATGCCTCATTCTTCCATCCCTTTCCCTTTTTGTGCCCTTGCCTCCCAATTCAGCCCCCATGCCGCCTGGGTACTTAGCTCAGGCCTCCGCCAGGACTCCCTCCCAGTCCTCCTCGCCTGGCAGCTTCCCCCCACCCCCCTTCCCAGCTCCGTCTCCCTTCTCAGCAACTCTCCCTCCTTACCTCTCTTTGACCTCCTTTATTCTCCTTCACAGCCTGGCCCTTGACTTCTCGGCCTCTTCTTTCCCTTCTTTACCTGCAATGTCCTACCCCTCCTGGGGTCTCCTTCGCACCCTTCTGTCGGGTCCCATCCCTTCTGACGCCAAACCCCAGCATTCCTCAACGGCTCGGCCTGGTCGGCTTTAGCCCGATTTTGTTCCCGAGCCCCTGCGCTGGGAAACAAGTGTGCGGTGCAGAGTTGGGGCAAGAACCCCCCCCTCGGCGGTGGCCCCTGCCTCGCCCCCCTCCGCCCCTCCCGAGTCCCGGTTGCGGCGCTTCCTGGGCGGATGGTTGGGACTCGCTGCAGCAGCTGCGGTTCTGCTGTGTCATGCAAGAAGGAGGCGGCGGCGGCGGCGGCGGCCGGAGCTGGAGGGGGAGGAGGGGAGGAACCTGATCTCTCCGGTAGCGAAGGGCTGGAGGCAAACACCGAGCTCCCCCAGAGCCGCCCGGGAGCAGGGAGGGCACCGCTACCGCGAGGGGCCCTCCCCGCGGGGCAGATGGTAAGTGGGGCGGCGCAGGTGGTCGCCTTGGGAAGGGAGCGCGCAGGGGGCGGGGGGTGGTTAGGTGGGGTGGCGGGGAGAACCAGGAGTCACCCGGCCAAACTGAAGGAGCCCAGCGTCTAGTTGAAAGGGACCCAGGCCATAATAGGGATGACCAGCCAAACGCAGCAATAATTACCATTCTAATAACGCCCCGCCGTTGACCCAGGCTACAAAGAAGAGTTGTGCATCCCGAACCCAGGACAGAGCTAGAGCAATGATTCAGGGTTTGAGAAAACCATCGTCCCATCAGGCTTGGCGCTTTAGGGTACAGATGAGTAGCAAAAGTCAGCATACACCATATTCCTATAGCCCGGCTGCGCTTTACGGGTTGTCTTGTTTAAAACTAAGGAAGGGGATGGAAACCTGCCCAACCTCACTTTAGCCACCAAAATAATGCTCTTGGCCAGTGGCCTCGGACGAACATCCTCTGGTGCAATTAAACAATCAATAGGAAAAATAGCTTCATTCCCCCTCACCACCCTCCTTCCTCAAGCTCCTTCAACCAGGATAATTTATTCTGCATAAAGGGGAAAGAAACCTGTGTGTTAAAGTCCCTCCCATCTTACCCACCCCCCAATCTCTGCCCCACACAAACTGCCCACCCCACTATTCACCGCACTTTCAGACTGTGATGGATGTTGCAGGAGGGGACTGCCTTAAACTCTCAGTCATTTCCCCTCCATTGCCCTTTACCCACAGGAGATTCAGAAACAGAGAACCGAGAGCAGTGAATGTGGGGACAGGTTGGACACATACTAACATGACTTCTTTTACCCGAGAACAATTCTCAGGACAACTTTTTTTTTTTTTTTTAATTCCTTCCCATTTTGCTCCTGGTAATTTCAAAGCACTTTCTGAAATATCATTTCTTTCTTTCTTTCTTTTTTTTTAATGTCAGTCATACATTTAGAAGTAAGGGGTTGGCGGGATTAACTGAAAGGCTAATGACGGTCTCAAAAGCACATGCTGTTGCTAGGGAACTCAAGCTCATCCTGCTCCCTAACCACTAGCATGTTCAGTGGAAATCAAACTTCTCGGGGTGTTATTAAACTGAGTGGCATTTGGTTAAAGGTGTTCTTCCTTGCTTTGTAGCATCCTGGATTGTTATCGATTGCCTCACACCCACGTATCTTGTTTTCCTAATTTGATTTCTGTATTTGCGTCACTGCCAGGGACACACAGACTAGACCAGTCAGGTTCACTTCCTGTTTCTCGGAACTGTTTTATATTTGGTCTCCATGCACTAGCTGGTAAAACATTATCAAACTGATCCTCTTGGAAAGAAATCTGTGGTTTCCGTGAAAACAAATTATCCCAATTAAAGTCTGATTCCCATGGAAAACGTCATCATTTGAGGAATAAATTAGACTGCCAGTTGCCATTTGAGAAAGCCATTCTTGAAATGTAAAGCTTAGAAAAATCCATCATCTTTATTTCTTTTACCCAGAATCCTCATTCCTCACCGTTAGAACTAAAACAAACTCAAGTAGAGAGTAGATTTAAGTATGATATTTCTAAAATGAAGCCCAAAAAATACACATTGAAGCTGGGGAAATCATTTAGACTAAATAAGGCACGGAACTGAATGGAATCCAGGCCCCGGGAGCAGAAATAAGGTTGGGTTAACATTGGGGTGCTCAGAGAACAGAGCGTGATTACAGGGCTACTCACAAACAGGAACCCATTACTTTACATACTAATTGTCTCTTTTACCAATTCTGCCTGGACGAGACAGCCTTGTTTTCTTTTTTAAGGTCCTTTCTTTTTATGACAAGAATACCACAAAGGTAACATCATAAAAATAAGCACTATGTAAAATGTTAGGTGGGTTCTGATGTAGATAATTTGTTTAGATAGAAAATAAAAGGGTGCGTGGAGGAAAGATCAGTGGACTGAAAGACAGGAAATTTGCTCCTACTTGTCCTCTAGACTCAATGACCTTGGGCAAGCCATTATAGGTCTCCTCACCAGTTTCCTCAGAGAAGCTTAATGAAAGTGCTGGACTAGAGATCTCTAAGGTTCCTTCCATTTATAAAGTTCTGTGATCACATTGAAGTCACTACATAAAAATTCCAATTTTAGCTAGATTTTGCAATGTTAAATTTTAGCACCGAAACTTGAATGCCTATCCATAGAGACCTTGGGGGAACTGATAATGGGAAGTGATTTGCTGTTGATACACCGTTTTTTTAGTGCCAGTTGCCAGACAATCAAAATAAAATCAACCTTATTCCCAACGTACTTACTCTCTGCTTCCCTGATGGTGTTGTAGAAGCAACAGGATAAGAGTTAGAAAGAATATAAAAAGTGTATGGAACGATCTTTCAGTCACTTTACATTTAGTTAACCCAAATACTTTGATGAGCAAAACCATGGAGTGAGGAGGAAGAGGTCTACAAGAAGTAAATAATCAATTGAATCCTCATGAAGCTAATAATCTTTTTTTAAAAAAGAGTTTTATTTATTTATTTGACAGAGAGAGACACAGGCAGGAGGAGTGGGAGAGGGAGAAGCAGGCTTCCCGCCGAGCAGGGAGCCCGATGCGGGGCTCGATCCCAGGACCCCGGGATCATGACCCGAGCCGAAGGCAGACGCTTAACGACTGAGCCACCCAGGCGCTCCATAATCTATTTGTCTATATTTTAATTAGTGATAGGCAAAAATACATGTAGCACAGATTTCCAAATGTTACAGGTTGAAGATGTTAAGAAGTATCATGAGGAAATGTGAGATTTGTGCCACAGAGAAAGGAGCTGACTGTGAAACCCAACTCTGCCACTTTATTCATTCATTACTGAGTGCCGCTATGTGCCAGGCTCTGTGCTGGGCACTGGGAATACAAAAATGAATAGGACAGCCTGCTCTAAAGGACCTTATAGGATAACGGGGGCACAGATGAGGACACGGTTGATCACACAACAGTGAGATTCTATCAACAGGGAGCTTATTACAGGGGTACCTAACCCTGACTGAGTTTAGTTAGGGTCCCTCACCCGAGAAGATGAGTTTGGAAATGAGTCTGGAAGGATAAGTAGAAGTAATCCAGACAAGTGGGCAAGTTAAAGAGAAATGTGTTCCAGGCAAAGAAAGTAGTATGTGTAATGTCCTGGTAAAAGTGTCCAGAGAGTTGAAGGTGATTGACAGTGCCCGGCAAGTGGTAGATTCTCAGTTAATGTGTTGTATGATTATGTGGCAAAAGTTCCAAAGGACATACCAAGAAAGATCAACAAGGTCTTATACTGGGAAAGGTCTTGCATGCCTTCCTAAGAGGTTTCAACTTATCCTAAGGCCATCGATGCATTTTAAGGAGCATAGTGAGGTGATCAAAAGTCCATTTTAGAAAGAAGTTCACTCCAGTTTGGAGAACTTATTAGGGTGATTAACACTATGAGCAGGGAGACTAGTTAGAAGGTTGTTTTAGTACTATAGGAAAAAAACTGATGGACATCTAAATATAGACAGCAAGAATGGAAATGGAGAAAAGGGAAGGATTCAGGAAATATTAAAGACAGACTCAACTGAATTTTATTATTGATTATATCTGCAAGATTAAGGAATAGGAGACTTATGACCCAGGTCAATAGGAGGATCATGGTACCATTTGCTAAGATGAGGACTTCAAGAAGAACAATAGGTTGAGGAGGGAAGGTAAGTAGTTTGATTTTAAAAGTGTTGAGTTTGAAATGTCCATGAGGACACCAAAGTGAAGCTGTCTCTATGTACTCGAACGGGACAGGCTAGAACTCGAGAGAGATCTACGCTGAGGACATCAGCGTAAGTGATAGCTCATGGAAGTAGATGGAATCCCCAAGAGAAAAGGTAGACAGTAAAAGGAGAAGAGGACCTACTCTGGAACCTGTTCAAATGCCAGCATTTAAAAGGTGAGGCAAAAAAAAAAAAGTGAGGACACAACGCTACGGGGGAAGACTATCCATAGAGATTAGGAGGACCAGAAACAAGGCATTTCAGAGAAGCCAAGGGAGGAAATGTCAACAGTATTAAATGCTAGAGAAAGGTCAAGAAAAATGAGAACTTGGATGTCAGGACAAGGAGGTCATTGTGTTTGACAAGAAGGAGTTTATTGGGATAAGGGGGAAAGGAGCAGATGACATTGGATTAAGGAGTGGAAGGGAGTAGAGGAAGTAGAAGTAGTTGTTTTGGGTAAGAAGGATGACAGGGCAAGTTAGGGAAGGAAAATAAAGGTATTGGGAAAAGAGTAAAATCATGGTCTGTGAGGTGAAGGCTGCACAAGGAAATAATGCAATAATATGCAATTCTTCATTCTTGCAGCCTTCTCCTTCAAGCAAATGTCATGACTGCACACGAGTTCCTCAAGCCAAAAAGCATGTAGATACTCGTGGTTCTTCTCTTTTCCTCAGTTCTCATGTCCAATTCATGAAGAATTTGGGTCAACTTTACCTCCAGAATATTTCCAAAATCTATCTCTTTCCATCTCCACTGCCACCACCTAATACAAATATCATCTTCTGGTCTCCTATAATAACATTCTCATTGGTTTTCCTGCTTCTACTCACAGCTAAAGTGACATAAATCACATCATATCGCTTCTCTTCTTAGAATCCTTCCATGTCTTCTGATTGTACTTGGAATAGAGTCCAGACTCCTTTGCTGGCCTGTGAAGCCTTACGGGCCATCCCAGACCACCTCTTCAATCTCATCTCCCACCGCTCTCCTCTGACTTCAATCACAATGGCCTTTTTTTCTACTCCTCAAGCACAAAGGGTTTGCTCTTATTTTAAAGTTCTCAGCTCACATACTTCCTTTTCGTGGAACGCTCTTTTGGTCATTCCCATCTGTTTAAATGTCACCTCCTCAATGAGGCCCTTCCTGACTACCCTGATAGTAGGTAAATAAAGCAAAATAAAGCAAAACTTTATTACTACTTGGGGTTTATTTTGCTTATGGCTGACAACTCCTTTGAAATGTAAAGCCCATGAGGATTCCTGGCATATCATAGACACTTAAAAATCTTCATTGGATGTTTATAGAAGGAAAAAGAGAGGATCAATAATTATTAGAAATTAAAGACATCAAGGATCAGAGCCTCATGTGGCTGAGGAATGATCCACCAGTGATGATGGATTACTATGCTTTTAAGATTCCAGAAGTGGATGACTTACTAACTGTGTGACCCTGGATACTCACATTCTCTGAGCTTCACTTTGTGGTTTATAACACATGCCTCCAAGGGCTGTTAGTAAAATTAAATGAAATAATACAGGTATACATATGAGACAGTCTTGTCAAGCTATTTTCAGGAAGTCAGGACTTCTGCAAATCAATTCATAACTTCTCCATGTGAGCTCTTCATGTGGGCTTCTCTAATGGAGTTAACATTCGGTGCTTATTTATTATTAGAAAAATTATTAGAAAAATTATTATTAGAAAAAATATTGGCTGGGGGCCATATCTGGGTGGCTCAGTTGGTTAAGCGTCTGATTCTTGATTTCTGCTCGGGTCATGATCTCGGGGTTTTGAGATCAAACCCCGTGTCGGGCTCTGTGCTGGGCGTGGAGCCTGCTTAAGATTCTCTCTCTCCTCTCTCTGTCCACCCCCCTCCCTCAAAAAAAAAAATTGGCTGAAGTGTGGCTTTTAAAAAATACTAGGATACCTGAAAGAATGTGGAAATTAGATTATTTAAGAAGAAATCAAAGCACTCCTATAAATCAATAAGAAAAATACCAAAAACCTTGGAAAATTGAGTAAAAGGATAACAAATAGAGTCCAGTCAAGGACTCTTTAAAATCTGTAAAAATGCTCTCCCTTTCCCTTAGCAAGAGGTATACAAATTATAACTGCAATGAGGTGTATTTTTTACCAGGTTGACACAAATAAAGTTTAATAGTATACTTGGCCAATCTGGGAAGCAGGCACTTTTTTACCTTGTCAGTAGGAGTAAAAGTTGGTACAACCTCGGTGGAGAGCCACCAGGCAGTATTTCTCTAATTTTTGAATGTACAAAGCCTTTGACCTAACAATTCCTCTCTTCTGTATTTGTCCGGTAGATTTACTCACATGCATCTTGGAGGATAACTCTTGTAGGAGCTTCACTGAAGCATTAATTATAGTAGTTAAAGACTGAAAACAGCTAAAATGTTCATCGATCAAGAAGTGGTTAAAGAGGGGCACCTGGGTGGCTCAGTCGTTAAGCGTTTGCCTTCAGCTCAGGTCATGATCCCAGAGTCCTGGGATCAAGCCCCGCATCGGGTTCCCTGCTCAGGGGGAAGCCTGCTTCTCCCTCTCCCACTCCCTCTGCTTTGTTCCCTCTTTTGCTGTCTCTCTCTCTCTGTCAAATAAATAAATAAATAAAAATCTTTTTTTAAAAAAGGTAGTTAAATAAATCATGGTACATTATACGAGTGAGTAGTAGGCAACTGTTAAAAATTGTGAGGCAGTTCTAGGTAGACGTGCGAAAAGATCTTCATGATACATTATTAAATTAAAAAAAATCAAATTGAAGAACATCTGTTTTGTTAGTATTGTGAGGTTTTTAAGACTTTACTTTTTTTTTTTTTTTTTTTTTTTTTTTTTTTGCCTGAAAGACATTATCTGTGAGAAGATAAAATAGACCAAGGCCAAGAGCTGATGTAGAAAGACCAGTTGGGAATATATTATTTCAGATTCATGTGAGAGATGATGGTTTCCCGGACTATAGTGGTAGCATGCACAGGAAGAAAAATGACCAGAGTCAAGAGTTATTTTAAAGAACTTGATGATTGAATGGAAATGGTGGGTTGTGGAGAAGGAGGTAGTGTCATGATTGACTCAAGAGTCTTTGCAAGATCTGATGCACGAGAAGAGGTGTCAGTTTCCAAGATGGAGAATCTTGGGAAGGTAACAGAATTGTAGGGGAAGATAAACTTCTCTGTGAGTAGAGATGTCTATTGCAGACTTCTGACATGGGTCTAAAGCTCAGAAGAGCTGCTGGGACTGGACCGGATTTATAAATTTGGGAGGAGATTGCCTAAGGACAATAGATTAAAAAAAAAAAAAAAAAGGCAGACCCAGGACTATATTCTGATCATTTAGAGATTGGATAGAAAGAAAGAGCTGACAGTAGAGACTGAGAATCAGAAACCAGAAAAATAAAACCAGGAGACTATAGGACCAAAGAAACCAAGAGAAGAATATGTTAGGGAAGATCAATTCGTATTAAATGCTGCCAAAAGGTCCAGGAAGATCACTGTAACTTGCCTCTCTCATAAATACTTGTCCTGTGCCTCACCCCATAATAAATGATCAATAAGCTTTTATTAAATTGGAAAGAGAGACAAAAAGAAACAGAGAGAGAGAGAGAGAGAGGCAGAGATACAGAAAGATAGTAGAATGTATTTTTGGGTCTCAAAAAATAAGTACATAAGACATATTCCCTTGAGCTTTACTGCAAACCAAACTTGATCTCAGGAAAAATAAGGAAGTTCTTCTCCCTTGGTTTTGCTCTTGACCCGTCACATTGATTGAGCTCTCACAGTGCCATGCCACTGTGACGTTAAGTGCCTCCCCAAAACATTTTGATAAGTAATATTCACCTGTGTCTGGTCATTCTGAGTCATTTTTGTCTTTATTTAGGTCCTGGGTGATGACAAAAAGAGCAATTTGCTTTTCCTCGTCTATCTCACTCCATCATACCACCTTGCATCAGTTGATGGAGTCTGGAGAATCATTCCATTTCGGTGCCACTACAGTTCTGTAATACACTGTAACCTCTCACAAGGATGCCCAGCCCCAGTTTCCCATCAAAGAGAAAGATGACTTTTAGCAGGAAGAGCTGTATCACCTCTTAGAGAAACCACCAGCTTCTCAGTCTGTCATTGTTTCCGCAGAAAGGTGCTACTGCTCTCAGGAAAGAATGTAGAGAATATCGAAGGAGAAAAGGTTTTGACTTTGTCCTGAGAACTTGGAAACCTTCTACCTAGCAAAGAGATGTCATGACCTTTCTGTCCAGTGTGCTTGAATTAGAAACTAAAGTAACAGAGGTAGTTTAAACAACATTTAAAATGTTATGACATCCTGTATTATTTAGTTAGACCAGGGGTTGACAAACTTTTTCTGTAAAGAGCCAGATGGGAAATATTTTAGGCTTTGTGGGCCATACTCTGTCCTAACTACTCAACCCTGCCATTGTAGTGTGAAAGCCACCGTAGATAATACATAAATGAATGAGCATGGCTGGGTGTCAATTAAACTTTATTTATGGATCCTGAGGTTTGAATTTCATATAATTTTCACGTTACAAAATACCATTTTTTTTTTAAATCTTACTCAGCTATTTAAAAATGTGAAGACCATTCTTAGCTAACAGGCCATACAAAAACAACGGGTGTGCTGGATTTGGCTTATGGACAGTAGTTTGGCAACCTCTGATTTAGACAAGTATGAAGATCATGTCATGAGAAAGATTTTCAGATTCAGACTTCTGAAGAAAATAATCTGTTTTATGTATACCCCTTTATTTTAATTCCTCAAATGTATTTGAACATATAAACACATTTGCCTACATCTGACTTATCTGGGAATAATATATGTCTTCTTAGTTCAGTATTGATTTCAGACTTTGCCCCTTTTCTTCCTTGTCATGAACGAATGTGCATGAATGTAGTATTTTTATAAGGCAAACTGAAGAATTCTTACTACTTAACTATAAATATCTAGACCAAGGAGAACGTAGTAATTCTAATCACATTTTTAAACTGCATTAATTCACTCAGTAAATACTTATTAATGATCTGCTTCTTACATAGTGCAGTACTGAGTGTTACAGAATTTGAGATAAAAGTAGAAGATAGAAGATGGATGGATAAGTAGGTAGATACTTAGGTAGATGAAAAATCTAAAGTGGCTGATAGGTGTCAATAAGGATTGTTTGGATGTATCACAGTATAAATGAAGTCAATATAGTCACTTTAGCAACACATAGACAGGTCGTTAGACAAAACTAAGCTTAAATCCAAGCTTTTTTGTGTCCCAGATGTGTGACCTTGGGCTGATTATATAAACCATATAAACCTCAGTTTCCTCTTTTTAAAATGGGGACAATAAGGGGCGCCTGGGTGGCTCAGTTGTTAAGCGTCTGCCTTCGGCTCAGGTCATGATCCCAGGGTCCTGGATGGAGCCCCGCATCGGGCTCCCTGCTCAGCGGGAAGCCTGCTTCTCCCTCTCCCACTCCCCCTGCTTGTGTTCCCTCTCTCGCTGTCTCTCTCCCTCTCTCTGTCAAATAAATAAATAAAATCTTTAAAAAAAAAATGGGGACAATAATACCTATCCCTCAAGGACATTGTGGGAATTAAATAAGATAGTGTAAGGTAAATCAGCTAGTGTGGTATCTGGTACATGGTAAATCATCAGTAAATGGTAGCTATAGTTGTATTATGCCAATAGGAAGCTATATAATTTGTTCAAAAGAAGCAAACAATCAAAGGCAAAGCAGAGGGGCCTTGTGAGTTAAGAACTTGTGAACACAAATGGAAACCCACAGACCTGAGGGTTAATGCCTGGTAGAGAAGATTTGGGTGAAAATAAAAGCAGAAGTGACATTGTCACTGGAGCGAACAGTAAAGCAGCTGGTCGGTTGTCTTTGCCTTCCCTAGTGACCAGCTGCTGGATTGTCCACAGAGCTCCACCTATAGGCCTAGCTCCCTGACCTCCCCGATACTTAACCACCATTCCAGCTGGGGACAAGCTGTATCATCAGTATCAGCCCCAGCATCTTGCTTCCTTCCAGTCTGGTCCACTGTGAGCCTCAGACACCTGTAGGTCCCTCCCATTCTGCCCTCCGCTCCTATGTTTGTCCAATGCTGGGCTTCCACCTTGATCTCCACACCTTCAGTTTCTGGTCATTCTGCATCACATCCCAGTCTTCCTGTGGATTTGGGACCCCCTCCTGAACCCTGGTCTTCTCTACCATGACTCTGACATTTGTTTAGCGTGTCTCTGACCAGTCCTCTTCTCTAGAGGGCTGTATTCTGCTGCCCATACCCCTGCTGGCAATCTCCTTAAACTATGGTACACATTGGCCTCACCCTTCATGCTGGACTGCCTAGTATTAATAGCTTCTTGAACTTTACCTTGGTAAGAGACACCAGCCTTGAAGAGCTGCCCTAATCCAAGCCAGCTTCTGTATTCACAGCCCATGCCCCGGGGAGTACTCCTCACCCCAGTCTTGGCTCATGCTCTCTCTCCACTGACCGTGTGTTGTCAGGCCTTGTGATCCTGTTATGGCAACATTAATAAGGCTTTCCCAATACAAATGACACAATTATTGGCATGGGGGCATAATACAGGGGTAATGAAGAACTTCAGCGTCCACTGACAAGCTCATTCTGCTGAAAAGAGCATCAAATAAAGTTGGAATGACTTAAATCTAAACTAACTGCTTATTGAAGAGGTACTATTCTATGCATAGTTCTCACCAGCTAAGAAGAATGGGTTGGTGAAGTGAAAGTGACATGCAACTTAAAGTAAGTGACCATGGCATCCTTGAACGTGTAATAGCCAGAGAAGGCAATTCTGCACTTGCTAACCTGACACAAAGAAGACTTGAGCAAGTTAAGGGAAAAGATGGACGTGAGGCTCTTACTGGCCAGGAACTAGGAAAGAATGCAAAAGAGGAGTACAATGACTTGAAATTTAAATTTGTATAAAACCAGGGCACCTCGTGGCTCAGTCAGTTGAGTGTCTGACTCATTTATAGCTCCAGTCATGGTCTCATGGGTTGTGAGATCGAGGCCTGTGTTGGGCTCTGCGCTCAGCTCGGGGTCTGCTCAGGATTCTCTCTCTCCCTCTGCCCCTCCCCCTGCTCCCCCTGCTCCCTCCCTCTCTCATTCTAAATAAATAAATAAATAAAATCTTTAAATTTTTATAAAACCCGTGATTTCAATGAAGAAAAGGGAGGATTAAAAAAGATCAATGTGGCTGCTTAAGAAATGTTCTGATAAACTCATAAGTTTAAAGGACACGTGCAGAATGCAGAAGTAGGGCCTTGTTCAAAGGAAGGGCTCAGGCCTGTGAAAATAATGCAAGAGGGCTAATGTCCAGAGACAACCGGGGTCTGCAAAAAGTACTGAAGACAATTAATGGGTTTTTGTTTGTTTTTTGCTTATGTTTATAGGAAGAACAATAATGAATACAGGGTAGCGCTGTTGAATGGGGCAGACCATCTAATACTAATAGCTAAAAAACACAATCATTCCACTACAGTATTTCCTAGATTACAAGGTACAAATTTTTTCCCCTCACATTTTTAATATTTCCAGAATCAGGATGTATCTTCAATATATATGTTTAATGTGATAGTGCTTGGGGGAGGGTTCTAAAAAAGGTAATTAAATAGTGGTGCATCATACAATAAATCGGTCTTAGAACAAAATTTTTTTTAAATATTTGTTTAGTTTGGAGAGAGAGAGAGAGAGCACATGTGTGAGCAGGGGGCAGGGTACAGGGAGAGGGAGAGAATCTCAGGCAGACTCCCGATGTGGGGCTCGATCCCACAACCTTGAGATCATGACCTGAGCTGAAATCAAGAGTCGGACACTTAATTGACTGAGCTATGCAGGTGTCCCTAGAATAGAATTTTTTTAATGGCATTTTATTCACTTAGCTCTGCTGGTGTCAATCACACTCAGCAGATGAGGGGTCCACTTTGTGTCCTGGAAGGGACAATGCTGTCCAGTGGTCACCAAAGGTAGGAAATATCAGAAAGCACTTTGGAGGCCACATTCAGAAGTGTGTTGCCCCATGGAGGGGAGCAGAGGAGGGCTGGTAAGCACTAATGAAGAATAGAAGAGTCAAAAATATTAGAGATAGGACTGAGACAATACAAGAAAACTGTGGTCAAAACCTCTAAGAAGGAAGAAAGAGAGACCTGCTAGCCCACAGAAGCTAAGTCCCTGGACAGGCACATCACAAAAGGGGAGTGGGATGATGTCTTAGCTCAAGTTGCCATAATAAATACCCTAGAATGGGTGACTTAAAAAACATTTATTTCTCACAGTTCTGGAAGCTAAGAAGTCCAAGAACAAGGCACCAGCAGATCTGGTGTCTGGTGAGAGGCCATTCATTCCCTAGTTTAGTGATAACCACCTCCTTGTGTACCTACACATAGAGAGAGATCATCTCCTTTGTGTCTTAGCTTATTAGGACCATTCATGGGGCCTGATAGATGATGGCTTGCCCTGGGCAGAACTATGACCGGCTCATAGTATGTGGGCACTCCTGTGTCTTGCCACTTCTAAATCACTGCTGTGATCAACTTAAAGCTCCCGTGCTCCAGCGTCCAACTTAGAAGATGTTTAGGTTAAGACATAGATCTGCGCTCACAAACTAAGAAAAGACATTGCAAAGATAGAAGTAAAACCCTGAGTTAAAAGAAAAGAAAAGAAAAAAAGAGAAGGAATGGCTCAAATAAATAACCAGATAACAGCGCAGCCAAAATACAGTGATTTCACCAGAATAAATTCAGGGGACAGTTGGGGATGTGCTATTTCCACTGGGTCTATGGAAACCATATTAAAGAAGAATTTCATAGAACCTATAGATCATTCTGCCATGAAGGAAATTTTCCCAACCATGTATGATTAGACCTTTAGAAACCATGATGCATCCAGGTGGTCCCTATGCAGCTTGAATGTAAAGAGTTTAGCACCTGGGGAAGGGACAATGTCTTTTCATGATTTTTAACTCTTAGTTTCTACCATGTTAATAGTGATAAAACACATGAGTTTTTAAATGGCAGAGAATTTCTCATTTTCTATTAAAAACAATAATCTTGATACTCAAAAATATAGTCCTTACCTTATTTATCTTCTTTTTTTAATTTTTTATTGTTATGTTAATCACCATACATTACATCATTAGCTTTTGATGTGTTCCATGATTCATTGTTTGTGCATAACACCCAGTGCTCCACGCAGAACGTGCCCTCTTTAATACCCATCACCAGGCTAACCCATCCCTCCACCCACCTTACTTATCTTCTCAAATGCATCCCCCTTTCCCAGCTGCTACTTCCTTTGGGACATCCATGGGAAAGTTGACTCCACCTTTATCTCCAGGAGGTAAGGCATGTGTTCCGGACTAAGCCAATCAATGAATAATCAATGAATTTCATTTTCTTTGCCCCATTGACTGCTTCAGGTAGGGGCATGTGACCTAAGTCAGTCCAGTGAAAGAGAATGTCAGGACTTTTGCTAGAAATGCCAGAACAAAGATAATTTGCTTCAGGAGGTAAATGGAGGAGCTTTTTACCTGGGGAGGTCTTGGCCGCCATCTTGGGACCACAAGGGGAGAGTCTATTTAGAATGGAGCTATCACCAATGATTCAAGCAAATAAACGAAAAGGGAACCTCCAGGTACTCTCTACAATGTGTGAGCCACCCGGGAAACATGACCCCAAAGCCTTTGAACTTTTCACTTGTGGGAGCCAATAAATAATATTTCTTGTTTAAACCAATTTGAGTTCAATTTTCTATTTCTTGAAACCAAAGATTCCTTTTGATTCAAAAGAATGAATAACGTGGCTAAGAAGGAATGGAATACATTTCAGATGGGTTAAAGAGTTAAATGTGAAAAATGGCCCATACAAGGGAAGTTATATATGTTGAAAAGATGAAAGTGGTATAAGCCTTGTTTTAAGATTTTATTTATTTTTGAGATAGAGCAAGAGAGAGCGTGCAAGTGTGGGGTGGGGGGAGGGCAGAGGGAGAGGGAGAAGCAGTCTCTCCACTGAGCAAGGAGCCGGATGCAGGGCTCAATCCCAAGAACCTGGGATCATGACCTGAGTCAAAGGCAGATGCTTAACCAACTGAACGACCCAGGTGCCCCAAGCATTTCTTGACCTTTACATGGTAAAGGCCCTCATGAGCAAAGAAGTAAAGGCTTATGGTTTGTAAAAGAAAAACAGTTATAGATTTGACTACTTAAATCTTTTTAATTTGTGTAGATAAAAACAGTACCACAAACAAAATAAACAGATAAATGAGAGATTCTAGAACTTTTGCAATTATATATAACAAATATATATAAATATATATATGACAAAGAGTAGTGCTCTTAATATATAAGGACCTCTTGCAAACTTATAAGAAGAATACATCTCAAAAGAATGGGTAAAGAACATGAGAAGGTGGGAGAAAAAAAGGAAATCAGTTGGTCAATTAAAGTGAAAGCAGTCCAATCTTAGTAATTAGAGATACACAGATCAAGGTAAAACCACATGTCTTTGCGCCTAGCAAATTATCAAGAACTTTAAAATGATATCTTGCATAGCTAAGGATGCAGGGAAATAAGCACCATCATACAATATTGGGCATGGAAACTGGTTCAAGTATTCTACACAGCAATTTGGCATTATGTATCAAAAACCCTAACATATACAAACCATATAACATAGTCATTTCATTTAAAAGTTTTAAATATTTAACACATTACTTGCCTGGAGGTTTCTAAGTGGTAATAATAACTCTACCACTTAATATGTGCAAGGTTCTATGCCAAAGTACTTTCCATCTATTATCTCAGTTCATCTTCTCTAACACCCAGAAACACAAACACTGCTATCATCCCCACTTTACAGATGAGTAAACCAAGGTTCAGGATGGCTCATGAGTGTGTTTCTGATTAGATGACAAGTAAGTCGTGGAGCTGGAATTCAGTTGTAGAAAGTCTGATTTCAGAGCCCTTATGCTTCACTATTATACTAAAGTATTCTTCTGGCCTTGGCTCGTATTCTGTTCAATGTTTTTTTCTTTTAAAATGAAGATTTACTAATCTTGAGTTAAAACTTAAAAGGCATACTTCTGCTAAGAATACAAAGCTGAGAAAATGGAAGAGAAAGAAGGCAAGAAAACCAACATTTATTTAGTCCTTATGATATATTGGACTGTTCTACCCTCCACGAAGCCACAGAACCACTTTGCAATGTAGTTATGATTATCCCTGTTTCACTGATAAGTTGAGACAGAGAGATCATGACATGACCAAGGTCACTGAGCTACCTAGCAAAACCAGAATTCCAATCTACATCTGCTTGACTCCTAAGCCCTTGCTCTTTTTACTATTGGCTAATAAAAACAAAATGTACAAATACAATATTTCGTGAGAAAAAATAAACTTCTGCAATTGGTTTCAAAAAGTCAACTGTATAAATAAGAATTGGGAGACCTATTTTGTTAACATTTCAGGTGCAAAAGATCTCAGGACTTGGGTTGACTGTGAAGTACCATGAGTGAATAGTGGGACTGTCAGAACATTCCTACAGTCTCAGATGGCGTTAACAGAAAAACCACGTCCTGGAAAGGGGCAAGACTGTTCCAACTGGTTTGTACACTGTTTATACCAGATAAGGAAAATTGAGATTAATTCTGAGTGCCACATTTTAAAAGGACAGACAGCAATGGATGTCCAGAGGAGAGTAGCCAGTTGGTAATAAAATATATACATACCCCTATGCAAGTATACATACGTAAAGATTGGATTATTTCACAAAAGTTCTATAAGAAGACCCAGGAGGTAGCTGAAAACCACCCTCAATTAGCTGAAGGGCAGCTATATGGAAAAATTCTTCTTATATTGTGTGTGACTCCAGAGGACAGGGAGCTGTCACTGGAAGGAGGTAGATTTGGGCCAGTTAATGAAAAATCGAAACATGACCATGTCTTGCATATCTTTTTAGGCACTAAAATGCCAAGCACACTGCTTTAGACTTAACAGGCACTCTGCATATATGTGTTGAACTGAACTGAATGTTCGATTGCTGCTCAAAAACTCAACGAGTTTGCCTTGTAGGGTAGTAACATGCGAGCAGAAGCTAGCTGGCAACCTGTTGTAATAAAGACTCCCATTCCCATAAAAAGAAATTCCTACACCTTGCCCCACTCCACCTTCTTCCCAGCCATTCCCTACTTCCCTCCCAGCCAAACTTCAAAGAGGAGTCTTCACTGCATCCATTCCAGCCTGACTTCTAACTCTCTAGAACATGTGCTCATCAGATCTAATCACCAAACATAATCCTGTCACTCATCCTACCCCAGGGAGAACTGCTGGTCATTTCCTCCTGGAAGGGCTCCTCTCCCTTTACTTACAGACCTCCACTGACCCAATCTCACGCTACCTTTCCGTTCCTCCTCAGCCTCCTCCCCGGCTCCTCCTCCCATGACAACTTGCCTGCACACTTTCTCTTTCAGCTTCTCCGTGTTTTCTCTCCCCAGGATAGCCCATCCATTCTGAGGATTTAGCTACCATTGGACACTGCCTTCCGAACCTACACACTCAGTCCAAACCTCTTTCCTGATCTGCAGACCTGTCTCATTCGCCACTGGTATCACTGCAAACTTAATATGCTACTCATCATCCCCACCACGTGTGCTCTCCTTACCCCCTTTAGCTTAGTTAATGTCATTACACTTCAACCGTGGCCTCTCTCCCCTGCCCCCAAACTCCTATCTAATCAATAGCCATGTCCTCAATACTACTTCTAAATCTCCCTTGGATTTGTCACTGCTTTTCATCCCACTGCTGCTATGGTGATTCAGACCTTAATCCCTTCCTTAGACTATTACAGAGGCCTTCTAATTGGCTTTCTAGGCTCCAGTCTCCCTTTATCCTAATGCAGCCTTCATCTTGCCAACTAAAGGTTTATTTATTTTTTTAATGTGAATGATCACACCTCTCCCCTATTTAAGAGCTTCTGGTAATTACTTATTGTCTTCAGTATAAAGTCCAAATTCCTTACCTAAATCAAGCTTCTTCTTGATAAGGCTACAACCCACCTTGTCATAGTCATTTTCAGCTCACACCAGACTTTCCTCTTTTTTCTGAACAGTTTGCCTTTTCACAACTTTGTACCCTTTTCTTCCTATTCCCATTGGGAAAATGCCACTCCTCTCCCCTTGGCCAACCCATCTCCTCCCTCAGTGCCCAATCCAAACTTCAGCATCTCTAGAAAAAAAAAAATCGCTTTTAGTTTCCAAGTAAGACATCAGGGCTAGACATATGGTATTTAAAGCAACAGACTGGGGGTGCCTGGCTATCTTACTTGGTAGAGCATGTGACTCTTGATCTTGGGGTTGTGAGTTCTAGCCCCATGTTGGGTGTGGAGATGACTTAAAAATAAAATCTTTTAAAAATAAATAAATAAAAGAAAGAATGGACTGGAGGGGTAATTGTAGAGAAGTAAGCCCAAGGGAGCTTCCAGCATTCAGAAATCAGGAAGGACTACGCAAAAGTGAGTGAGACGGAATACACGATGAGGTAGGAGGAAAGTCAGTGTGATGTGATGGAAGTCAAGTAAAGAAAATGTTTCGACAAGAAGGAGTGATCATCTGTGCCAAGAAGCTGCTGAGAGGACAGTAAGGTGAGGATGGACAATTGACCCTTAGATTGGACAACCTAGAAGTCATTGTGACCTTCTCATGTGTGTTTTCAGTGGAGTAATGGGGAACAAAGGGCTGACTGAACTGGCTTCAAGAGATAGAAATGAGGAAGTAGATGTTTGTTGAATGGGTAAAGTATTGGATGAATGAAGAAATGATGTCTTAGAGAGAATTCCATAATTGGTCAGGAACCAAAATAGATGAGTTATTTTGAACTCTCAGAGTCTCTGAAAAATTTCCAAATAGAAACAAGGATGCAATTGCATGATGCAAAGCTTTTCTTAAGTGACAAGGGAATTCAGAGTAAGATTAACCAAGCAGTGGAGTTATTCTAGGGAAGGTTCCATGTGAGTTCTGTAGTGATCCCATTTTATCAACTGCTGACCCAGTTCACAAAGACCTTCGTGCAGGACTTCTCAGAGGCTTCAGGGAAGAGCAGTCCCTGCAGGCACTTATGTGTAGCATAGTCAGAGACTCTTTCCAAACACCTCTTGCTAGTGTGTGGAGTTGCTATAAGAAGCCTGTAAGGCCAGCTCTCATTCCTTTGGAGGCTGGGCTGTACAACGTCTGAGTGATTAGAAAGAGGTGAGCAGAAAAAACCTGACCCATCCAACATAGTGCATTGAAAATGCCTTTTTTGGAAATACTTCTGTATAAAATTTTTATACTGAAATAATGATGGAGATGGCCTAAGTGATCACCTATATTTGAGGAAGAGGTAGGCTGTTCTTACCTGCCACCCCCTGGAGTATGATAGTAATGAAATACGGAGAATATAGACTCAAGCTTTGATTTTGTGACATTCCTCAAGTGGTCAGAGTCTTAAAAGGCACTTTGGTGTAGATTCCATGTAGAATGTGTTTTTACTTATATGACTGAGGACAAATAACCTAGGGACCATATATTTCCCTTTACAGAATTGTCTATGGTGAAGTCCAGGGCTTGGACTGTGAAATAGAATCTGGCATAGAATATTTGAAGAACCGCCTGTTTCCCATAGTTCCCCAAATGCATAGGGTGCTCTTATTTGCCTATCTGTGCCTTTGCCCATGATGTGCCCTCTATGTGAAATACCCCAATCCCTTTTACCTGACATGCTAAGGTCTAGGAGCACCTTCTCTAGGAGACCTTCCTCATCCTCTCAGACACACACCTATCCCCTCGCTATGCTCCCCAAACCATTTTCATGTGTCATTCCTTCTCCACACCTACCGCACTGAACTACAGTTGTTTACTCCTCTGGTTGTTTACCCTCACTGGGCTGTGAGTTTCCTGAAGTCAGTGATTTGGTCTTCTTCCTAATTTTATTCTTCCCATCTAGAATAGTGCTTGTACATTTTGAGCACACACTAACTGTTTTGAATGGATGTATGAATGCTTGAGGGCCTCAGTGAATGAATGAGTGAATGAATAAATGAGAAGATCAGAAAAAAATGTTATCCTCCAAAAGGAAGCTAATGAAAGCATAAAAGTGCCAGTGACTTTACATACATGCACAATTTGTGCAGGTAAGAGTACTTTTGAAATCCAGCTGAGACGACAAGATCATTTCAACATAGTGTGTATGAAGAAGAGACATTACAATCGACTAGTAATATGTCTAGCACAAGTTGGTGAGAACTGTGCTGATTGAAAGCAGAGTTGTGTAGTGAAATTGATTCTTCTTTATCTAGATTTGAGAGAGAGATTTCATCTGTAGGACACATGAACATTTTGTTGTTGGTTATTTCTTTTAAGCAAGATATTTTTCATCTTAAAGTGTAAGGGCAAAGTACACTTTAATAAACATGTTTATCTAAAGCAGGGCTTCACTGTAAAGAAGGAAGGAAGGAAGAAAGGAGTGAAGGAAGGAAGGAAGGAAAAAAGAAATGAGCTGTTATACCTCTAAAATGGAAGCTACCTGTTACATTGAACTGTCATTTTATCCCAACATGCCTTGGTTTCTTTCATGCATATTGTAAAATGATAATAGCCCTTACTAGTATTTACATTATAAAAGTGTTGTTACTGTAAATTAGATAGTATAAAATGGGTTATGATGTCTTCCCTGAAAGACATGCACTATACACAAATGAGCTATTATTATTTAGTTTTTCCTTTTCAATCTCATTAAATGAGAATTAGATGAAAACTTGGCTTTAAAGCAATATCCGGTGGGTAAATGATTATTGACTGAAGTGAAATGAAAAAAAAAAAATCTTTAGCTGAAAACTCAGTGTAGCCAGTCTGTGCACAAGGCAAAAACAGTATATTTGTCTGTGATGTTCATCACTGTTTTTATCCCTCTCCGTGCTATAATCACAAAGTGAAGACAGTGGAGGCTTTCTGTTCAGTCATTGTGAGCGTTTTTGAGAATATGGACATCCTGGAATGATTACAATTTGGCAACATTTTTTCAACTAATCAAGCCACGGAGCTAGTTTTGTTATTGATTTCGGGCCTGCATGAATACCTTGTCAGGCCTCTGTTTCCACTCCTGGTTCTTAGGCTCAGGGATGGCTATTCACTACAACCTTTTCAGGTTGTTCCCCATTCACACCACCCAGGCCAGAGCTTATCTGGCTTCCTCTTGCAATCCAGCGTTATGATGGCAGGAGAGGGGTTGTGGAGATAAGATTGGGGGAATTGTTGTGCATGTTGGGAACTTCAGTTCGAGTCACAAAGGCCTGAGAGAACACACTGGGAAGATTCGGGATAACAGATCCAGTGGGATGGATTTACTGTCCAGCATAACTGTGCCTGGCCTCTGTGTGTGCATAAGAGCTTCAGCCCATTTCCAATTCTTGGTCCTTGTTCTTGGATGGCCCTCCTGCTCCTCCCCTCATGTCCAAACCCCCTACAGTGTTCATCCATAATGTATTGGCTCACCTTCACTCCCTAGGACCAATCTTCAGCATTGTTGACAGTGGTAGTCATCTGTTTTCCACCTGACCCATGTATTTTGGCTTCTGGATTTTGTTCTCAGAGAGGCCCCCTGCTTGGATAGTGGTCTGGCCAGCTGTGGGGCCAGCTGCCTTCTCCAGACTCCAAGGTGACCAAATTTCTCTCCTCTCCTTCTAACTGGTCCCAATACATAAGCTCTGGCAATAAGTGAATGGTAATGATCATGTGACAACTGTATCTGACCAGATTTTTACCTATGGTGGGCTGCTCAGAGAGGCCAGGTTACATCATGCACCACAGTGGGCCTGGTGTCCAGGAGGACGGTGCGGGCCTTTGAGGCCTCGCAAAGCATCGGGTGCAGAGGAAGAGCTGGGTGCAGAGTGGAGAAGGCAGGTTTGGTTTACTCTACGGTGTTAGCCATGTCCAGCACTGGTGGTGGAACCACAGGCCCATGCACAGGCCACACCTGCAAGCAAGAGTGTTGCTAGGTAATCAGCTGAGCTACAGGTGACTATAGGTGGTGAGGAAGCCTTCGTGGTGGCCCTCTTTCCTTCCCTTTGGGAAGAAAATTGAGGGATTAAATCTTCCATTTTTGAGTCAAACTTTTTGAAATAGTTGTGTAGACCTTGTTCACTGGCTGTCTTTGTTCCTCGATCCATGTGACCAGGCTTCTGCCTCCACCAGCTGCTCTTGACCTGCTGCTCAAGTGTCTCCTTGGCGCTCACCCCATGACTGCTTCTCAGCCTTTTTCTTGATCTCTTGACAGCATTTGCCTTTGTTGACCAGAACCTACTTGTTGAAATGTGCTTTTCCTTTGTCCTCTGTGATACCTCACATTCTTGTTTCCCTTGTCTCCCTCTGATTGCATCTTCTTCCTCTTTTTTTTTTTTTTTTAAGGAAACTTTGCCCATCCTTTAAGGTCGGTTTTCCTCTTGGGCTCTCTTAGGCCTTTTCTCTTCCCCAGTGCTCACTCAGGGTATCTCATTCAACATTGTGGATTCTATTGTTGCCTGTCATGTGCTGATGATCCCTACACCTATATCCTCAGACTTCTAGATCAGACTACCTGCTGCTACCGGGCCCATGTTCTCCAGGTGTCACACACCAAACATGATCTGGTCTGAACTTGCCCCTTCTCCACAGCTCCTCTTGTTTGTGTTTCTATTTTGCTGTCCTGGTGACTGACATCACTGTCCACCCAGGTGGTCAAGCCAAACATCTGAGCAGCAGTCTTTACTTTTCTCTTTCAAAACCCTAACATTCAAGTGATTACACATTTTAGTAGACTCCACCTCCTTTATGACAGAGCTTGTAAGGTTCTGAATAATTTGGTCCCACTTACCTTTCTGATCTCATCTCTGACCGCTCTGTCCCAGCTATGCTGAACTAATTTTCAGTGCTCAGATGCTCAGCATGCACAGTCATTTCTGTTACCTCCAAAATGTGCATCTGCCATATCTCCTCCACCTAAACAGACTTGCCCCGTTTCTTTTCTTTTTAAGATTTTATTTATTTATTTGAGAGAGAGAGTGTGCATGAGTAGGGGGGGAGGGCAGAGGGAGAGGGAGAAACGGGCTCCCCACTGAGCAGGGAGCCCAACATGGGGCTCGATCCCAGGACCCTGGGGTCATGACCCAAGCCTAAGGCAGATGCTTAACTGACTGAGCCACCCAGGCACCATGCCCCATTTCCTTTTTTAAACTAACTCCTTCATACCTTGTAAGTCCCCATGTACAAGTCTCTAACTTGCAGTTCTCCCAAAGTCTGGATTAGGTGATCCTCCTAGAGCTCTTGATATACTTCTGTATCAGAGCTTCCTTTCTTATTTCTAGCTTGCCTTCCACTATAAGCTCTACTCTAAAGCCCCCGGAAACAGGGACCATATTTATCCTATTCACCTTGGTATTCCTAGTACCAACACAGTAATTGGTACAAAATAAATGCTCAATGAATGAGGGAATATAAATGTTAAAAGTATCACTGTGAGAATATAAATTTTGAATCAGAATATGCAATTATCTGGGACTTATCAAGTCCCTCTAATATCAAAGGGAATTGAAATTTATCTAAAACTCTTTAGAAGAATTTATCAACATCAGAATAATGAGCAGATAGCAGTTAATAGAGGTGCATTTCACATCTGTCCCTGGTGGGCTTCTTTTCCAGAATTCAGTATCCAGATTCTCTGAGCCATGTTTTGGGATCACCCAAGCATTCCATCCTCCTGAATTTTCATAAATTACTGGATTCATAACCCACTCCATACTTGAGAAGATGGGGATTGGAATAAGGTAAGTGTTAGCTTCTCTGTTTTTCAATTCTTCGATTCTCCTCTCTGGAGTTTTCGTCAAGAGGTGTGACTGGCTTCCGTTCTAGTCTTCATGGCCTCACAGTGTTTGAATATCCTATGCATATGAAGAAATGTTGTGAAGTCTCTTGAGGAATTATGTTCTTTCAAATATTTTTTTTTTTGTTTCATGACTATTTACTTTCTTCCTATTGTTCTACCAATTTTTTCTTAATGTGATGATTCCACATAGAGGAAAGTGGGCTTTGCAAAATCAACTTGCTGCCCACTTCGGGACACCTTTTGGACCAGATGCTCACTAAGAATGTAGGACATGAGCACTGCAATTAAACTTTAAAAACAATTCTGCGTTAGCCATGTTGTCTATGGACCACCCCCCGTTCCATCCCACTGTCAACTTTCCTTATCCCCGTACCTGCTTTAGCTTTTCGTTGAAAGACCTTAGTATTATTTATATTTTAAAATTTATTATCTATCTCCTCTACTAGAATGTAGGCTTACCGAGGGTAGGGATTTTGTTTTACTCACCATTATATGCCCAGCACATGGAATAGTAACTGATGCGTGGTAGGCACTCAATAAATATTTGTTGATTGAATGAGTGATGTCTTTTTAAAAAAATTTCTTAAGACGCTGATGCACACCTAGGTCTCTAGGGATCTAATGCAGGTCTGGTTTGTAGCCCCATCCCCCTTAACACGTTTATTGATGATTAAGATAATAATATTGATGGTGTGATAAATTGATCACACACCAACTGGAAAGAATCACAAATGAGCTGGATGAGACAGTCAGGATCTCCTCCTGCCCCCCAACTGAATCCCGACAAAATGTAAGAACGAATCACACCTAACAATATAAAGTTTAATAGGGACAAGTGTAAAGTACTCAAAGATCCAAAATTCAGTTGTACAAGTATAGATTGGGGGCGAGATGTCTTACAATTGCTCACATAGGAAGATTTAGAGTCTCCTGTAGATTGTTAGTAGATGATGAGTCAACACAGTGTGATGTACCTCAAAAAAAAAATCAATCTTTTGCTATATTAATAGAAATATAGTGTTCAGGTTGGGAAGTTGTTCTCTAGTACTCACTTGTGATCAGGCCACATTTGTTCTGTGTTATAAACCCTTCAACCTGTAAGAAGGACATTGATAAACAAAAGATTATTCAAGGAGAGTAAAAAAGGATGAGGGATCTGGTAAATAGTGTCATATAAAAATGATTAAAAATGATTAAAAAATGTAAGATTGTGTGTGGGTGTGTGAGAATGGGGATGATAGCTAGCATATATAGCTACCTTCCAAAGTTAGAGGGGCTATCCTGCAGAGGAGAGATGACATTTCTTCTGAGTAGTCCCAAATGACAGATGGAGGACCCCTGAGTGGAAGATGTAAGCATGTATATTTCAACCCAACAATTAGCCTTGCCCACCGATCAAGTAGATAACGTTAGTAGTAAGTTCCCTGCCCCTGATGGTATTCAAGCAGAATTCAGGCATTCCTGCCCCATTTGCTGGATATATCTGTGATGGAAGTTCAAACACTGGGGTGAGGGATCAGGTTCATCACAATAGCAAACACATATAGAGTGCCTACTATAGGGCAGGTACCATCATATGTGATTAATGTGGATTGTTACGCTTAAAACTCATATCAGTCGTACTAGTTCCATCTTACAGATGAGAAAAGTGAAGCTCAGAGGGGTTAAGCAACTTGCCCAATGTCTTACACCTTGTACAAAGCAGAGCAAGGATTTGAACTTAAGCAGTCACATCTCTGACCTTAATTATTATTCTATAAAGGACTCCCACTTCTAGAAAACCATTCCTTCCCACCCTGACATTCTGTCACTCTAATGAAGTATTCAAACCAGGGAGCTTATTATCTCCAGTAGTAAATGATTCTCTAGTAAATAGTTTCTTTCAACATAGTATGTAGGGACTAAATTTGCCTGGGCATTTGCCACTTGTGGTGTACCATATGGAGCCCAGCATAGGACCTGACACACAATAGGTGCTCAGTAATAATTTTTTTAAAACAAAAAGAATACGTGAATGTAACCACACAAGATTGGCTGCATTCAAAATGACAAAATCTCAAAATATTGTGCCAGAGGAAAAACAAGAGAATTTCTGGGTGGTCTACTGAGGACACTTGGCAAAAAGTGGTAATCCATCATTTCTAGCAAAGGCCTTGAGAATTCCTGCTCAGTTTGGACAATATTCATTTCAACAAATATTTATTGAGTGCCTGTCCTGTGCTAGGTGTGACCAACATGCTGAGGGTCCAGAGGTGAATAAGAGGATGTACTGTTAGTGGGGGAGATGGACAGGTAAGCAAATTCTGACAATGCCATGTGACAAGTGCTGTCGCAGAAATGTGTGTGTATGTGTGTTTTTCAAGTATTACAGAAGCACAGAACTAATTCTACTTGGTTGCAAGAGTTGCCTGATACTTGATTACATTTTTAAAATGACTGCAACATACTTATATGAGTTTATTTGGTCTTCATAAAGACCATGTGAGGTCCGTGATCCCTTTCTGTACAGAAGATGAAATAAAGTTTCATAGAGGTTAGGTGAGTTCCCCCAAGGTCAGGCAGCTGATAAGAATAATTGCTGACACTTAGTGCATGCTTAGGCTATCTGAGACTCTGTTTTAAACCCTATTAAGACATTTTTTGTTTAAAGATTTATTTAGGGGTACCTGGGTGGCTCAGTCATTAAGTGTCTGCCTTCGGCTCAGGTCATGATCCTAGGTCCTGGGATCGAGCCCCGCATCGGGCTCTCTGCTTGGCCAGAAGCCTGCTTCTCCCTCTCCCACTCCCCCTGCTTGTATTCCTGCTCTCGCTATCTCTCTCTCTGTTAAATAAATAAATAAAATCTTTAAAAAAAAAAGAGATTTATTTATTTATTTTAGAGAGAGAGTGGGGGTAGGCAGAGAGAGAGAGAGAGAATCTGAAGCAGACTCCAAGATGAGCGCAGAGCCTGACATGGGGCTCATCTCAGGACCCTGAGATCACGACCTGAGCCAAAACCAAGAGTGGGATGCTTAACCAACTGAGCCACCCAGGCGCCACGGCCCTATTAAGACATTTAATCCTCATGACTACTCTCTGAGGCTCTTATTGATATCACCGTAATTTTACAAATGGGAAAACCCGGCACAAGATTTAAATGACTTGCCCAGAGTCGCATAGCTAGAAAGTGGAAAACAAGAATTTGCATCTCTGCGTTCTGGCTTTAGCAGGCACACACACTTACCCACTGAGCTAAATTACCTTTAACTGGTTCCCTAAAGAGCTGGAACTCACCTGGAGTCTGAGTCCAAGTTCAGCTTTCTTTCAGGTGGCCTTGCCCTTTAGCGATATTGCATCCCAATGAAAAGAAGTGGTGTGTGCCTGGATATAAGGAGAGGTCGTGTAGGTTGGGCATCCAAGGAAGTGTTTTGGGAGCGGAGTGGTAAAATCTAGAATATGCATTAGTTGTGTACACAGAGTTTTTCAGGGTGGCCAAAATTTGGCTTGTTGTCCTTCAGGTCAGCACTCTGAGCTCTAGGGACTATGATTTGTTACTCATAGGAACTAGCCACCAACACTTAGCCTGCAGCCTTTTTAAAATCGAGTTTAAATTTTTTAAAAGAAGATGACAGGATGTAAAACATTAAGAATGAAGCAAGTTAAATTCAATACCTTATAAATAAGCAAGAATGGAGTTACAGAAAAGGAGAAATGAGGTACATAATTGCTTAAATTGTCCAAGCCTTTTCTCTATAATAAAAATTCTTGGATTGAAAAATAGTTCAATCCAATATTATTGTGCTTTAATAATTAAGTTGAGTTGGCTCTGTGGCAAATCTGAGAAAGAATTGGTTATTAAAATGAATGAAGTAGATTACCCTTCCCTCAACAATTACTACTTTAGCTAATGTGGATATGACCCATGCAATTGAATCGACTGCATTTTTTAAGACATCCATCTCCCATAATTTTTGGAGATTTGATAATTTTAAAATTAGCTGCAGGGATTTCTGTGGTAGGCGGAGGGGCAGAAAGGGTCAATGTTCTTCAGCATTCATTCCTTCAAAGCAGGTGGGATTTGGGGTTTTGTTTGGTTTTTAGTGTTTTGTTTTGTCCTTTATGGAGGCCTGGTAGATTCACCAATTATCTTGGCCTTTGTGTTTATGGATTTCTATTTTCTTGGCTTCAGGTCCTTGGAAACATTTGTTTTGATGATGGCAGGAGGGTTAGTCATGTTTTATTTTTGTTGTTCCTATTTATTTTTAAGATCCTTTTGTTCAAGGCAACTTACAAGGTATTGTATAACCTGCATTTATGTCTCCACAAATAAAATACTCTTAGTAGTAACTTCTAATACAACTTTAGAGGGATAGTTAATAATTTGATGCCCAGTTCATGTCCATCAGAATGATTCTGCAGTATTAGTAGCTAGAACAAGGGTATGCTCTGAAAAAATAATGCTTGAAATTTATAATTGAATTTAGCATTTAAACTTGAAATCTCAAGTTTTGTAGATCAATTAATTTTGAGCTACCAAGCAGACAAATTCTTATAAACATATTTTCCTTTGCATCACCGAGTCAGTAAAAGTTGGAAAATTCTTTTTTCACACATTCCATTTTTAACTAAGCCTAAAGGTAAATTGCTTTTAGAAACCACATCCCAAACAAACAGTTTTTCATAAAGTTATGAGTAAACGAATAGAGTAGGCTCTGCTAGCATTCGGGACGTATGTCTAATTAGAACTCCCAGTATTTCAAACATAATTTACCAACGTTGAGGTTTTTAATTCTTAACTTTGAGTCCACTGAGATAAAACAAGTGAACTTTGTTGGAAATATGTCAAGAATCAGTTTTCTTAGGTTGACCTTAGTTTCCTGGTCACCAAATCAAAAGCTGTTGGTTCCCAGGCTTAAAGGTGTCTGAACTTACTAAGGTTGTTAAAAGATCAAGGCAGAAAGCTAGCTTGGCTTTGCGGCTGTGAAGAACAGATCGCCCCCTCCCTTCTCCTTGATGCTTCTTTGTCGGTTTCTCCATGAGAGATGCTCCATCTCAACTGGCTCCATCTTTGCTCTAATATGAAGAATGCTGCACCTCTTGCACATCTTCCATTGTGTGAGGGAGACGGAGAACCCTGTTTTTACAATGAGACAGATGAATATCATCCTTTGAACTGACTTGACATACTTTCTAGTACAAGGCTCCATACTAGGCACCAAGGACTGCTGCAAATGCTCTCAATCACCAGTGTTCATAACTTAAAAGTGCTAACACAGGATTTGTAATGTGCTTGATAACTGTGTGACCTTGAGCAAGAAACTTAACCTCTCTCCAAAATAACTATTTCACAAGGTTATTGTAGTAAATAATTGAGATTATATATGAATATACTTAGCACAAAATGGGGCACATAGTTGCAATTGTAGATTGAATTTATGCGAAGCATATAATCATCAAAATGATTTGAACCTCAAGTGGACAAATGGACCCAAATCGACATTATCTGCCCCTAGCCATTTGTTAAATCAGAAAATTTCACTTCCAAATGAATAACCACATCTACCAATGACTTTAAAGTCTACATTTAGAACAAAATGTTACTCTAATGATATTCTGTTAATATATTTCAGAAAGGGGGTGCCTGGGTGGCTCAGTCGTTAAGTGTCTGCCTTTGGCTCAGGTCATGATCCCAGGGTCCTGGGATCGAGCCCCGCATCGGGCTCTCTGCTCAGCAGAAAGCCTGCTTCTCCCTCTCCCACTCCCCCTGCTTGTGTTCCCTCTCTCACTGTGTCTCTCTGTCAAATAAATAAATAAAATCTTAAAAAAAAATATATATATATATATATATATTTCGGAAAGAAGCTGACTGTGGTTTCTTTAGGAGAAAATTACATGTGAACCAAAAGAAGAAGGAATACTAGATATCTTTATTTCAGAATAAATGAAGGGTTACTTATCTGATTATAGGTCATTCAGATGATATAATTATTAGATGTCCATATGTAATTACAAAACATGCTTGTTTTTATAAGTTGATTTGAAACAATTTTACTGATCTCAAAGAACTAATTTCCTCCTAATCGAATGGCAAACCTTGCAGTACACCATATTAACTTTTAATATGCTAAAATTACCCATTAACTATCTTTTTCTTTAATTGCATCTACATCATGGCCCTACATTTATTTCAGCGATATGAAAGGAGTGATTTCAACTGATTCTCTCTCTGCATCACTAGATTTCTCTCTTGCTCTCTCTCCTTCACTAGAAAGTAGGAGAGAGAAGCATTCATCCCACCCACTTACCTGTGAAAAAAGGATTCTCCGAGGCTGCCAGGAATGAACACTGTAGTAAAATTGCAAGAAAATTTTGTTAAGAAACCTTTTCTCATCTGGAAGGTATTTGACTGAAACCTGAGGTGCTAGATTTCAGACAAAGGTGACTTTGGAGGAGAAAGTTGGTGCCAAACTGGATCAGTTGTTTCTGTGTTATGTAAGGAGGAGGAAAAAAAAATGAGCTGTTTATTCCTAAGCCATAAATTTAAGATTATCCTATTATACCAAATGACAGAATTTCCAAACCTCAAAACTCAGAGTTATATTTTCATGAACTATTATCTGTAGCCACTCAAAGCTAAATACACTTAAATATTAAATAATTTGCTTTGCCCAGTTATATTTAAAATATACAAAGTTATTTTATTCACTGTGTCAGCAGTGAATTCTAGTTGAACTGTGAAAATGGCATTGTTAAACAAAAGATTTTTCTTTTTAAATAGCTTTTTCCTGATTATAAAGAATATATGTCAGTATAAAAATTATAGTATATATGTAGAGTAAAAACAAAAAATATAAATCACCAAATCACCCATAATCCTATCATCCAGAGGTAACCACCATTAATATTTTGTTGTATTTCTTTATAATGGATGTTTATCCACACACCTCCCAAAATACCCATTATATATAAATGCATATTAATGCTTTATTATAGAAAATTTTAAAACATAAACAAAAGTAGGTAGAAAGCATAATGAGTCCCATGTACTCATCAACCCATCCATACCCTCTTTTTCTTCCCTACTCATTTTATTTCAAAGCAAATATCAGAAATTATATCATCTTTTTTGTTTGTATTTGTCTTTGTTTTTTTAAAGATTTATTTATTTATTTTGGGGGGTTAGGGAGAAAGAGAATCTCAAGCAGTCTTCTGGAGGCTGAGCAAGGAGATCATGACCCTGAGCTGAAATCAAGAGTCAGATGCCCAACCCATGAGCCACCTAGGCACCCCTGTTTTTGTTTTTTTTGGGGGGGGACAGAGGGAGGGGAAAGAGAGAATTTTAAGCAGGCTCCATGTCCAGTGCAGAGCCCGATGTGGGGCTTGATTTCACAACCCTGATATCATGACCTGAGCCAAAATCAAGAGTCCAATGCTTAACTGACTGAGCCACCCAGACACCCCAGAAATTGTATTGTCTTAACCATAAATATTCCAATTTGGATCTTTAAAAGATAAGGTCTTAAAAAAAAAAAAACATAACCAGGGCGCCTGGGTGGCACAGCTGGTTAAGCGACTGCCTTCGGCTCAGGTCATGATCCTCGAGTCTCAGGATCGAGTCCCACATCGGGCTCCTTGCTCAGCAGGGAGTCTGCTTCTCCCTCTGACCCTCTTCCCTCTCGTGCTCTCTATCTCTCATTCTCTCTCTCTCAAATAAATAAATAAAATCTTTAAAAAAAAAAAACATAACCACTATCACATCTAAACTAATTAACAATAGGGCGCCTGGGTGGCTCAGTTGGTTAAGCGACTGCCTTCGGCTCAGGTCATGATCCTGGAGTCCCGGGATCGAGTCCCACATCGGGCTCCCTGCTCAGCGGGGAGTCTGCTTCTCCCTCTGACCCTCCCCGCTCTCATGCTCTCTCTCTCTCATTCTCTCTCTCAAATAAATAAATAAATAAATCTTTAAAAAAAATAAACTAATTAACAATATTTTAATAATATGAAGTATTCAGTGTTCAAATTTCCAATTGTCTCATAAATATTATAATTTATTTTCATAGTTTGTTTGAAGCAGGATCCAAATGAAGTTCCCATACTGAGATTGGTTGATATGTCTGCTAAATCTCTTTAAATATATATGGGTTTCCACTCTAATATTTCCTTGCAACTTATTTGTTGAAGAAACCAAGCTGTAGAACTTGACTTTTCACATTGCACCCCATAGTATAGTTTAACATCTCTTATATCCTGTGCATTTCCTACAACCATCTGCAGGCTTTATCAGATTCCATTTTTTGTTTTATGTGGTTTTTGTTTTTGTTTCTTTTTTTCAAGACTGCTTCATAGGTAGTGGTGTGTTTTGCCATTGGGGGGGCATAATGTGTAATAATCTCTAATTTTATGTTATCTAGAATCATTGGTTTATTAAGAATTGCAAAATAGAATTGAATTGAAACAAAACAAAATTCTTTTAAAAGAACTGCAAAATAGTAATATTTTAATCCCATTATTCTTTGAATTGATTTTCTGGCAGGTGCCAATGGTGGTCAAATAGGTGTTTTGTTATTTTGCTTTTATTGTTGTTGTTGTTTTCAATTATCATTTGAACTCATTAATTGAAACATGTTCAATGTGTTTCAATACATCTTGTTAGTTATTCTTTTTTTTTTAAGATTTTGTTTATTTATTTGACAGAGACATAGCGAGAAAGGGAACACGAGCAGGAGGAGTGGGAGAGGCAAAAGCAGGCTCCCCACCGAGCAGGGAGCCCAATGTGGGGCTCGATCCCAGGACCCTGGGATCATGACCTGAGCCGAAGGCAGACGCTTAACGACTGAGCCACCTGGGCGCCCTCTTGTTTAATTATTCTTATTAATGTTAAATTATCCCTATTTGGCCTCTTCACATTAGCGCCTGACTTCTTTTGACATGACCCTAGTAGTCTTGGATAATGTCCTTGATATTTGGTATAAGGTGGTCTAGGTTCATCTTGTATAGTTCCACACAGTAAAATCTATTTTTTAAAATCTATTTATATTTAAGACTTGAGTATGTATAAATATAATACCAAACCATAAGACAGAAGCTATTTATAATTGCAAAGACTGGAAACAACTCAAATGTCCATAGAGGACTGGTTGAAAAAGTTTGATGTATTCACACAATGGAATTCTGTGCAATTAAAAAATTGAATTTGGGATCTTTACATATACATATATGGATTGATCTCTAGGATACATTGTAAGTACATAGCAAGAGGGAGAAAAGCAAACATATAATTTATGTAAGAATGGATATAAATATATATTTGCATACAGATACACATATACACACACATATACATGTGTGTATGTGTGTGTATATATTTGCTTGAATTAAAGAATAAACAGTGGAAGGATAAACATCACAAAATAATAGTTACCTATAAAAGGGGGAAAAGAATGAAGTGGAAGGGATAGTGATAGGAACTAGACTTGTTTATCTTGTTTTGTAGACTTGACTTTGGAATCACATAAACATTTTACATAATCATGAAAATACTAATTTTTTTAAAATCCAATTCCTAATTTTTTTAAAAAGCCTAATTTTGTATCCAATTTGTGGCACACACATTATTTTGAATAACTTTAAAACACAGTAATTTGACTACATATCCCTAATGGGATATTTCCTAAGGACAAAAAGGACTGCAAAAACATTTTTTAACCATTTTTGGTAATCATACGGTTGGTGGTAGTGTCGATATTGCTGTTCTGGGTAATATGGGATAAGCAAATACTAATTACGGGATCTTCTAATTCTATCATGTTCCGTGTCCTTCAGAATCAGGATTCACAGCATGGGAGGAAGGAAATCGAGGTGTAAAAGAGAAGAGGTTAGGTAAAAACCTTGTAGTTCTGAAGTTGAATTAGAAGTTAGTGGTATAAGGTGCACTGGCTGGCTCAGTCGGTAGAACATGTGGCTCTTGATCTGGGGTCATGAGTTCAAGCCTCACATTGGGCGTAGCCATTTCTTAAAAAAAATTTTTTTAATGTTTATATTTACATATATTTCTTAGCTCCTCTGTTCACTGAAAAGACCTAGGAATAGTGATTAAGGCAGGAGCAATGAGCACCATTGGTATCTATATTAGATCTGGCTGGGGCAGGAAAAATGTCTACACACATATACATATATATCATGAATACATATAGTCATGTATACATATATTTAATGTATGTGTGACATCAGTTATTTAGCTATTCTTCTATTTCTGGACATTTAGATTGTTTCCAGTTATTTGCAGTTATATACGATACTGCAACAAAGAATTTATGCACGCCTTATTTTTTTAGTACAAATTCCTGTAAGTGGAATTACCTGGCCAGAGGGTAGGAATATATTTAAGCTCTTGATTAGTATTGTCAAATCGCCTCTAGAAAGGTTATATCAGGTTACACACCAAGCGGCAGTGCGGGAGAGTGACTGCTTCATCCCATTAATAGTTATTGACATTTTAGACATTTATATTGATATGTTTATGCCAATATGATCTAAGTCAGGTAGAGTCACTCCGTTCTTTTTGTTTTTTCCTCTTTGATTTTCTTAGAAAGAGACTTTAAGAATACCACATGGAAAAATTACACTGATGTAACATTTTTGTGAATTTAACAACTGTGTATCAACAAAGACTAGAAGGGCCTTATCAAACTATGTGTATTACTTATAATTAATGTGTAAGCTTGCTAACACTTTAGTTGCAAACAAACATATCATGAATGTATTGATACTAACTTTTATTGCTTTTTGGTAATTTGGTAGCTACTTTTTGAAATTCCTGGGGTTCTTAATTATAACCCTACCTTTGCAGAACTCATTATATATGTGGAACTATTTCCCAGACATAGTTTACAAAGTTAACTAGCTTTGCAAACACTTCTTACATGTACCTTCGGTATGCAATTCCATATGAATATCTTGAAACAAAAAAAGTAGATTATAGATAAAAATCATAGACGGTTAAAGCTAGAGGGATCTTAAAGTTCATCTATATAGGCTAGCTTCTTTACTTGATACCTTGAGAAACCAAAGCAAAGGGCATTGCATAACCCCCCTGAGGTTATATAGCTAGTTTGTGACAGTGTGAGATAAAAATCCCAATCTGATTCAATATTGTGTTCTCTCCGTGTAACTTCCTAGTATTAGCAAAACTTGAAGGCAATATGTAAAAAATAAAAATAACTGTTGTGTTAGGGAAATGAGATTTGGGGTACTTTCCTTTGAAATTCTATTGTGATGCTACCTTTGCAAAAAAAAAAACAACCTATGGAAAACAGATCAACAACTGCATTTTAAAAATCAGGTAAAAGATCACTTCTGTTATTTAAAAGCTAGAAATAAATTATTCTAATAGAGATATATAGCAATCAAAATATATAGCATCTGAATGATATATATACACACATACATTCTACATACACACACATTCATACACTATTGCAAGCACTTTATTGACATTATCTCATTGAATTCTAACAATAATCTCAAGCACAGAGAGGTTATGTGACTTGCCCAGGTAATGTCATGAGTGTCAGTCAGGAGTTGAACCAAGGCAGCCATAGACACAGCGGATTGTTTAAAGTTTCAAGCCTTGATGGTCAGTTTCATTGCTTTGGAAGGTTACTATGATTGTCTGACTCTCCCGAGCTCTCTCCCTACAGGGTCAAAGCTTCCACTTTAGAAATCCATTCATTTGAATAATTAATGATGGAATTCCTCAGAGCAAAAAATTTTAGGGACAGTGCTTCTAAACCCCTCATCGCCCATTTGCTAACTATGTGACTTTCCATTCCTTGTCAATAACATAGTTTTTTGGAGGATTAAATAAGATAAACTTTTTAGCAGAACCATTTTTTAGCAGAACACCTGGCACACAATAAATATTCAGTAACAATCACTGCTATCATCAGCATCATTGTCATCATCAATATTATTAATATCATTATCAACAGCATCACCATTATTATTTCTTTCCAATTAATCCCTTTTTAAATTCAAAAAATTGTGGAAGGAGTAATACATTATCCAAGGGGCTGGGGACTCATCAGTTGTTTTTTTCCTGACAGGAGAGGTAGTAAAGAGAGAGATTGAAAAGAGCAATGAGGGGACCCCAAAGGCGACTCAGAGCAGAGTTTTACCCCAAATTAGTTGGGATATATTTACAGAACAGTTCATTTTAAGTCCAGTGCTCTTACAAGGGATCCTTTAATTTTTTATCGGGTTTCCAGAGGACCTCTTAGGAATGAGGAAGGGCACTGTTCTCAGGCCATGGACACAGACCGTCTTGTCTCTGCCCAAGGAATCCCATACACCATGGCCACCTGCCTGTCCACGCAGTGGTGGAAGTGGGCAAACAACCCTCAGCAAACGCTCTGTTTACTGTGCCTGGAAACAGGCCTTTTGCCATGGAAAAATTTCTCACCGTACCCATAGGTACCGGACACACATTGCACAATCTGAACGATCCTGTTAAGACTTCTCGCTAACCCGTGTACCTGCTGTGCTTCAAGGCTAGGGCTGAGTGCCATTTCTAGGCGTCATTCCACTTTTTACTCATGGACAACGTCTAAAGGGGGCCTGTAGGAGCATCCTCTAGAATCCTTGTCTGGTCACAGAGCCTGAAGCCTAACTGCTTTCTGCTTCTGCCTTCTCCCTCTGATCTAATGTATACTCTCTAATTTCCAGTATTTTATTTCTCACTTTTCATTGTTATGAAACGAACGTAAGTACATGGTAGAAGATGAAGTGGTGCAAAGGGGTATTCAGTAAAAGGGACAACGACTCCTACCCTGATCCCCAGGGCCCTTGTCCAGAAGGAACTACCGTCTGTTCGCTCATTCCAGAAACATGGCGGAGTCCCTTCTCTGTGGCAGCCACTGCTCTGGGCGCTTCGGGCTGGGGAGCAAACAGACGGATAAGATCTCTGCCTTCTGGTGGGCATTGAAAGGGCACAAAGAAGACACCTAAGCAAATTATCCTTTTGTATATCAGAACCCAATACGTGTTACAGACAGAAACAAGCAAGGGAGGGGGACAGTGATCAGAGCCGCTGAGGTGATGTTTGAACACAGCACTGAAGGAAGATCGAGCTGGTGCTATTTGTGGGGAAAGAGCGTTCCAGACACAGAGAAAGCACATTCAAGCACGCCTGGCATGCTGTGGGGACAGGATTTTAAGTACATTTTTACAATTTTTATTTATAAAACACTTATAAAGTATCTACCACAGCCAGGCATTCTTCTGAGTACTTTATATATGTTAACTCTCTTAATCCTTGAAACAAGCCCAGGCACTCTTCTCATTCCACTGCAAAGGCAACACGAAACACGAAAGTTAGGAAAGTTGCCCCAAATCACAAATCAGTGAGTGGTCAGACCGAGACTTTCACAGAGGCTGTGTGGCTCCTGAGCCCGTGTCTTAACCGCTGCACTCCGCCACACAATAGGACAGGTGTCTCTGGAGAGCTGTGGGGCAGAATGGGAGCCGTGAGAGAGCCTGGAACAGAGGAACCAGTCCACACTTTCAGAAAATTCTGACACACGTACGTGCATTTATGTTTATGAATCTGTGTATATGCATGTGTATCCTTTAGGTCTGTATCCTCTTAGTTAACATGCTTAATGATAAAGTGTCAAACAATTTTAATTGATGGAGAGGAAAGAAAGATTTGATATTACATATGCTTTAGTTAAAGATGATATCCCATTAAATAATATTTTGGGCATGAGTGATTTCTTCTATTTTAAAGTCTTACAAATACTTCTCTATTCTGAGGTTCTGGCATACTTGTTTGTTTGATCAATGCTTCCCAAGATACCAAATCGACTTTTTTTTTTTTTAACAACTCGGTGGTTTCTTATGTAGTCAAAATGTACAACCATTGCCAGTATCTAATTCCAGAACTTTCCCATCACTCCAGAAAGAAACTCCATACCTTTTAGCAGTCACTCCCAATTCTCCCCTCCCCACAGCCCCTGAAAATCACTAATCTATTTTCTGTCTCTATGCATTTTCCCACTGTGGGCATTTCAGATAATGGAATCATACAAAAAATTTGGACTTCTTTTACTTAGCACAATGTTTTCAGGACCCCTTCATGCATGTAGTATGTATCAGGCCTTCATGCTTTTTTTATGGCTGAAAAATATTTCATTGCATGCATATACTACATTTTGTTTACTTATTCATGAGTTGATGGACATTTGGGTTGTTTCTACTTCTTAGCCTTTTTGAATAATGCTGCTATGTACATTTGTGTACAAGTTTTTGTGTGAATACATGTTTTATAATTCTCTTGGGTATACCTAGTGGAATTGCTGTGTTCTTTGGTAACTATGTTTAACTTATCAAATCAGCTTTGAACACAATGTATTGCATACCACCTCCCTACTTGTAAGGGAAAAAATATAAGAGCAGATGGTTGCATTAGCAAGTGTCCTGTTCTGTCCTATTTTTTTTAAAGATTTTATTTATTTATTTGAGAGAGGGATAGAGATAGCAAGAGAGAGCATGAGCAGGGAGGAGAGGGAGAAGCAGGCTCCCCGATGACAGGGAGGCCAATGTGGGGCTCGATCCCAGGACTCTGGGATCATGATCCGAGCCAAAGGAAGACGCCTAACCGACTGAGCCACCCAGGTGCCCCTATCTTGTCCTATTTCTATGAGAAGGTAGCAGATGAGTGGTGGTACCTATTTCTTGGGGCTTAATGTGTCAGGACCTGAAAATCATGGGCATTCACTGGGTATATTCTCCATGCAGATCCCACTTATTGTGGCCCCCTCCATATAACAAGATAGAGAGTGACCCTGAGGAAGTTGCCCTTGGAGTAAATGGAGGGCTCAGGCTTGAGTAACCCAGTCTCTCCAGGTACCCCTAATAGCACCATAGACGAGTCCGTCTGGAAAAGCGAAGGCTTTGAGAAGATCACGCTGTTCTCTAAGAATAATATTAACAATAAAAATGGAAGCCCCCACTTCTTAGCATTCACCAGGTGCCTTGGATAGTGCTAAATGCTTTATAGCCTTTTTCTAGACCTATCGTTTGCTGGTAGCCACTTGAAATGTGGCTAATTTGAGTTGAGATAAACGATATGTGCAAAATACACATTAGATTTCAAAGACTTAGTACAAAAAAGAGAATGTAGAATATCCCACTAATTTTTTTAAAAACGTTGAAATGATATTTTGGGTATGTTAAGTAAAATACATTACTAAAATTAATTTCACCTGTGTCTTTTTACTTTTCTTAATGGGACTACTAGAAAATTTTAAATTACATATGTGACTCATATTTGCAGAGTCAAATTATATTTCTATCGGACAGTGCTTGTTCTAGACTATTCTTCACGGTAATTTGATTGGCTGGATGGTATTGTCATCCTCACATTGTGGGTGAGGAAATCGAGGTTTAAAGAGCTGAAGTCAATGGCCTGTGATCGCACAGCTGTGGCTTCCGCACGACTCTGTCTCCAAGCCTGAATTCTCTCCCATTGCTCTGTGCTGTCTCCCCATGGCCCAGAAATATAACCCCTGTGATACAGAAATGGTTATGACCATTAGTTACAGCAAAAAGCTGTTTTCACATCTCCCTGTTGAGCCCAAGAAGAAAACTGTCCATGCCGTTCTATAGGGTAGAATTCAGGTTATAGCTGGGGGAAATTGCTTATGGGAACGTTTCTTAAATGCTAACTCTTTGTAACGGTTTGGGGCTTACTCACCAAGGATAGGAGGTAGATGAAACTACTTCACAGATTACTTTCATTTCTATGATCCCGTATTACAATTATCTTCAGATTCCCATGTCAGTCACTGCCGTAACAGAGTGACACGGAGTAGAGCGGGCTGAATTAGTGCTTTTCCGTTTCATCCTTTTTCCCCCTGTAAAACGTAAGGCTTTAATTCCATCTGAATTTGTGAAAACCTCAATGGGACATTTTTCATAGCAATGCTGACCTCTTCCGAGTTGCAATGGAGAGAAGGCGGCAACTATTTAGGAGGGAAAGAGTTATTCCATTTCCTTTTTTCCTCCCTGCTACCATGAACCATTCTCTAAAATATGTGTGTCTTAATTCAGTCAAGTCTGCTTTTCGCCAAGGTATCAGCATTCATCACTCAAAAAGAATTCTCATATGTGCATATTAATGCTATTACCCCATTTTAAATACTGTAACTTAATTTTATGCTTACTTTACATATACTTATATATAACATGTATGGAAGTATAATTTACTTATTTTAACTTCAAATACCAAAGGGGAAGCCCAACTGAGAACACTAGTTGGTTGAGCTATTTTTCCATGATCGGGAGGATTGGGATAATTGGGAATCGTACTTTGCCTCAGGGCTTCATCCCAAATGTTTAAGCCCTCTCATATTCATAGGAGCTAGAAATGTTGCTTCCAGCTGTTAAACCAAATCACTCCCACTTTATTTCTTTTCTCCCCCAGACCACAAATTTAGAGCATACCAAGAAACATGGCAACTTGGCTCCTAAAAGATTAAGGGCAGCTCAAAAATCAAATTCTAAGAAGCTAAAAAATTTCTAAACATGTATATGCGTCATGTTTTATAATTTTTATTTTTAATGTCAAAGTCAATTTTTTTAAGATTTTATGTTGAAGTAATTTCTACACCCAACATGGGGCTCAAATTTACAACCTCAAGATCAAGAGTCGCATGTTCTACCAATTAAGTCAGCCAGGCGCCCCCAAAGTCAAATTTTTAGTGCCCTTAAATTAGGTTCACTTTAACTTAAATAGCTGCATGGGAGATAAATTCCACCATTTAATTTTATTTAGTCATCCTTCCTTAAAATTCCTTAGCGTTTTCAAATGTACTTCAGATGAGATGACAATGAACCACAGAGAGAAGAACTCAGGGAGAATGGTATTGGGAATGGTGCATGTGGCTGAGAATCAGATGACCTGAATCCTAGTTCTGTTTCAACAACAAATTAGCAACAAAACCTCAGGAGAATTTAAATTCCACATTTACTGGATACTTACTATCTTCAAGGCATTGTAGTAAGTGCTCTATGAAACACAAAGATAAACAAGACCGTGGATCCTTAAGGAACTTAATCACCAAGTAGGAAAGAATGCATACTCACAAAACTGGTATAATATGGTACAGAACGTGTGGGTAATGAAAGAGAGCTTATGGGAGCAAAGAAAAAAAGAAGCATAATTCCAGCCAGGAAGATTGGGAATGACTTTGTGAAGAAGGTGACATTTGAGGTGGTCCTAGAAGCATGGGTAGGATTTCTGGGTGGGGCTGGAGGGGAAGGGGAGACAATGTAAGCAAAAGTATATGGTAAGAAAGTGCACAGCTGGTTTGGGAAACTTGTTAGACAGGAAAGCACAGTTAATTCTGAATAATAATGGGAGATAAGTTCTGACTGCTCAATTAGAATCAGATTGTGGTAGAGCTTGAATTCCATTCTGAAGAATTTAGACTTTATTAGAGGAGGGGGCAGCAAAGATAAAGGGTGGACCCATAAATGATCAGCTTTGCTAGGATGATTGTTCTGACAGCACTGAGTGGTAGAAGTGGTGAACAGAAATATAAAAAGTGGGGAGATCAGTTAGATCGTGGTAGGGTTTAGACAATGGGAATGGATAAAGAAGGCAAATGCAAGAGACAAATGCATTTCAGAGGGAGAATTGACAGGGCTTGGTGAGGATTGGTTTTGAGATGCAAAAAATGACTAAGGTTTTGAGCATTGATGAATCAGAGGATGGAGATGCTGAGAATGTAGGAGGTTTGCTGGGAAAGAGGCTGAATTTGGTTTTGAACATATTTCATCTATTCTGAACATATTGGCTAATCATATGAAACAAAAGTCAATTCCCGACTCCCCTCTTTCCCAAACCCTTCAATGCCTCCCCATCCCACTCAAAATAAAAGAAAGCCCTTACAATGGCTGATAAAGCCTTACAGGTCCTGGTTGCCCACTTTCCCTTTGATTTCCTCTCTTCCCACACCCCTGTTCTCAGCACCGAGAGCCACACTGGCCCTCTTGCTCTTCCTTTAGGACTGCCTAACATATATCTGCCTTAGGGCCTTTCTTAGTGTTTTCCCTGCCTGAAAGCACCTTTCTTCAGATGATTCTTATACCTTGCTTCCTCTCTTCCTTCAGCTCTTACTCAAATGCCATCTTTTTAGAAAGGCCCTTCCTGATCATCCCATATAAAACGGTAACCATCAATCCTCCCTTGTCCCTTTCCCTCTCCCCAATTTGCTGTTCTCCACAGTACTTATCACCATCCAATATATTCAGTATTTACTTGTTTATTATCACACCCTGGAAACTGAAACTGCAAAAAAAAAAAAATTATAATGTAATAGTCCAATGTTTTCAAGGGTACAATGAGGTTTGTTACTCTCGCACATCATTCTTGGGACTATACATTGATATAATCCCTTTGAAAAGCAATTTGGCAGTATATATAAAAAGTCATAAAATGTTGATGTCCTGGAACATTTTATGTTTTGGAAATTCTGAAAATCAATTCTAAGAAGGTAATCTAAAATATGGAAGAGAAAATATACAGGAAAATGTGTATTGATGTGATATTTATAATATCAAGAAATTGGAAAGATTCTAAACATCTAACAATATAAGTAAATTAATATTCATTTATTTAATAATATATTATTCACCTATTAAAAGGATAGTTATGAAAACCCGGTTAGCAACAAGGAAAATGCTTATGAGGCACTGTTATATTTAAAAGCACAGAATTCACAATTGTATACAGTATGATTTCAGTTATCTTTAAATATGCATACAGAAAATCTAAGAGGAAATAAACTCAAATGCTGGTATTAAATGCATTAGGCTGATGGGGTTCTAGGTAGCTTATTTTCTCTAAATCTTTCAGATTTGCTGTATTTGTTATATCCTTTCTGTGATGTGGTTATTTTATGTTTAAAGCAATAACTTTTTTAATCATCAAAAGAAACTGCTGGGGGCGGGGGGGCACCTGGGTGGCTCCGTTGTTAAGCGTCTGCCTTCGGCTCAGGTCATGATCCCAGGGTCCTGGGATCGAGCCCCCCGTCGGGCTTCCTGCTCCTTGGGAAGCCTGCTTCTCCCTCTCCTACTCCCCCTGCTTGTGTTCCCTCTCTCGCTGTGTCTCTCTCTGTCAAATAAATAAATAAAAAATCTTAAAAAAAAAAAGAAAGAAAGAAACTGCTGGGGGGGGGGCGGGTTGCCTGGATGGCTCAGTCAGTTAAGCATCCAACTCCTGATTTCAACTCAGGTCACGATCTCAGGGTTGTGGGACTGAGCCCCGCATCAGGCTCCTTGCTGGGCATGGATCCTGCTTAAGATTCTCTCTCTCCTTCTGCCCCTCCCTGAACGCCCTCTCCTTCCCTCTCTAAAAGAAAGAAAGAAAGAAGGAGAAAAAGAAAGAAAGAAAGAAAGAAAGAAAGAAAGAAAGAAAGAGAGAGAGAGAGAGAGAGAGAGAGAGAGAGAGAGAAGAAAGAAAGAAAGAAAGAAAGAAAGAAAGAAAGAAAGAAAGAAAGAAAGAAAAAGAAAAAGAAAGAAAAAGAAAGGAAGAAAGAAAGAAACTGTTGCTACAGGTCAGCTTACTCTCTAGACTGCATCTTTGGGTACCAGTGGAAAGTATGAGTTTCCAGGCCAATGGATGCCACCTTTAGGACTGAGGCCACTGACACCAATGGCTGGTCCTACAGCTCATTAGTCCCCCAAGTCTTAGCTCCCCCACCTCGTCATTCCTAACTTCTTCCTCTTCTCCACTTGCCTGCATAATTTTAGGCTGTGTCCTCCTGTCTGTGATGGTCACAAGCACGAAACAATGAAGGCTGAAAGAGCACAACTTGCTCATGCATCATGACAATGTTTATATGCATGCAGTGAGGCCAAACTGCCTCATCCATGTCTCCTTTTACTTTTTCATTTTTTCTTATTTTAGCCACCCCTCCCCCCATTGGCTGATGTTCAGGATTTCCCACTTGCTCTTCTTCACAGTGCTTATCATCATCTGATATATTATATATTTACTATTTTATCAACACAACTTAGAAACTGAAGTGGTTAAAAAGAAAAAGGAAGGGGCGCCTGAGTGGCTCAGTCTGTGAAGCATCTGCCTTCGGCTCAGGTCATGATCCCAGGGTCCTGGGATCGAGCCCTGTATTGGGCTCCCTGCTCAGCAGAGAGCCTGCTTCTCCCTCTCCCTCTGCCTCTTCCCCTGCTTGTGCTCTCTGTCAGATAAGTGAATGAAATCTTGAAAAAAAAAAAAAAAGGAAATGACCCAATATCTACCTCCTGTACATTAAGCTCTTTCTATATATTACCTCACTTTATCCTCAAGCCAGCAAAACAAGTGTTAGTCACACTTAGGGATGAGGAAGCGGGCTTTGGGAGGTTAGACAGTTTGTCCAGGTTCACTTACCTAGGAGGTTAGCAGGTTGAAATTTAAACCCTTCTCTTTCTGACCTCAAATCCTATGCCCTTAGCCTGTACATGGATGAACACACATTAATTATTCAGATGGCCTCCATTGATTTATGATATAGATATTGCCCAGGTGAAACAAACAATTGAATAACTGAATAATTCAACCTGAAACTCTCAATTGACTGGTGCTGAGTGTCTTTGTGTCAGAAGTAACTGGCTCATTGCTTCAGATTTTTTCTGCATATGTCCCCAGTATGGACTCAATAACAGGGTGGGTCTCAATAATGATTTGAGACTAAAACCAGCAATCTGAAGTATTTTAACTATGTTGGTTATCTGCAGTAATCTTAGCATTTAGTTATTAACTAAAATAATTTTATTTGTTTTGATTAATGACCTCAGTTGAAGGATTCAGAAGCTCTCCTTTGAAACCAACAGCAAATTTTTGATAAAACAAATTAGTTATCAAATATTATGTTAGGTCCTTTCAATCGGTTATTTGGACTTAAGAATTGAAACTATTAATAGAAAACATATAAGATGTCAAAAGAAATGTAAGATCCAGTCATGACTAATACCATTTCAGAGAAAATTTCTAACAAAAAGAGATTTTTCCATTTAATAATCCATTTATTTCAAGCATCACTTTAATAAAGATTCAAGCAAATTCGTTGTAATGAGACTGAAGGGACTGAATAGAATTTTCCAAGAACTCTCGCTCATAATGTTCACCATTAAAACAGCTCAACAGTGTTCTTTCTTGTCTGCCTTCTTTGGCTGAAGTCCCTTGTAGAAAAACCTTTCAGCTCCTGATACAGACGTGAGAAGCCATAACGTAATCATCCTCATCATGGCTAACATTTTTGAGTACTTACTATGAATCAGATTTTGCTACATACTGCACTTGATTATCTCATTTTAATGCTCAGAAGCCAACAGGTAGGCTCTATTGTTATACTCATTTTATAGATAGATAAACTGAGGCATAGAAGTATTGAGTAACTTACTCAAGAGACAGCATTTAAAATGAAACACAAGATATGTTATATTGGTTGTTTTGCCTTCTCCATGATCTGAGAAAATAACATTTTCTAAAGGAAACACCAAGTTTGACTTTATGGCTTTTATGTTAAAAGGGAAAGGGAATGGCTTTTTGAATTGCTGCAACTGTTATGGCGGTGATTAATTCCACTGGAGAAGTGGTTCCATGAGAGCTGAAATTTTAGATCTAAAAGGCTGAGAGTGCGTTTTCCTTGGGTCGTCTGTGTGTTCCTCATGACCCTGTGCTCCATCAACCTGTGCTGTAAACTTCCCTTCACTGTAAGCATGTTTTTCTCTCTGAGGGTTTTTAACTGGTGGAGCTGTCCTTGGTCTGAGAGGTCCCAGAAGAAAAGTTTTGCCTGGGGTCTCTGACCTGACACAGAATTGCTGTACTTCTCAGCTGATGTGTAGAAATCTGCCAACCCACCATGTAGAACAGATTGGGAGAATTCTTAGGAGAGGCTATGGAAACTCTGAAGGACACATTACAGTACATTTCTATGTTTCTCTCCATTTAAGCAGAGCTTTCTCACCTTAGTTCAGGAAATGGAAAACCGGGAGTTCCCTCACTCCGTAAACTAGTTTTGAATACCTACTTTGTGCAATATACAGTTTTAGACACCACAGAAGATAAAGATAAGCTCCTGCCCTCAAAGACTTTACATTCCAGGGATAAGACTCTCACACAACAGGAAGTTAAAGAACCCAACGTCATAGAGCTGGATCAGAAGCCAATGGAGTGCCATAGATATCAAGAGTGAGAGGTTCAAGGCAGGGTAATGGAGGCGGAGGGAGGATGCTAAAGCGGGGAGTGGGTCCTCAGGTGAGAGAGGAAATGTAATAGAGGCCTTGAAGAGGAGGAAACTAGCCACAGAACAGAGTGTATAGTTCAACTCTACTTACTTAAAAAGGAAATAAACAAAAATTGTATTTGCAATATTAAATGCAGAGAGAAAGAGTTGGAAGGGTAGCTAGTAAATTGGGAGGGGAGGGGTGCCATCGGCAGATGGTGGGGAGTAGAGGGAAGGGCTAGAATCCATAGGGGCTTTCAGTTTTTACTGTATATATACTTCTATATTGTTTGAATAGTTTTCCAAAGAGAATGTGGCCATGCACTCCTTTGTATGACTGAAAAATACAAAATTTACAAAAAGAATGAGTCAGAGTGGGGTTTGTAGAGCAAAAAGAAGATATTCTAGGTGAGAGGAACAGCTTGAGTCAATGTCCAAATGTGGAAATGTACAGGATATGTTTGGGGAAGAGTGAGGACCTGAGTGGGACCAGTACAAAAGGGACGTAGTAGAAGTGCCAGCTGGGGCCAGTGGAGAAAGGCTATGTGAAGGCAAGGCCTAGGAGCTTGAGCCTGTCACCCTTGGCCAGAAGCCAGAAAGAGTCTTGGAAGGGTTTAGTTCGGGGTTGATCAATCTAGCTGCACAAGGATTCATTTATTAGTGCCCATACTTGAAGACCCAGCAAAGTTAGATGATATGAATTCAAATTTACCTATCTTGCACACCACGCAAGATGGTGGAATGTCTCCTGTTTTCACTGCAGGAAGAAAGGCTCTGACTTATGCAAACCTGTTTTTAGAGTTTTCAGGAACCACCAAAAGATGGAAATGCTGTCAAATGCAATTGGGGAGCAGCCACATGTACCTGATCCACAGTATTAATTTCACCATAAATCTTTGTGTAATATTTGACATCTATGATGAATAATTCAAATGTATGAGGGAAATTGCGATCCCTAGCCTATGAGAAATGACTGAATCAAATGTGTAAAATTCGAGTAAAAATTACTTGATTCTAAAAATGAAATCAGATGTATTCTGTAATATGGTATTTGTTTTAGCTCATTTGTCTTTTCCTTGGGTGAACTGGTGAAATCAATATTTTTTTTTAAAGATTTTATTTATTTATTTGAGAGAGAGAGAGAACGAGAGATAGAAAGCACGAGAAGGAAGAGGGTCAGAGGGAGAAGCAGACTCCCTGCTGAGCAGGGAGCCCGATGCGGGACTCGATCCTGGGACTCCAGGATCATGACCTGAGCCGAAGGCAGTCGCTTAACCAAATGAGCCACCCAGGCGCCCCAAAATCAATATTTTCTTAAATATCCTGTTTATGATTATACAACTATTCAAACACTATATATGTACACATTATATTTTATTCACACACACACACACACACTCATACAACAGACACAATGTAACAAAAATCTATAGCTACCTGGGAGTGGGGAAGTAACACTCCTACAAACCAATCTTGAAGGAACATTAAATCTAATATGAGGAAAAATACTGTAGCTACTTGAGTCATGCATTGTGACTCATTGTAAATGATTGGATTCTGAGTGAGATATTGACCAGCAAGTGGAAGAGAGACACAGCAGAGTCCCAGAATGATGATGCCTGTTAGGTTTGTAAAAAAACGTGGTCGCCTGCTGCAAATTATCTTGTAACCAGAAGTCAAGTTTGAAGAAGAAACTGACAATTAAATCACTTTCAGTTTTCACTTTTCTTCTTGTTCAAACTTTAAAGACTTTTAATCCCCATCTTTCCCCCCATAACACCGCCCCACTCGATCTGTCCTTTTTCTGAGGCAGATGGAGCTCTTAATAGGCATAACTGAGTTTCCTGCCTTGTGAAGGGAAAACAACAGGGGACAAGATGAATTCAAAAAAGCTTTACAAATTATGTGGAAAGAAAGATTGCTGGTTTCATATGATGCATTTTCCTCAGAGCCCCTTCTCTGTTCTTCTTAATCCTTCTTTATCCTTTAAAATTACTTTGTGGCATGTCTTCCCATCACGAGGATGAGGGCAGCATGAGACATCTAACCTCAGTGTGTTGGGAGAAGGCAGGAATGCAAGATGATCCTGTGCCTTAGGTGATTAGATAGACTCATACAAATTTTAGGAAGACAGTTTGGAGAATGATTTAAAAAAAAAAAATCTCCTTTAAAAAAATCTAGACCAGAAAAAAATTCCTCTAATCATTTTAATGCAGTTCTTAACACTGATTTAATCAATTCAATCTGGTAAATATGTACTACTATCTACCAAGTTGAATAAAAAACAATTCATGTAGTCCTGATAGCATTGTGCTAATCAGCAGGATTATAGAAGTACTGAATCTTCGCTTCTAGTAGAGTTTGGACAGGGGAAGTCTGATCTCTGCCTCTCTCCTCTCTGTTTCAGTCTCTCTGTCTTCCTCCCTGATAAACAGGTGCCCTATATGTATCTTCGCTTGGGATGCAATGCATTGTTTGAATTGTATCTGAGTAAGTCTGAAACCCCAGAATTGGAGAAAAAACTTCTTCCTGAATTTGATGTTCTCTAACACACAGAAAGAAAATGGAGCTTCTGAGTGACAACAGCTTAGACAGATGCTGAGAAAGATATTTATTTATGTGTGCAGAAGTGAGCGAGAAGGTCATTCTAAACAGAAAGGTGGGAGCCGATTTTGTAGTCACACAGAACTTTCTAAAGAGAGGAATGAATAGGATTGGTGAAGAACTGATACACCAAGATAATGCTGAGAGAAATTAGGAACAGCTAGAGAGTTAGGATATATTTTGGAGAAAAAAATAAAAACCACCCTGAATTTATCTACTTGTTCATCAATATGTTTGAGATGAAACATATGAAAATATGCAAAAATATAAATATCACTCTGCTGATGATATTGCAGATCCCCCAAAGCAAAGGAACACATGCCCCATTCATTCCCTGTTGACATCAGACAGTTTATCAAGTGTTTGTGACCTAAAATGAGTGGGGGAAACTTACTATCTTTAGTTCATTTCTGCTTTCCCTCTAAGCTCAGGGATAAAACTTCAACGTGTTTATAGAGCTAATATTTTATTACATTTAATTTTCTTAAAAATATATAAACATATTGAACACTTATAATTTATGACATAGCCTATATATTTATAATTTACTTATATGAAATAATGTGTTTCTTTGAGGGGGGAGGGAGAGGTAGAGGGGGAGGGAGAGAGAGAGAATCTTAAGCAGGCTCCATGCCAGCTCAGAGCCCAATGTGGGGCTCAATCTCACAACCCAGAGATCATGACCTAAGCCAAAACCGAGAGTTGGATGTTTAACTGACTGAGCCACCCCGCCGCCCCTATATGAAATAATTATTAAAATATACAATTAATAGTTCCTCAGAGTCATATATTTTCATATATTAAAGTGTTCGCTCATGGGGCGCCTGGGTGGCTCAGTCATTAAGCATCTGCCTTTGGCTCAGGTCATGATCCCAGGGTCCTGGGATCGAGCCCCGCATTGGGCTCCCTGCTCCACAGGAAGCCTGCTTCTCCCTCTCCCGCTCCCCCTCCTTGTGTTCCCTTCTCTCTCTCTCTCTCTCTCTCTCTCTCTCTGTCAAATAAATAGATTTTTTTAAAAAAATCTTTAAAGTGCTTGCTCATGAAAATACTTTCTTTATGTTAAAATATTTTAAGTACTTCAGTGTTCTGCTTTTGTGATACTAAGAATGTTGGGTTTTTTTTAAGATTTATATTAAGTGTTTTTCTCTTTTCTCTAAACAACAGCTAAATTTAGAGGTTCTGTCTTATGTCACAAATGATCCTTGTTGGTACAAAAAAAGTTTATATTTTGAGGGGCTATGGAGACTTCTTGTCCTTTAAGCCTTATTTACAAAGTTTTTCTCAATTGTTTTTTAATGTCCCTCATATAAGCTTGCCAGCAATAAGCAAAAATAAAGCTGGGACTGTGTCAAAAAATTCACTGGCCCACATTCATCCTTTTTTCAGCAGAGTTTACTCAATAGTGTTCCCCATTCAGCTATACTGTGCCAGCCAGCGGAAACAGCTAGTTGTTGTCTGAAATGAAGAATAATTGGAAACATGGTTCCTGTTTCTTTTCCTGCAAGTAACAATCCATCCATTTAACATTCTTTTGGTGCTCTTTAATTGTGTGCTAGACAGCGTTGTGCTCACTGGTCAGTTGAGGCCAATCTGAGAAATGTTAACCTTCTATTCCCGCTGCTGACCCTCCCACTGGGAAGTAGTGATGACCATCTGATGGCCTGGCACCTCCACCTAGAGTCAGTGACATGTGACACCAGCAGCTTTGTGTAGGTAAATGGACATCACGCTGGAAAATGCTGGGCTGGGAGAGAGAGTAGTAATTATAAAAGATAAAATTTCTAGCTATTATGATCCCAACTCTAGAGGTAAAGAAACAAAACCCAGGAAGGTTAAGTCACTTGCCCAAGGTCACTCTGCCAGCAAGCTGTGGAGCAGAGTGTCTAGATGCAGGCACCTTTCTTCTGTACCCTATACTACAATAGCTCTTGTCCTTTATGGCCAAGTATATGATTGGTTCTATAAATATTCCATACACCTATAAAAAGATTGCATGTTCTCTTTTCGTAAAGTATAAATTTATTGTTTTTTCTCCTCTATACTAATCACACACATAAACCCATATATTCATGCATGTTTAATAAGCTTGTAAGTTATATTATCGTCTTCTGTATTCTTGCTTGTTTTTTATTTCATATTCTATCAAATTCTGAAAGAGCTGCATTAAAACCTACTACTGTGGTTGTCATTTCATCAAATACTACATGTCTTTCTAGTGGGTTTTTTTTCTCTTCTTTTTTAAAACTCTCTAGTGGTTTTGATTTTTAAAATTTTTATGCTATATTTTTTAGTGCATAATAGCTGACAATTATTATATTTTCTTCAAGTTTATAGCTGTACCACAGGATATTGAGCTGACTCCATGTAAAATGATACCAAAATAATAGTGGCTTAAATAAACAGAAATGTATTTTTCTCAAACATAAAAAATAGCTGGTGGTAAAAAATTGAGGACTGGTATAGAGGCTCCATGGTCATCTGGAACGCAAGCTCCACTTGTCTTCCTGCTCTGATGCCTTTTAGTATCTGGTGTCTGTTCTCCAAGTCATGGTTGCAAAATGGCTTCTGCAGCTCCAGCCATCACATGTATATTCCAGTCATGAAGGTGGAAAAAGAAGAAGGCAGAAAGGAGTAGCTTCCAGCTTAATTAGATGCCTGCAGGCCCACCCACTAACGTCTGCTTACAACTTACTGTCTACCCCATTTGTAAAAGGATAGGAAAATTAATTTGTTTTTATCTGTACACATTGCTGTGCCAAATTAAATTGAGGTTTTGTTAGCAAGGGTGAAAAAGGGATGGGCATGGATGGCATAGGCATCTAGCGATCTCTGCCACTGCGCCCTTAATCTTCCCATCCTCTTGTTCCTATTTAATGTTTTTGGCCTTGAATCTGATATTAACACTGTCACTCCTGGTTTTGGATTTGTCTGACATATATCTACCCAATCATTTATTTTCAAACTTTCTTTGTCACTTAATTTGAAGTGAATTTCTTATACATATCATGTTTTTCAAAATAATCTGAAAGTTTGTCTTTTGAAAGGGGCATTCAACTCATTCAATTTTTATGGTAATAGATATATTTATTTTTATTCTTTTTTTTTCTTTTTATCCCTTATAATGCTTCACTGTTTGTTTTTTTCCTTTTTCTCCCCCTTTCCTTAGGTTTGCTGGCTTGATCTTATTTTAAGAGTTATTTCCCTCCCCTCTGTTAAGTTGAAAGTTTTCACATGAAGTGCTTAGGTGTCTTAAATAATTAAATGTTTTTTTTTTTCTGACTGAATAACCATATCCCTGTATCTCAGAGATTCATTGTGAATATACTAAGGAAGAAATGCAATATATTTCTTCAAAAGTAGAGGAAGGTCATTGGCAGCATGTAATAATTAAGGAAGTTTATTTTCCTCACTCCCTTCAACATCACACGTAGACAGCAATGAACTCAAGCAGAGCTGGAAATGAGCCCTGTTTCAACCGAACACCACTCCTGTGTGTAGCACTTTCCAGATTCCTTTCAGAGTCTAATTATTGAAGGAAAAAGAAAAGCTATTATCCTAGATTTTGAAAGTCCACATGGGAATGAATTATGATAAGTATTCATCCTTACATTTCTCTAAGTCTTCACTGAATGCAAAACAAGTTCTCATGAGTGATAAAGCAAACAACAACAGTGAGTAAGACTGCAGTACATTTCGTGGCTAACTATTCATTGGTTTTAAAAGAAGTCTTAAAACCTTTTTCCATGGAAGGCTTGAGTTCTACAAAGTTTGTTATAGTTCTGTAAGGAACTTGCATATGAAATTTAGCTCCAGATTACTTGGTGAAATCATTAAGCCTTTCTTGATACTTTTACCTTTTCATGAATACATTACTTCCGAAAGGACCTTTTTTTCTCTAGTCTGGCTTCAAATTATACCTTCCGCTTCATGCCACAGCAGTATACTTGTTCCCAAGAGCAACTGAGAATCTTAAAATTAAGCGAATGGTACAAGTGTTACCATCTAGGTAGGAATTTTCCTATTTTATCATGGAGAACAATGTAAAAAAAGAAACCAAAGTTTTGCTAAAGCCATATAACTTCTACCCAACTTCATCATTCTAACTTACTTCTTTAGTTTTTAAATATTTTTTTAAAGATTTTATTTATTTATTTGACTGGGAGAGAGAGAATGAGCACACGTAGGCAGAGCGGCAGGCAGAGGGAGAGGGAGAAACAGACTCCCCGCTAAGCAGGGAGCCCGATGCGGGGCTCAATCCCAGGACCCTGGGATCATGACCTGAGCCAAAGGCAGATGCTTAACCGACTGAGCCACCCAGGCGCCCCTAACTTACTTCTTTAAAAAAAAAATTATTATTATTTTCGATTCCCTGGGGGTATGATTTGGCTACAAATTGGTATGCATTTTGATGAATCTTACCACAATAATTCCATACAGCAAACTACTTGTACTTTGCAAAAAATTTTATATATATCTAATAAATAATATATTACATACAAGAAATGCTCGGCCTTGAAACATTTAGGTTATAATATTTGTCTTGGGGCTCTCTCTTTCTCTTCAGGATCAAGAATGGAGTGACCCCTCATTCTGTCACTCACTATCATATCATTGGGGCAAAGAGACAAAGACTCCGTTCTGTTGTTGGAAGTGACTCCTTTTCCATTATCACTATTTTCCTGCAACACTTTAGTCAAAAGGAGCAAGGCACTATGTCACAGGTAGAGAATAATTAATAAATTAATAAATTTAAAATGTCCTACCCTTGTCCTCTCGTTAAGTATTTTCCCTCTAGTAGCGACTATGTAAGAAGCTAGCCCCACTTCAGCCTCAAGAGAAGTGACAGAGATACGAGAATGAAAAAGAAGAGTGTCTGACAAAAATACAATTATTTTAGGAAACTATAGATAAATAAACATGTTATGAGATTTGAATCAGCATGTAGTGTGAGTTTAATTTTATTGCCTACTAATATTGATTAAAAATGAGGATTCACAAGATTGGCCCTATGTTGAAGCTGGATGACAGGTCCATAAGGATGGGTTCATTTATACTATTCTTCTTCCTTTGGGTATGTTTGAAAATTCCCGTAATGAGTTTTAAAAAGAAAAGAAATAAGGTTTCCAAAAACTGTTCTGGATCGGTTAATTCTGAAACACGGATTCCTCTTTTTATGCCCATCAAAAAGGCATCATAAATATGTTCATTAATGGAGTTCACAATTGGTTCGGATTCAGTATATCGACAATTTTCTTCAACCCCATGTCTTAGTCCTGTAGTGGATGCTCTGTGATCGAACTTGGAAAATAACAGACTCGTCCAGCTTTCATGAGTTAAGTGAGGAAAAAAAACCCGTGACTAAATTTTATATCTTACAGAAGTATTTGAGGAATAACCATGTTTAAAAGGAGAGTTTTCTCATGAATTGTATAGAATTCTGTTACTATAGAGAGACTGCCTTCTTTGCTAAGAACAAGTAGGCAATAAAGATTATAAATAAATGAACCATTCTAAAAGTCTGTTTCATAGAGTCTTCTCTTTGTAAAATTTCTCATATAAGGTGCAGCTTCTTCATTTTCTTCTCAGCTGGCCTGGGCTTAGGACGATGATCTGCCACTCTCATGTATCAAGTAAGTGCTAGAACATAGAAATATGTAATCCTTGCCTAGGGTACAGTTTGAGTGGGTAGATGTGACACCGGAAAGGCTCTGGAACTCTAGTGGGGTACAAACGCAGTGGTCTCCAGGAGGCCTGTGTGATAGATGTGACCATGGCATGCTTGGCGACTTTTCTGGTTGGTTTGCTTAGATTTCAACCCAACTTTAACGATAGGGTGAAATGCATACTACATGGTATCAGGAAGATGTGGAGCGGCTTTGCCACTCAGATAAAATTAAATGCTTAGAAATAAAACCCCTAAAAACTGGATATAGGGAAGAAAATATTTTATCATTACAAATCAATCAGATTTTTACTAAATGCCTCTTCTGATGATTGCTCACACTTTAAAGCTAGCAAATCTTGGTTTACAAAATACGTTCACATACATTATCTTACCTGATCCTCCCCACGAACCAGTGAGGTAAGTGGGGCACTCTTAAGATGAAGAAATCGCATCTCAGAAATGTAAGTGCTTCCTGAAGGTCTTATACCAGCTAGATGGGGCCGGGGGCCCAGAAACCACCCAGGTCTCCACACATCGTCCTGTGGTCATTCCCTGTTGACCGCCCAGTATTATGCTTCTCTAGCCCATGTTTGGTCCTGTGGGGGATTGAAAAGGAGTAAAGCCATGATCCCTGCTCTCAGCAAGTTTATGATCTAGATGGGAAGATAATAAGTTTTACATAAGAAAGCAAGCAGAGAATTATTAAGCATTAAACTGTATGAAATGGGCTATAACTACAATAACATTTGGGTTATTTTAATCGGAAAATAAGGTGTGATAAATGCTACCCAAGCACTGAAACATGCATTTGTAGGTGCCCAAGAACCCTGGTCAACCGAATGTGTCTCAAGTCTTCCAGCCAGGCAATACGTGCTTTCCTGGAGGAGTCCCATGATTGATTCTTGACCAGGAGGAAAGCCTGTAGAGGAGAAAGGAGAAGACAATATCTTTTCATACACTATCCTGTACTTGCGGGTACAGTCTTGCACAGCTCCCCAGTGACACATGGTTGCTTGCAAGAGCCAATTCTTAAATTGCTGAATTCTTATTAGCCTCTGTTGAACTTCCAATGAGAACCGGAAGCTTGTGGTGGAAGCTAGTCCTGGCACATCTTCGTTAGATCCTCCAGGCCATCAATGGAGGCTACAAAGCAAAGTGCCTCTTTGCCTCCTCCTATTTACCTAACTGCAAAGGGAGGAAAGTGGAAGAGTCAAAATTTTTTAAGAAAACTGCCTAGAGGCAGAAGAATGGGCACGTTTGTTCTACCCTCAGAGGAACCATGCACTTCAAAAGTCTGCGGGGAATCTGTGGGCACTTTTATTTCCTGACGTTCTAATGCTCAAACCTAAAACTTTCCAAACCCATTTTTGTTTTAGAAGCAAAATTCTACTGGAAATATCTGTTCTTTCTTTTTTGGCAGAGTAAACCTGTCCTCAGAGACAGCTGCAGGCCAGTCACTGTCTGTGGCTCCCCCACTGAGTGGTGTATTCCCTGGGAGGCTCCATGGGGACTTCCAAAGCCATCAGTGAGTGTCTGGTAGCAAGACTTTAAAATAATGCACATGGTTATCCAGGCTTACCGGCATTATGGACACTCCTGTGCAGCCTTCTTCAAAGTGCTAATTTGCTTACATGTCCTTTGGAGTAGGACAGCATGGGTGGATCTCCTATACAACCCAGCAGTCACATGGCAGAACAGTGCTGGAGTTACTCCTCAAGGCTTGATGCCTGCCCACCTGAGAGGAGGAGAGGGCATGGGAGAAATCAACTTGGAGTGGGAATGCAACCGTAATGTGCTGTGTGCAAATGTGAGGGTATGCTTTGGAGGCATGGTCAATGCTTCCAACAACACTGAGCACTGGAGAGCAAATGTGAACACGTGCTGTTTGACTCCGAAGCCCAAGCACAGAATGGCTACTGCTGGACCACCCCTGCCCTCAAAGAGGCAGCCACTGAATTATTTTTTCAGGAGTGGCGTGGATTTATGCTGAGTCATTCAGGCTTTCATTTCACCCAGTGGTTATGAAAATGGATTCTAGAACCAGCTCTGACACATGTGTGACCTTATGGGCACGTTAGTTAAAAACTCTCTGTGCCTTCAATCCCCCATGTTAGGACTTTTCCCAGCACATATTATTCACTGTATAAGCATCTGTTGTTTTCATACATTCGGTCTTCTAGTATTAACATAAAACCTCTGCTCTGGACACTGCTACATGTTGAGATGTAAAAACAAATACGATACAGTATGTGCCTTCAAGTGGGTTTACACGCTACATTAGAGCCTCAGGCTTTATTTCTCTTCTGTGCCTAGCACAACAGAGGTACTCAATCAATGTGTTTGAATGTATGACTGGATTGAGGAAATGGGCAAGGATACTGATAATTTCAGTTACATGACTATATTTAACAGTGCCTGCCACACAGGAAGAACCTGGCACTGTATAAGCATTCTTAGCTATTTTAATTATTAATTTGGTAGAATAAATGCTGAGATTTTGAGCATGGACTAGAGGTTGAGGGCGAGGAGGTGGAGGTGCACTCAGGGAAGTCTTCCAAGAGGCAGTATCATTGAGCTTCGTTTTGATCAGTGAGTGGGTGTTAGCCAGTAAGAGAAGAGGGCTAAGTGTGTTCTAGGCAGCAGGAACATTGTGTGCAGAACTAGAGAGCCGTGAAATAGCACAATACATTCAGGGAGCTCCGAGTGGGCAAGTACGACCAGAGTCCCATCCTCGTGGCGACATACAGCATGTGCTTGTTAAATGAGTATTTGAGATCAGAGGCTGGGAAATGAAACAAAACAAATGCGACATCGCTTGTGTCACCTTGGCCTTTAGCATTGACTACATAACCAGTCCCCGACCCAGTGTCTGGTGAATTTTAGGTTGTTTGGTATAGTACTTGCCTTTGTACAAATGCTATTAGTTCTCCACACAGTACTGCGCCATGGTCAGCCCCTTCTTGTCTTCTCATTGAGGATATGAACTGGCTTCATTTATCTGCTTTTCCAAAGTGATTGAGCTGAATTAACAAGAGAGTTGATGGGATCATTGTATAGATGAAGTTGTTTTTGCATAGTAACATAGATTCTCTAGATCAAGGGTGAGCAAACTATGGCCTGAGGGCCAAATCCTCGCCACTGCCTGTTTTTGTAATTAAGTTTTTTTTGGAGCACAGCCATGCATGTTTGTGTACATGTAGTCTACAGCCCCTTTAGCACTATTTAACAGAGCATAGTGACAGAGGCTGTACCGCCTGCTCGGCACAAAATATTTACTAGCAGGCTCTTTGCAGAAAACATTTGCCAATCTTGCTCTAGGGTCATCTCTTCTAATTGGATGCTAAGGAGAAATCAGCTAATATTTAAGACACAAGATTGAGTTGGTGTAGAACCAACATGGCAAACAATAGGTTATTAAATTTTTTCAAAATTCTCTGCCAGGAAGAGAGAGCATTACAAATATGTTAGCCATAAAGAGCTCAATAAATATGTATACATGAATAAACACAGATTCTGTGATTGGCCTTCAGACTTGACTCTGAGCTCCTGGCAGTGAGGGGGTAAAAAAAAAAAAAAAAAGGGAATTGACACCTTTATCCATTACCTATTGCTTCATCACAAACCACTTTAACATGTAGTGGTTTAAACCTGCTACCATGTACTATTTCTCATGAGACTGTGAGTTGGTTGAGTGTTTTTGCTAATCCAGGCTGGGCCCGACTGATCTTGGTGGGCTTGCTCATGCATGTGTGGGCAGCTGGTACATTAGCGCTGGGCTGGCTGGCCTGGGATGGCCTCAGCTAGGCTGGTTCATCTCTACTCCACATGATCTCTCATCCCCCAACAGGTTAGCTTGGGCTTAGGCAAGTATCCGTGGTGGGTTCCAAGAAAGAAAATGGAAGCACACACGTGAAGCTTTATGCTTGCAACTGGCACAATTACTTCTGTTGCATTCTAGTGGCCAAAGCAAGTCAAAACCCAGCCTAAATTCAAGGAGCCAGGGAATAGACTCTAACTCTTGGTGTGAATTGCTGAAAAGTCATGTTGCCAGGGGTAGAGAAACAAGAGGGAGAGAATTGGGGCCATGATTGAAGTCAATCAAACAGCATCTAGATTAGCATTTTTCCAACCAAAATATATATATTTTTAAAGTCATCTCTGTGGTCTAAAGTGGAAAAGAATAGTCATCATATGTTTATTCAGCCCAACCCACAGGTATGAATCATCAGTGTCTTCAACTAAGAGGACCGATATCTTCTAGTTAATGACAGAAGCGGAGGAGGAATGGAAAGAAGCCTGTCAGAGGTATGGTACTATCATATGAGACCCAGACCCATATTAAAATGCCACTTGACAAATTTCACCAGGGAATCAGACTCCATTTTAATGGATTAACGGAATAAGCAAAATCATTATTAGAGAAGTAACCAATGACTAAACTCAACATTAGCTTTTGAGACTAAAGCCGAAACAGACCTACAATATTCCCGGTGACAATTCCCATTCCAGTCCACTTCTGTTTTGGGTTTGCATTAAAATTGGTCACCGTATTCAAAGACAACATTGCTATCTATGGATACAGGTATGATAAAAAATACAGGTAGGAATAAATATTCTTTTTTAAAACTTACTAGCCATGCGACACCTTTTTTTTTATTGCTGTAATATCTTCATTACTACCAAACTTGCCTCAATAAATAATAAGCATAAATAGCAAAAGTGGATGCCAGAAATCCTCCTTAACTGTTCTTTTCCTGGTACCATGGGTTGTCAGTAAGAAGAGAGTAACCTTAGGTAGCTCTTACTCCTTACAGTCATTCAGAATCCCCTAAAAATCAAAACAAACTACTAAAGGCAAAATCAAAATTGCCAAACCACCCAGACAAGCCCCCCAACCTAGGTTTGAGAACGTTCTTTCTGGCCTAGAGCCAGACAGGTTTTTGGCCTTGTTCTCAAGAAGCCGATGGCTTTACACATGGTCTTCCATGGCATTGTCACCATCAGACTTCTGTGGTAGGGCAGCAGGACATGGGGAAGAACATAATGGGATTTAAGGAACTATTGGACGCCTGTTGACTCAGACATCGGGATCAGCTGTAAATGGAAATGCATGTCAATTTCGATGGCGTGAAAAGGAACTGGAGTGTTATTATTGAAGAGGTGGAGAGGAGGCCTTCAGGATGCTTGCAGATGACTCGTTTCTGGGAGGGTTGTGGGGAGGTAGAGCTGTCTCGGGAAGAACAAACGAAGCTTCCAAAATGTGGGTTCAGGAAGTTAACCTTGGGCAGATCACATAAAGGTTAAATGAGATATATAAAATAGCTGGCAGAGTACTTAGGAGGGTAGACCTCAATAAATGTTGGTTTCTTCCCTCTCTTTGCATCTCCCACCCACCTTAGGGATTTCTTAAAAAAACAAAAGACCTGCCAGCCAGCTGTCATTAGAAAGATGTCAAATACGATAAGCTGCTGATAGGTGGTAACGATCAACAAAATTCACACTCAGGTGGATGGAGCAGGGCACGTCACCTCTCCCGCCCCTCTCCTTATCACAGCTTGGAGGCAGCACAAAGACATTCCTTCCTTCCTGCAGAGGAAGTGTGTGTGTTCTCTCAGACCTACCTTGGCGTTCCTTGATGTCTTAGAGAAGCAGATGACCCTGGCTGAGCAAGACAGTCAGCAGAACAGCAGTCCTTGATGCTGCAACTGGAAATTTCCATTCTTTGCTTGCAGCTCTGAAAAAAAAAAAAAAAAAAATCTAAAGAGCCCAGTAGCTGGGAAATTTCCACGATGGAAAATTTTAACATATTCTTTAGCTCTAAACTATGCAGGTTTACGGAGACTATTTTTTTTTCTTTTGGTAATTTCCTTCTTTAACAATAATTTATGAACATGGTAACGCTCCAGCTGTGGGAAGAAGGAGGGCAAGATGACTTGCTGGAGAATGGGTATGGTTGGCTAGTTGTAGGCTGGACTGTATACACATTTGACCACCCGAACCATTGAAATGCAGATCAGTACAAGACCCACGGGTTGGGAACTCATCCAAAATAGAGGTAGTTTGCTCTGGAGCACTGCAGAGAAATCTGTGTAGAGACTGGAAGTGGAAAGTGGATGGATACAACTTTGGAACAGGAGATGGTGAGTTCTATTGCTGCAAAGAAAAATCTCAAGCAGATTCCTTAGGCCACTGCTTCTTAAATGCAAACAAGCATATAAATCACCTGAGAATCTTGTTAAGATGCAGATTCTGATTTGGTAGCTCTGGGGTGGGGCCTAAGACTCTGTATTTCTAACAGGCTCCCAGGTGATGCTGATGCTGCCCTTCTGAGGACCACACTGAGTCACCAGACCATAAACAAACCTCATCACTATGAGGTCAGCTTGCCTTCCACAGCAAAACAGAGTCAAAGGGCAGCCAGAGGTGAGCTCCCCTGGGGTCGTTTTCTTAGGTTACAAAGCTAGGGTCTAAGAGTAGAACTGAATGCCTTCTGGAAAGATGCTTCATGCAAGTCTGAATAAAACGGATCTTTTGAAATGTCGGGATGCATACAGTTACCAGAAGGCTGCCTACTCAGCAGGCTGGAGTTGATGCTTTCTAGAATGCAACGTCTTTCCAGAGAAACCCCTGTAACAAAAAAGGTGGTGAGGATTCCTATGCTGGTCCCGTTTCCTCAGTGATTCCCTAGCATTGTGGCATGTGGGGTGAAACACCAGTGGACTAGCTCCAGTTATTAAAGGAAGGCTGTTGGCCAGCATGGTGTAAAGAGGAAAAGGAATCTGGGAAATAAATTACTTCCATCTCAGCCAGAATAATTGTTTCACGTTTACTGAAATAAAATAAAAAAGAAATAGGAAAATTTTCCATTTTCTTAACAGCTAGCTCACCTCTGTGCTACCTATTTTCCTGAGAGAGAGAAAAAGAGGGCGATAAAAATCTGTGGCATCTTTACTCCCAGTGCTACCTCCAGTTGATCTGTAACATATCTGCTGTGTGCATCTTTAAAGCAACATTTGTCCTATTCTTTGTTTCCCATTCAATTGAGCGTCGTAAAGTATACAGAGGAACGTATGGGAAAAAAGGAGGAGGGAGATTCCCATCATGAAAATGTGATGTTGAAATCAGAGTATGATAAGCGTGGAATGAATTTGATAATATAAGTATTAGAATACATATTAAAAAAGTAAGTAATACTTTTTTACTTACTAGCATCTACATAATATTTAGAAATTCTAAATGGCTTACATTTGGATTATTTAGGAATTTGGACTTCTAGTGATTGGTTGACATCTTCTCTTTCAAAAATCTTCACTGTGGGGTTAAGACATGATTCGGCATTGAAATAAACTTCCTGATGCTTTAAACACAAGAGATCAGTTTGGGTTGTTTTTCCTATAGGTCTCAATGAGTAGTTATTCACCTAAGAACCATCTTACAACCTATAGCCAATCAAATAGAATTTGATTGATTGACTAACAGTCACATCTATTTAGTAATAAACACAATAATTATAATAAAATTAAGCAAAATTGAGTGCTTTCAACAGGTGAGGCATTTCATCTTTACAACAAGCTTATAAGATAGGTACCATTATTTTTTTTTAAAGATTGTATTTATTTGACAGAGAGAGACACAGCAAGAGAGGGAACACAAGCAGGGGGAGTGGGAGAGGGAGAAGCAGGCTTCCCTGCGGAGCAGGGAGCCCGATGTGGGGCTCGATCCCAGGACCTCGGGATCATGACCTGAGCTGAGAGCAGACGCTTAATGACTAAGCCACCCACGCACCCCAATAGGCACCATTGTTATAAAGATGAGAAACTGGGATACAGAGAGCTTAAATGAACTGCCTGAACTTAAATGAAAATATGATCCATATATTATGGCCAAGCAGGGAAAAACCTCCTCTGGCCAGCCCCACTTACACTAGTGCTTTCTCCAAATATCACAGCTACATCTCAGCTTCATTCCCCTTATCACAGACAGATGGATAGACACTCCTTCTCGAGTTTAACAACTTCACAGAGCTTGATTCAAATACTGAATGTGTTGTTAGTTGCTTACAGCTGCTATTTCTCTAGCCGCACAGTAAGTCCAGGCAAACTCTTTTGAAGAGCTCATTAAAACTGCTAAAATAAAGTCTTAGAAGCAGGTGCATTCATTAGCTGAAATGCAGACGATTATGTTAATATCACATTCAGGTGACAAATTTAAAGCCATCAAAATCATGGAGGATAAAAGGATTTTCAAAGCTAAAGTTAACTTCTTCCTTTGTAGGGCTCTTTGCTCTGTTAAACATGTGACTGCCTTTGCAGTGGCCAACATGGGGACCTCCAGTGTTACCTCACAAAAATAAAGCCATGTTTGCAGTATCGTATTTCCTTTACAATTTCTTGGGTCTCTATTCAGGAAAAGAAAGGTAAGGAATTGCCTACAACCCTAGTGTTATTTTCTAACTAAGAATCTTGGCACCTTGTTTATAATCTATTGTCAGATTAGGCCCAAGAGTAGAGACACATTAAAGAAGATGGTTAAAAATACGTGGCCATTGATTCCAGGCATGGATCAGACGGACCAACAGCTCTCCCACTTTGCCTTCTCTTTTTTCCTCAAAGAGTACTGAGCATGAAATACATATATGATAATACGTATGTATTTAGGAGGCGATACATCACAATGTAAACGATAGTTACTCCAGGGTGATTTTTATTTTCTTTGTGTATTTTTATATTCTCAAATTTTCTACAATGAATATCTATTATTGCATAAAGTTAAAAATAGTTTTTTTAAAAAAATGTATGGAGCAATTCAACACATTCAGTTGTTTCACCTATAAAATTGGGTTACTATTTAATCACCCAGTATAAGGGAGCTGGATGAGATGTTTCCCCAAAGTTCTTTCTTCTCAAATCTAGGATGTCTGTGGAAGCATTGATCCTTCCTTTCAGAAGAAAATATAAGGAAATACGGGCTAGGTATCCAGCCACTTATTAAAAAGAATTATAAACATGTTTAAAGATTTTTACATCATTCCTCACCACCTCAATCAAGTGGGCATACGTCAAAGTGAATTCATCTGCCACTTGAATAGGGAAAGACTGAGCAACGTTTTAAGGACCGATTAACTTCATTTTTGATTTTCTTAGCTATATGTTCTGGGAAGCCTTCCTAAGCTAATACTTGACACAATGTTTTTTTTCAAATGGTGTGCTACAGTAACTGTATTACTGATTGTAAAATATAAATGATGAAGTTGCTATAGATCTGACCCCATCTACAGATAGAACATGTTAACCTAATGTGTGCGTGTGTGTGTGTGCGTGTGTGTGTGTGTGTGTGTGTGTGTGTGTTTGGCTAAATAGTTTGAAATCAACAAACCAAAAGCCTGCTGGTACCATGTAATAGTCCTGTTTTTGCCTTCTGTCCTCCTCAGCTCTTCTTCTATCTATCCCTTGTACTTTCTTTTTTTCCTACACAATTCAAAAGACCATTGACCCCATTTTAAATGAAAAGCAATATAGAAAACAGGAAATATCTCCTTGGAATGGGGATGAGTAAGCACCCCATGCAGTACTTCTGCATACAGGAATGCATACAGGCCTCTTTCGTGGTCAAGAGTGGTTTAGCAGATGCCCTGCTCCAATTTGCCGTTAAGTCTCATTGCTTGGGACCTAGAGTGTGGGCAATTCCTTCCACTGCTGGACAGTTCCAGCTCTCCTAGGAATACTCTCCCACACACTCCATTTCCTCACAGAAGTTGCGTGTTCAAGGCAAAGTGAGGAGGGTAGCCAGAAAACACACCTATCCTGATATGGAGCATCACCACCATAAGATTAGAAGGTAAACTTCAGAGCACAGAATTTAAAGATAAAAGGGACTTGAGAGGTCACATTAGTCAAGTTTTCTTTTAATGTCTTTTTTTTTTCTTTAAGATTTTATTTATTTATTTGACAGAGAGAAACACAGCGAGAGAGGGAACACAGGCAGGGGGAGTGGGAGAGGGAGAAGCAGGCAAAAAAAAAAAGTTATTCTTAATCGGCTACCCTTTAAAAAATCAACTATTTTTGAATTTCTGTTACTGATCCAGGACCTCCCCAGTCTCAAGTAAATATAACCCTTCAGAATCCACAAGAAATGTGAAGAGTCTGAACCATTTGGTTTAAAGACGTTTTGGAATTTTTATTAGTCCATGGTGTCCATCACACCGTGAGAATCAGACCCTAAAAAGGAAAATTGTATAAAGAATTTGTAAGCCTTGATTCCACAGTATTTCCCAAGTCTCTCCCAAATCCATCCCCCTTTGTCACTCTGATACCTGTACAACAAAGGGAAATTTCTGAGATTATTTTATCCAGGGATCTTTCCAACTCTTACAAATACCATCTCCACTGAGCAGTGTGTTCCCAGGTTACCTAAATTATACATATGGCAGTATTCCTTTCAAAGGAAATTGAAGAGTTTAGCAGTATTATGAAACAACTAGATGTGACAACACAAAGAACAAAAATAACAAAAGAAAATCTCTTCAAGATAGTGTGCCCTGCGCAGTTTGATATCCTGCCTTTTCACATTGGCTCTATGGGAAATTCTTTCAAGATGAGTTTAAAATGAAAGTGGTATTTACCCAAAGAATTCAAAGGGATACATGCCCTCCCCGCCCCCTGTTTATAGCAGCATTATTTACAATAGCCAAGATATGGAAGCAGTCCAGTGTTCATCAAATGATGAATGGATAAAGAAGATGTGGCATATATATATACACATATACATACAATGGAATATTACTCAGCCATAAAAAGAATGAAATCTTGCCATTTGTAACAACGTGGATGGAGTTAGGGGGTACTATGCTAAGTGAAATAAGTCAGAGAAAGACAAACACCATATGATTTCATTCATGTGTGGAATTTAAGAAACAAACAAATGAGCAAAGGGAAAGGGGAGAGAGACAGAGAGAGAGAGAGAGAGAGAGAAATCAAGAAACAGACTCTTAACTATAGAGAACAAACTGAAGTTTACCAGAAGGGAGGTGAATGAGGGAATGGGTGAACTAGATGCTGGGGATTAAGGAAGGCACTTGTCATGATGAGCACCAGGTGATGCATGGATCTGTTGAATCGCTACATTGTACACCTGAAACTAATATAAGACTATATGTTAACCAGCTGGAATTAAAATTAAAACTTTGAAAATAAATTAATTAAAATTTGGTCCTAGGGCGCCTGGGTGGCTCAGTTGGTTAAGCAACTGCCTTCGGCTCAGGTCATGATCCTGGAGTCCCGGGATCGAGTCCCGCATCAGGCTCCCTGCTCAGCGAGGAGCCTGCTTCTCCCTCTAACCTTCCCCCCTTTCATGTACTCTCTCTCTCTCTCATTCTCACTCTCTCAAAATAAATAAATAAATCTTAAAAAAATAAAATAAAATTTGGTCCTCAAAAATGAAAGTGGTATTGAGTTTGGGGAAACAAACTCAGAAAATCAATTAGCTAATAGGATAGAAGACTGAACTACAATTTTGGCTAAATAAATAGAATAGAGAGACTTAAAAAATGATTATTTTTATTTTAATCAATTGTAAAAAAAAAAACTATTGAAAAAAATTCAAACAACACAAAAGAATGTAAGGAAGAAAACAAAAAATACCCTCCCCACATTTCTCGCAGATCCAAATGGGTTATATTTACTTGAGACTAGGGGATCCTGGATCAGTAACAGAAATTAAAAAATAGTTGATTTTTTTAAAGGGTAGCAGATTAGGAATAACTTTTTTTTTTTAACATTGTGGTGTAATGCTGTTTGCGTTCTATCTACCCATCTATCACCCATCCACCACCTAAAAACAACCATCACAGATTTTATGGGAATACCATTCCAGACATGGAAATAAGAGATATATTAGAATTTTAAAGAGATTTGCCCTCAGGCAGTGAAGGGTGGTCTTATTGATGATGGTCTAAAGAGACCCCAAACCTAACTTTTTATAATAATGAAAAGTGAAAAAAAGGAAGTGAAAGGAACGAAGAATCCTCAGTCCATAAGCAATTGTAAGATGAGTTCAATAGAAATTAGCAGATATTTTTGTCTACCTATCCATGATCTGACTCTTGATTCAGCTGCATCAAAACATATTACAATAAGATACATTTCCATAATGTTTTCCAGTTTACAAATCAACTTTCTACTGAGTCTCATGGTCATATAAAATATGCAGGGTTGATATTTAGCTGGTACATATTAGTTTGAACATTCCAGTTGTTTATGGCCAACTGTCCATTCTGCTTAATTGGACATCTACTTTGATTGGCCAGTGCCGGTGCTAGGTCAGTTATTGTATGTCACATCAAGATCTATTTTCACTGGTGATGCTCTTTTTCTGAGCATACTAAATTATTCCCCTGAGCCAAAATTTATTCTTTTAATTTTCTAGCATTTTATGTTTTTAAAAAATGTGTTACTTTTAATCTTATTCATCCATTAGTAAATTTACCCCCATAAGATTCCTTCTCTTGCAGAGGTGAACTAGTTTTTATTTAATTGTTTCTTTATGCAAAGTAGAGTTAAATTTCCCCTCCCCCACTTCTAAACATACCTCATTAAAGTCACTTTCAGAAAAAGACTTAACAGAGAATTTTCAAACCTGAAGGAAATTTTGCTCCTTTTATGTTGCAAAAATCGGAGACACAGTGGTCTCCATTATCTGTGTTAAACTCAGGGAACATTCATACTTGATTATCCAAAATGGCAGATTATCCCAGTTATTTCTATTTAAAATTTTAATGGTAGCTCTCTCTCCTACTTACATTTGACTAATGTTAATACAAAATTAGATGCCATTTCCTGACTTACTCACCAATTTACATTGAGACGTTACAGGTCGAATAGGTGGAAGAAGAAAGCCAATATTTCCTTGGAAACCCACATAATCACAATTGAAGGTAATTGCTTCATCAAAAGTACAGATTTTCCATGCAATAATAGCTCTGTTTATCTTATAAACACTAGAACATTAGACCACCTGATCATTTTTCTGGGGAAAAAAAAGTATAAACAAATTTAGAAAATTAAATCTTATTTTTGTATGGACATATTCTAATTTAAAGATACAGTTTCATTTTACTTGATCCTTAATTGAGAGTGTCACTTAACCATCCCCTTATTGTTGGTGTTTATGCATATCAAGCAACAGTTGCAAACCCATGCCTCTGCTACTTATTCTTACTTTTATGGTATATAAACAGCAGAACCCACATTCTATGTAAAGAAGTTAAGGCCACACTTCAAAATACTTCTTCCATACTCTGGTTTCTCTTTAGATTGTATAAATCTTTTGTTTTTCAATAAATACTTCGTCCTTCCCTAAATTCATTAAGCAGCTACCTCAGTTATTCGATGTTTGAAATGTCACACTTCCTTAACATTCACTAATTAGGCACATTAGAGAAAGGACCGATTTGAATTAGTGACAATTTTGAATGCTGTAATATTATTAAAAATTCATAGTTTGATCCCTTTATGGTACAATATGCCACTCAAGCAGTCTATAGTGAAGTATTTCCAAGAAGAAAGGCTACTGCCAAGACTGCTTTAAAGATAAGATTCTTCAATATCGTGCACCCTCAGCTTTAAGCAAATGAGTGTGGCAAGGTTATCTAAATATGTTCAGTTCACATTCACTGAGCAGTTACTATATGCTCGGCATCATTCTAGAAAATTTTTGTCCTCTTGAGTTAACAATTCACTCTAAATTATCACTCATTTGCCTCGTGACACTTTATCTCATGCTTTAATACCTGTCTAAATGTACTCATTTATTCAAAAGATTCCTAACAGTTATAATGGGTTAGGCACAGGTACAAATTCAAAATGACTGGGATGAAGGTCATTTACCATGCGCACCAACACCAATCAATCAGTCAACCAACAAGCCCTTTGTTTTGGGTACTGTCACTAATTCAGGGTTTCTCAACCTTGGCACTGATGATATTTCAGACCAGGTAATTCTTCGTTGTGGGGGGCTGCCCTGTGCACTGTAGAATGTTGAGAAGGCATCCTTTGCTTCTTTCCATTAGATGCCAGTAGCACCCCGACTTCTAGTTCTGATCATCAGAAATGTCTCCAGATATTGCCAAATCTCCCTGAGGTGGGCTGGTGGAGGCAGAATTGCCCCTGAGAACCACTGAGAGTATGTACAACACATCTCCTTTACTAGAGTATAAAGACTTTGAAGGCAGAGACCCAATCTGATTCATCACCATATCAACCCCTCCCCACCAGCTAAATTTAGTTTCTGGCACAGGAATGCTTCTTGATGAATGTTCTGGAAAGAACAAAATATCTCTCGAGTAAGTACCTATACTATTGTCAGCCCTGCACAGAGCATTTTGTGAACCCAAAAGATGAGTCAGGTAACCAGAGTAAATTCTAACAAATTTTTACGATTTGAATAATCACTCCCTTTTCGGATCGCATATCCACTTGGCCAAAGGCCTACATTTGTATAGGGCTTTAATGTGTCTGAAGCATATTTCACATAATGGCATTTGATCTAGGTACAGGGATAGTCACTTTGTCCACTTCAGTTTATAATTTAAGCTCCCAAATCCCGGAGCCACATTCTCAGGCAGGAGTGGGAGGCATTTTGATATCAGTGGCATTGCTTTTGGTTATTAAAAGGAACTCTTAAGGTTGGTTTAATAGCGTTAAATTTAAAGTTCAGGATTCTCTTTTGCCATGTTAGAAGTAGAACATCCAAAAGGCTCTTCAGTGATCTAAGTGATTCTGGTTTACTCAGATTCCTGGAAATTGCCAGAGGGCTTTAAGGGAGGAGGGAAATAAAGAGTGAGGAAATTTTCCCTGTGGGCAATTGGGGAAAACAAAAATATTTTTGTGCTGTGGAGACTTCTCAGGAAAGGAGGGTTGGCCAGCAGACGCATCTGCGCAAGGGGAATTTCCACATTTGGGAAAACATGGTCATAATTAATGACTTAGGAAAGCCAAGAAAATGGATCATGTTGGGAAAATATGATTTTCAATGGCCAAGTTATTGTCAACTGATTGGGCCAGAAAATTGGATTGTTTTAGAAAGAGATTTTTATTTGTGAATATTTGCTTACAGATCCTTCCTTCTGTGGATCTATTACATACCCTGCCCTTGTCTGAGGAACAGGACTTCCATAGCCAGATCCACTCTCCCTGTCCCTCCCTCCCCTAAGGGAGTGTTTGCACTAGACTTCTGGCCTGGACATCCGGCCTTTCGCTTTGAACACGATGCTCTGGACCAGCCAGCGGGTCTATTAGCATCCATTAGAATAGCGATGATTATCCAGGATTCTTGGACAAGGGCGGAAGGATAACATTGCTTGATCCTAATGCGGCCATCGTTTACTGAGGACTCCATGTCCTAGGCCCTGTGCTGAGAACACTGAAAAACTCTCCTTACTTAGACACAGGGAAACTGAGGCTCAGGGAATTTAAGTAATTTGCCTACAGTCATATAGCTTTTAACTACCAAGCTATCTATACCTCTCATCCTGTATATAAAGTCTACTCCCTAAATTGGAATGTTCTCACCTTGTATACAACCTCTCACTCACTTTCCTTCCTGCCTCCTATCTTGCCCAGATCACTCTGTTTAAACTACATCTGGTCTCGGGGTTGTGCTCAACAGAGATCTCCATGGTTACCCATCATTCTGAAGAGGAGAAATCTGGGCTAGCAGGCTCAGCACCATTCACATCTCTATTTACCTAGGGAATGATTATGTGGTCAGAATGTTCTTGCCCCATTTTTTGGTTTTCTCTTATCTCAGTGATCCATTTTATTAAAACAGGTACAATCATCTTATGCTACTTCTCTCACAATTTTCTCAATGTCAGAATGCAGCTTGATGAATTTCAACAAATTTGCCAAGGTAAAGGTCAAGTTTTTCAGAGAGGGAAATATAGCTAAGAAAAAAAAATCCCTCTCTTTGACCTGTAGATGTGGTATCCAGTAAAATATCTATAAAATGCCGACATTGTTCCGTGAAATGAAGAAACTGCAGATTAAATCATGGCTCCCTGAAGCAACAATTCCACACTGTAAATTCATCAGAGATGGCTTCTAAAGTTAGCCTTGTCCTGCCATTGCAACAAATATGAGAAAACAGACCTAACTAGGATTAAGTCTAATTATCCTGGATTGAACCTCAATGCATGTTATAATTAATTAAAAAATCATAGCATCTTGAAAATAATTTAACATATTTCTTTTCTGATTGAACTTAAATCATATTAATTAAATCTTACTAATATTTGTTTTCTAAGTGGTTCTAGGACATAGCCAGACATTATTACCTTTATTTAGAGATGTGAAAACCAAAGGGATATATTAGTTTTCTCCTGCTGTGCAGCAAATTACCACTAACTTAGGGGGTTAGAACTACATCTCATTTATTAGCTCACACTTCTGTAGTTCAGAGGTCTGGGTAGGTTTGGCTGGTTCTCTGTGTAGGATGCCACAAGGCAGAAATCAAGGTATTAGTCAGGCTAGACTCTTATCTCGAGGCTCTGGGGAAGAATCTGCTTCCAAGCTCATTCAGACTGCTGGCAGAACCCAGTTCCTTGTGACTAGAGCTCCGAAGTGCCTCTTTTCTTTCTGGCTGTCAGCCAGGAACCATTCTCTGTTCCTAGAGGCCACACACGTTCCTTCTCACATGGTCTTCTCTATCTTCAAAGCCAGCAATCACCCTCAAATCTTTCTCACATTCCAGAATCTCTTTGACCTCCTCTTCTGCTACCAACTGAGGAATCTATTCTTTTAAAGGGCTCACCTGATTGACCCAGGCCCCTCTGGATAATCCCTGTATCTTAAAGTAAACTGATTTAATTGCATCTGCAAAATCCCTTCACCACAGTATCTAGATTAGTGACTGAAGCAGCACCTAGATTAGTATTTGACTGAAGTTCAGGAAATAGGCTTCTTGGGGAGCTGTCTTTAGAATCCTGATAACCATAAGAAAATAGAACTACCCAGTTAACCTGAGATATGATCCGGAAATAGACTCCCAACAGTATTGAATCAAATAATTTAATTATTTATTTTATTCCCAGTTTTTGTTGTTGTTGTTTTTAAAGAAATATTTGTGTATGGCTTATTTTTTAATATATGTATTTTGGGGGTGCCCATCCCCACATTTTTTTACAGATGCGTGATCAGTAATGTTGCCAAGGCTATTTTGGGATCTGTTATGTTTCAGGGGCCTGTGAATGTTCAAGAGATAAGGTGTGGGTGGGAAGCTAGACATGGGTGTGAGGGGGTGGGGGCGATGGCAGGTGAAGACAGGCGAGAGGCTGCGATTGTGTGAAGTCGGAGGAACAGTTTATTCTTGTTTATAATATATTCACAGAAGACCTTGGAGGGGGGGAATCCTTTTGCTATTTTCTATTGGTAAGTCCAGGGATTCTTTGCATGTAATTTATGAGCAGTATTCGGGGATACTTATGTTTCTAAACATAAGGGCATTTTTGGAGTATGCTGGGGCACCATCACCAGAATGCTGTGTCTCCAGTGTGGAAATGAACTTCTCAAAGCTTCTGTTGCACAATTTCAATGTGCCAATGCCTGCCAGATGCACAGGATGTCTGGGATGCAGGCTGAGCCCGTGGGCCTGGCGAGCTGCTGATCCAGAAGTCTGGGCCTTCAGAGGGTCACCTCAGGATTGAGAAGTTGTGGGAAGGACTTAAAGGCTCCTGGAGACAGATGAATGAAGGCTGCATATTCTCCAATTTTAACATTTTACCTGAAGGACAGCCTGATGAAAAGGTCTGGTTTTCTGGTGAAGGGAGTGCAAATGGTTTTAGCCTTTAGGAAGAACATACACAGAAATGTGAAAACCTCACAAAAAGGCAGAAAATTTCAGATGCTAAGTATTTCTTCTTCCAAGGACATTTTGGTATTCCCTTTCTTGAAATCCTGGCCAAAAAAAAAAAAAAAAAATGGAGGAAAGGAGGACATTGCCCAAAAGTTTCTTTTAAATTGTCCCAGAACTTCAGAAAATGGTGAGAAAACGTAGTCATATCATGAGGGCCAAAGGAGAGGAGTCAGTAGCGAAGACAGTCAATAATTGCACTGATAGAGCACAAAGACTAAGAGTGTGTGTGGCGTGTTTAGATTTGGAAAGTAGGACACAGCAGGAAAGAGGCTGCGTGGAAGAAATTAGTATTGCTTGTTAATTGTGATGTCTTTAAAACATAACACATCTTATATCCTTTAACTAACAAAGTTATTTTGCTCTATGAAGGACAACTCCAAGGATGCTGATAATAGGTTACAGATGTTCTTTTATTGCTAAAGTTTCTGCTTAAGAAAAATCTTTCCTCTCGTGTACTCATTCCCTCAGAAGTCTTTGAGGAGAACCTGCCACGTGCCTTGATCTAGGTGCTAGGAATACAGCGGTGAACACAAGGCACAAGGTCTCTGTTGTCAAGGAGCTTCTATTCTAGTGTGGAGGAGTTGGAAAACAAATAGTTACATTTCATAACATGATACCTAAAGAGGTAAACAAGATAATGTTACACAGTGATAGGTGCAACACAGAGAAATAAAATAAAAGGAAGTGTTGGATGACCAACCAGGTTGCCATTTTAGATTGGGTGGCCAGCGAAGAGCTCTCTAAAGAGAGGACATCTGAACAGTGATCTAAATGACAAAGAGGAGCTGGTCATGAAAAGATCAGAATGCATAGCACTTTAGGTGGAAAAAAGAGGTGGTCTGAAGGTCCCCAAGATGGTAACAAGGTGACTGAGGAAGAGAAAGCAGCCTGCATGGCTGGAAGTCTGGGACAAACAGAAAAGTGGAACAGGATGAAGTTGGACAGGTGGACAGAACCTAGATCTTTTAGGCACAGAAGGTCATAGTAAGGAATTTGGATTTTAGGTGAGATGGGAAGCCAACGGGAGGTTTTAAGCAAGGAAGTGATTTTTTTCTGTTTCTTTAGGAGGCAATTGCAGTAATTCAGGTAAACAATGGTGACTTGAATGAGGATAGCAATGGCAAAGACAGGGAGAATAGAGTGGATTAGGGGTATACACGGGAGGTAGAGTCCACAGAACTTTCTGGTGGTTTATTATGGCAGACATAAGAGAAAGAAAGAGATTAAAATTCTCTCCTCTACTGGGCACTGGGCAGATGGTGATGCTCTTTAGTGAAACAGATAGGCTGGGAATAAGAAGTATAGCAGACCGTGTCAATTCCCTTTCCAACAGCTGTTCTTCTCTTCCTCCTTGCTAACAGAGCCCTGACTTGGTGGAGGGTGACAGTATGTCCAGCTCCAAGTGATGAATCATGATTGGTATAATTCAATCATAATAATCCCATTCTCTTTTGCTCCTCTGCAGCCAGGAGTGATTCATTTCTGGCTAATGAGACCTAAGTGAAAGCCTTCTGTGGATAGATATGGCTATCTTGAGCACCATCACAATGCCTGGAGTCACAGCAGCCATCTTGTGACCACAAAACAAAGTCATGATGATTAAAAGCCAACATGTTAAGGATGGTGACATAGAAAAAAAGAGGAACACTATCAATGGGTCCTTGATGGTATAGTTGAGCAGCTGAACCAACACCAGAAATAATCTACTGCCAGACATCCCGTTTATGAGAAAAGTAAAACTCTATTTAAGCCTCTTGGTGTTTGATACAAGAAGGTTAAGGGAAAGAATCAAGAGTTCTCTTTTGGCCATGTTCAGTTTGAGATGCCTATTAGATATCCAGGGGGAAGTGACAATCTAAATTTTTCACTTCCACAATGGAAAAAACATTTCTAGATATTTTTTTATCTTTTCATATTACTATGATACAAGAAAATGTGAAAAAAAGTATAAAAGTGAATGAAGGTGCAACGATGACAAGTGAATGAAGGTACAATGGCCCAAATCAGAAGCTATCAGTATATAAATAAAACCAACTCCCCTAGTATTGGTAGGTTAGCAAGGTTGAAGTTGTTAAAACAGAAAGTCTGGGGCAATGAAGGAAGCTTAGTCTGAAGACCAGTTAGGTCCCTGCATTTCCAAGTACTTTCCATCACCTTGGGAGGGAAACATCCTAGACTAGAGAACTATTTCTATTAAGATAGCTTCTTACCTATATATCACAGTGTTTGTGTATTGCTTTATTTCCTCTTCTGACATATAACAAATAACCTAATGAAAATTCCCCCACTAACTTACCCAGGGAACCTAAAGTAGGCCAAATTGAGCTCTTAGCACAGTTCTGGTTGCTGATAAAAATCAGCATCTACAAACGCAATTGCACCTATTTCCATTAGAGCTATCACCCAAAACTAGATCACCACTTTTGTAGATTAAAAGTTTGCCAACCCACATATTTTTTTCCTTAAGCACTTCATCATGTGCTGGATGGTTTAGACTCCATCTATAGAAAGAACAGTAAATTTCTTTTGCCAGTGGCCCATCAGAAACAGCTATTGATTTTGTGTGTGTGGACAAGTAATGAGTCTGCAAAATTGACTTCTCGGGGTAAATATCTTCTATTCTGTCCATACTGTGAAGTCCATGTTCTCCTGAGGTTAATTGGCTCATGATATTCTGTATTCATGTTCCCTGGTTCATCGCTATGCTCGGGATTTTTGTCCCTACACCTTGCACTTTGTTTTCCCATAATTTATTACAACCAACATTTTTCTAACAGTTTTGGGTCTGCATTAATTTTTAAGTCCCTGGAGGAACATTACATTCCCAAACATTATGTTCTGCACTCTCATGCTCATACCACGTCGTGCAGTGCCAGACACCTCCTGGGATCTCAAAAAAAAAAAGAAAAAAAAAGTTGTTTCTTTTTAAAAGATAGGCGATTACTATGGGATGCCCATAAAATATCTTTCTCAGTTGAGTTACTCTCACTGTTTATATATCCCCAGCGGCTTAGGTAAAAAATACATTGGTTAACAGAAAGAACCTAAGTCCTTTGGAAAGCTTTGTTAGTCTCTCTTCATCACTGTAAAAGCAGAGATGAATATCGACTGGTCTTACAGAAGTGTTGGGGAAAAAATGATGAAAAGCGTTAGGAATGAGAAGGCCTTTCATTAAAAATATGAAATGTTAGGGAGATGATAGTGTCATTCCTACCAAGCAGGCTTCAGCTCAAGTGGAGCTCACTCCACTGATAGATGCTATTCATCAATATCACAAAGAATGGCTGTCCCGCAGGATCCCCTTCTGCTGGTGGGATCTGCTGCAGACAGTTGGAACTTCTTTTCAAATATTCAAAAGATCTGCTATACCCACAATATTTCCTCTTCTCTCAGCTTCTCAGCTCTATCTAGAACACTTCAATGTCTTTCTACATTGCAAATTTGAACCTCCCTCTGAATTCTTCTAAGGTTGTTTGAAGCAGAGGAATAGGACCATGGACAGAGGTATAGCCTACCAATCACTGGCGCAGCAGGAAAGCGAACTCTTCCTGCCAAGAATCCCTCGGAGAAGGGTCTTTATTAAATGAATAAACTCTCCTTTATTCAGGAGTCACTTTCTCCTTTTCTAATTTCCCTGTGGAATGGCACGGTTTCTTCTGGAAACACGGACCTCTTCCACCAACTCCATGCTCCTGAAACACAAACAGAATACTCATTCTAGCAGATGCAGCTCTTAAAATATTTTTAAAATATTTTCATCATAAATATTTCAAACAGACAGAAAAATATAGAAAATAGTTTAACAAACATCTATGTATAAAATACTCAACAAATCCTAATGTCTGATTTATTGCCTTTGGGTTTTTTGTTTGTTGTAAAAATTCTTACAAACAGAATTGAAACCATTGTCTACTTCTGATCTCATTCATTTCTCTATTTTTCCTACTTTCCTCTTTTCCCAAAAGTAATCACTATCTTGAAGTTCCCATAAATCATTACCAATGCATGTTTTTATACTTTTATATTATATGTACATATTCATAAATAATATATAGTATCGCTCTGTGTTTGTAAACTGTAAAGGAATACTATATCACGCTGTACATAACATTCTGCAATACTTTTTTAGTCATCATTACTTTTTAGGTTTATTCATGTTGCAACCTGAAGAACTAATTCATTAATTACACCTGTTATATATTATGCCCTTGTTTGAAATACCCAAGTTTCTTATCCATTTTCCTGCATTATGGATGTATGTGTTGCTTTGAGTTCGTGATTGTTTGCTATTTAAACAATACTGCAATTAACATTTAAATACCTGTCTCCTGGTGCACACCATGTGAGAGTTTTTCTAGCCCAGAAGTTCTCAACCCTGGTATTATTGACATTTTGGACTATATAACTCTTTGTTGCGGGGTAAGATATTTAGCAGCACCCCTCACCTCTACCCGGAAGGTATCAGTACCAGCCCCAATACACAGTGTTATGACCATAAATGTCTTCTAATTTACGAAAACATCGTCAAATGTTTTCTAGGGGGCAAAATCACCTCTGGTTGAAAACCACTAATCTAGGCAAGAGAGCAACTGCTGGATGTTAGGATTTAAATAAGTATATATCACCATTTTGCTTTCTAAGAGTCCTATTTCTCCACATCTTGCTAATTTTTGGTATTTTCAAATTTTAAAATGTTTGCATATTTATAGCTATGAAATGGTAACTTTTTATTATTTTATTTTGTTTTCCCTTCATTTCTAGTAAGATCGAACATCTTCTTGTATGTGTATTAGCCATTAGGGTTTCTATTCTGAGAACTGCCTGTTCATATCCTTTGTCAAATTTTCCTTCTAGTTGTTTCTTTTTCTTATTGCTTTGCAGGAGTCCTTCATAATTTTTTAACACAAATACCTTGGTTGTTGTATGTCTGGAAAAATATCTTTTCTCAGTCTAAGCTTGTCTTTTCACTTTGTTGATGATGTATTTTTATTTTAAACTAGTAAAATTATTCATCTTTTCCTTGACATTTTATTCTTTTGTGCTGTATTTAATAAATTCTTCCTATCCCAAGGGTGTAAAGACAATCTCTTATATGTTTCCTATAGGTATAAAATTTGACCATTCACATTTAGGTCTTTAAATCAACTTAAAATCTTGTGATATGAAATAGGAAATACATATATAAGTATTCAAACACACATTTATTAACACTCATCTTTTCTCTCCAGGTTTGTTATGCTATCTCTGGTTTTAAATTTTGATTGATTTTTTTTTTTTTTTTTTTTTGGTAAGGCAACCCCCCTGACTTATTCTTTTTAAAATTGCCTTGGGTATTGTGGTTGATTATCTGTCCAAAGTATATTGTCTCTTTCTCCTTTCTAACTGAACCTAAATTGTTTTCAGGTGTCCATGAACCCCACCCCACTGTGCTTAGTTTAAGCCCATTATAGTAATTAACATTCCATTGGGACTGGTTTGACCATAGGCATGTGTGTTGCATCTCTTGCCAATGAAACCTATGTGAAATTGTGTTAGGGTGGAGATGGGATAGGATAGGTAAGTTTTCTTCTCATTTAAAAAGGTACAAAAGAAGAAGACTTGCCCTTCCTATCTTTGGACAGAGTTGGAGGAAAACATGATGGCCGGGGCAGTGGCAACCATCTTGCTACCTTGAGAGGACAAGCTGGAGCCCAGCACACTGAGAATGGCGAGGCAGAGAGATGAAAACGTCCCACATTTCAGTGATGTCATTGTGCTGCTGAATTAACCAATCTTGAAGCCACCTACCACTGGACATCCTGTGATGTGAAATAATAAACCTGTTATTGTTTAAGCCACTTTAAGTTTTATATTCTTTCACTTGCAGCCAAAGACATTCCCACCTACTATAATTAGTTTTGACCCTTTACTGTTCTACATGAATTAAGTGATCATTGTTCCATGTTACATAATCAGGATTTTAAGAACTGGGTTTGCACTGAAATTAAACATTAACTTTAGAAGAAATGACATCTTCATTCGTTTTAATGAATATTCTAATTCATGAATATGGTATAGGTCTCCACTTACTCAATCTTAATTTGTTCCATAAAAATATTTTCTACATAAAATCAACATTTTATTTAGATAAAAGTCTACATTTGTGTTTATTTATTCCTAGACACTTCATCACGTATTGCTGTGAAAAATGGTGTCTTTTGTTTGCTTTTAAATATTGTATGTGATAAATACTGAGATACAGGAGTGTAATTGAGTTTTGTTTGTTGATCTTATACCCTGCAGCCTTGCTGAGTTGTCTTTTTAGTTCTAATATTTTTTCAGTATAGTCTGTTTGATTTTCTTTATAGATAATCATATTACCCAGTTAAGGAGAGCTTTTCTTTTCCCTTACTGTGATAATAGAGATGCCATAAATTCAGTCATGGAGGCCAACTTCCTGTCATGTGTCCTTCCTTGCTTTCCTGCTTGATCATTCCCTCATGTAAGGCCCATCTTGAGGCAGTGGTGACCTTTTTTTAGCCTCTTTAGCCAGCCACTTTGTGTGTAGGAGGGTGGGGGTTCTTAGTCTAGCCCCTGTTTTGAAACTACTCGTTTCAAACAGTGAACCTGGTTCTGGTTCCGGTTCCCACCTATTTCCCTCACTTTTAATCTCCCTAACCCTGCAGAGGTCCCATTCCAGCATCCTCTGCCTCAGACCTGGACCCCAAAAGGCCCACGTCTTCAGTCTCATTCTGCTTTGCATTCCTGGTTCCTAGAAGACTACATTTTGGTCCAGCTGTTTCTTTTCATCTTTCTCTTTTATATATATATTTTTAAAGATTTTATTTATTTGACAGAGACAGAGCTAGCGAGAGCAGGAACACAAGCAGGGGGAGTGGGAGAGGGAGAAGCAGGCTTCCTGCCGAGCAGGGAGCCGATGTGGGACTCCATCCCAGGACCCTGGGATCATGACCTGAGCCCAAGGCAGACGCTTAAGGACTGAGCCACCCAGGCGCCCCTCTCTTTTATATTTTAAAGACCATTGCTTTGTGTTTGGAGCTGAGCAAGTCCCTCAAAGGTTCGTGTACAACAAGTTTCCTTGACCTGAAATCACAATTCCAAATGTCTATTTTGTAAGGAATTACAGAACTAGCTTCTACCCCTGCTGATAGCACACACAATAATTATCATCAAATATAATACTACTCGGAATTTTCACAATGTCCTTCGGCTCCTCACGCTTTGTGAATGCTATAATGTCTGTGTTTGTTAACTGAGTGTGGGAAACAGAGGTAAATAAATAGTATTTTCAACACCTGAGAAAACTGAGGCTGCTTGCTCAATTGTGGCCAAGAATAACCAGACAGAATTCCAAGACTGTGAGTTCCTCCAAAGTAGGGCTGTGCCTTGTCCATCCTGTACCTCATACAGAATGACCTTCAAATGAAAGGGTTTTTTTTTTTAAAGATTTTATTTACTTATTTGAGAGAGAGAGAGAATGAGAGACAGAGCATGAGAGTGGGGAGGGTCAGAGGAAGAAGCAGACTCCCCGCTGAGCAGGGAGCCTGATGTGGGACTTGATCCTGGGACTCCAGGATCATGACCTAAGCCGAAGGCAGTCACTTAACCAACTGAGCCACCCAGGCATCCCAAATGAAAGTTTTTGAGCTGAGCAAACCAAACCCTGGGCCCATGCTAGCTTTATTCAACCGGAGAGCTCATGAAGAGAGGAGAGCCCTAATAAGGTCCTTAATATCTAGGCAATGCTATGACTTGAAAAGGAAGGAACGTAAGAAGAATAAGAGCAGTAAGAGCTGATTTTAAACAAAGTGAATGAGAAGGAATTGTCAATGGCATTTCATCTAGAAAGTGGATTTTGATTGAGATTTAGATTTTTTATACTAATCCCCTTATATAAACTAGCTTAGTATGTAAATATAATCAAAATAGCATCCATTAAAATTGCAAAACTTATTTATTAAAATATGTAAAACAGCCAGCTGCAGCAGTAGTGATTAAGAAGTATAAAAATAAATTATTTTGCCAACAAATATTTATTGAGTTCCTACTATGTGCCAGCATTGTATAGGAAGTTGTAATACAAAGATAAATAACACAAGTCCTTATGCAGCTAACCATCTAGTTAGGCCAAATGATGGGCAGATAAATAATCCAAATATGATGGGATAAGCTCCTTAAAAGACTGTCAGCTCAAAGACATGTTTGTACACCCATGTTCACAGTAGCCAAGAGGTGGAAGCAACCGAAGTGTCCATCAACAGACGACTGGATAAACAAAATGCGGCATATGCCTACAATGGAATATTATTTGGCCTAAAAAAGCAATAAAATTCTGACATAAGGTGCAATATGGATGAACTTTGAGGATATACGGAGTGAAATAAGCCAGTTACAAAAACACAAATACTGGGGGCGCCTGGGTGGCTCAGTCGGTTAAGCGTCTGCCTTTGGCTCAGGTGATGATCCCAGGGTCCTCGGATCGAGCCCCAAGTTGGGCTCCCTGCTCAGTGGGGAGCCTGCTTCCCCCTCTTCCTCTGCTGCTACCCCTGCTTGTACTCTCTCTCCCTCTCTCTCTCAAGTAAATAAAATCTTTAAAACAACAAACACAAATACTATATAATTAATCAAGTTCATAAAAAGAGAGAGTAAAATGTTGGTTGCCCAGGCCTTGGGAGGATGTGGGGAGTGGGGAGAGTTCTTTAATGGGCAGAGAGTTTCAGCTTGGTCAGATGGAAAAAGTTCTAGAAACTGGATACACAACAGTGTAAACATACTTAACACTATTGAACTTTACCCTTAAAAATGGTTAAGGTGGGGGCGCCTGGGTGGCTCAGTTGGTTGAGCGACTGCCTTCGGCTCAGGTCATGATCCTGGAGTCCCGGGATCGAGTCCCACATCGGGCTCCCTGCTCAGCAGGGGAGTCTGCTTCTCCCTCGGACCCTCCCCCCTCTCATGCTCTCTCTCAAATAAATAAAATCTTTAAAAAAAAATTTTAAAAAAATGGTTAAGGTGGTAAATGTTGTTATGCACAATTTACTACATTTTTAAGAGTAAAAAAAGTGTTAGCTTCATGAAGGCAGGGGTACATTCCATTCACTCTTAAATTTCTAGCATCTAACAGAATGCCTGATGCATAGTAGGCTCTTGATAAATATTTGACCTTCCTCTGGCTTCTCCTCCCCATCCAACGTCCTACACAACACAGCAAAGGCCAGGTCCTCTGTGAGCCAATTCAGCAGACAAAGGCACTTCTCTCCTTAGGGCCCAGAAGGGGAAGAATTTCAAATATTTGTGATTTGATATTTGGCCTGGTCACACCAACTATTCTTTACTTCTCAATTATGCTTATCTGAGCTTTTTTTGGCATTTAAGTTTCCTAAAGATAGATACTGTTTCTATTTCCCAAAACAGAGTTGTGATGGACTTTGTTAAGAAAAAAAAAGTGGAAGGAAGTCTGTGAGGTGAAATCATTACGAGGCCAGTGTACAAATGGGCTCTGGAGCCAGGCTTGCGGGGCTCAGGAGGAAGGATGAGGTCATTAGCATATATTTGCAGTTCCACTGCCCGGCCCTCCCTTCACTGGCTCAGTCTGTTTCCAGTTGCTTGGTTTATTCTTTTGGGGTTTTTTGTTTTGTCTTGTTTTTTTGGTTTTTTTCACTTGGTCAAAAATAGAAAGACAAAAAAAAAGTTGCCTTGTACTTATTTTAGCTTTTCTACTTTTTTTCTCATGTCTTTGTTTTCCCATTTGCCATGATCCTTCTTCCTGCCACCTGTTCGTTTCTGCTTTTCCTACCTTTCTCCATTAGGGCTTTTCCTTGTGTTCTATACACCTGGCTTTGTGCCTGGTATCCATGAAGGACAGGTAAGTGTGGTATTTATCTACAGCACAGACATGGAGCCTGCCAAGGACCAGAGGGATTAGCACCAAGGAATTCCCTGTTTCTGGCCCAGGCACCGGACAGAGCTCCCTGTTGTTGGTTCTGACTTCGCGTTGGCCCTGGGCATGCATGTTGCATGTTGCTAGGCTTTAGAGTAGAACAGAAGTGCCTTGCCTAATGTTGCAGAAGAAGTCTGGAGGAGAGGGGTGCCTGGGTGGCTCAGTCGGTTAAGCATCTGCCTTCAGCTCAGGTCATGATCCCGGGGTCCTGGAATCAAACCCCACATCAGGCTCCCTCCTCTGTGGGAAGCCTGCTTCTCCCTCTCCCATTCCCCCTGCTTGTGTTCCCTCTCTCTCTGCCAAATAAATAAATAAAATCTTTAAAAAAAAGAAGTCTGGAGGAGAAAGGTAACAGGGTATCTTTCTTCTTTCTCCTCAAGCTGGTATGCTGCAAGGCTACGTGCAGACCACAGCCAACCCAGGCCTTCTTGGAAACAGGGCCAATCATAGAAACAAGCAAGGTTTCCAGGCCTGGAGATTTGATCATGTTACTTTTTAAATGCAATATTTAAATAGTTCTTGCTGTGACAGACACTATTTGAAGTGCTTTTCTATAGTAACTCATGTAACCCTTTAAATGTTAATTCACTTAAGCCTTAAAACAACCCTGTGAACTGGGAATCATGATTGCCTGGATTTTATGGAGGAGGAAACTGAGACCCAGAGAGGTTAAGTGATTGCTCAAGGTACCAAAGTTAGTTAAGTGGTAGCGTCAAGATCTGAATCCAGACAGCCTGGCTCCTGAATCCATGCTTTTAACCACCATATGGGTATCATTTTTTGAAAATATACATTACACCACTTCACTTTTACAAAAGACCTACATTAGTACTTGGTTTTGCTAACCAAAAGAAATCCGAAGAGGATTTTTGCTTTTACAAAAAAAAAGGGGGGGGGGTGAAAAACAAAACCAACATGTTCAGCATTTGTTATGCACAGAGCCCACACGTACAGAGGCAGCGTGCACCCTGAGCCGCGAGAGCGGCCCTGTCAAGCTCCTTTCCTGAGAACTACACCGAGCCTCTCGGCACCAAGTCACCAAAGCTTCGAACTGTGTCTGTGAACATCTGTGCTTTATCTCGATTTATTTTGTGCATCCGTTAGCAAGATGTGTTCTGAGGTATCAGCCTAAGAGAGGTTATTTTTTATAAATTGATGGTAATAGCTTCTTTGCTTCATGCCATTTCAGCTTATGGAAGGATTCGTAGGAATGCTCTACTGTCATGTAGTGGGGGACACCAGCATGATGCTGCCTCTCTGGTTTATGTAGTCTCCCAGGATCTCCTTTGGAGATCTCAGGCCTGATTTTTTTTTTTAAGATTTTATTTATTTATTTGAGAGAGAGAGAATGAGAGATAGAGAGCACGAGAGGGAAGAGGGTCAGAGGGAGAAGCAGACTCCCCGCTGAGCAGGGAGTCTGATGTGGGACTCGATCCCGGGACTGACTCCAGGATCATGACCTGAGCCGAAGGCAGTCGCTTAACCAACTGAGCCACCCAGGCGCCCTCAGGCCTGATTTTATCAAATATCTTCTACCAGGTATCATACCCTCCGGTAGGAGCTGGACAATGTGTGTATCCCTCTGAAATTCCTGTGTGGCTCTTGGGATACGCGCCAGCAATCATGTGTTCACAGGCTCCATTCCGCAGAAGACATAAGAACCAGACCTTCTCTCTCTCTCTCTCTCTCTCTCTCTCTCTCTCAAGAAAGGGCACCAGAAAGCACTTTCTACTCCTACAGACTTTAAGAAATAAAATTTTAGTACATGTTTAATAAAGATAAAATATCACATTATGCCACACCTCGTATGAGGGTTCTCCCTCGACCCCCATAAGCGATGATATTACCCTGGGATCTGTCCCCATTCAGGGCGAGTTTATAGGGAGCTGTCCCCACCTTCTCCACCCAGACCCTTGTGAACAGCATCATGAATTTTTTAGATGGTTGGTTGGACTTGGGAGTGCAGTTCAGACCTATAGGACAGATGTTCCGGTGAGAGTCGAAAACTGGTCTGGAGAGGAGCCCATGACTTTGGCCTCTTTGTCCTGGAAGATTATGCCATGGCCCTAAATATCTGCAGATCCTCTGACCTTCCCTATCTCCCTCTGGCTGCGCCCCAAATGGCTTTCCCTGGTAAAAGCTGGGTTAGCAGAGAAGAAAGCTTCACAGGAAGTTAGGATGAGTATGGCTTTCTGCTGTCCTCACGAACTCTGACCTATGTTGAAGGACTGGGTCTCATCATTGTAAAGAGAGATTTGTCTCTGGACTCTTCATGACCTCTGCCAGCTTCCTACTCATAAATCCAAGGCCTCTGCCCATTCTCCATCTCTAAAATGCGTGTCCTGGATCTGCCTCCTATTGAGCCCTAGTTCTAATCTGGCTGGCCCTGGTAGAAAGTGAATTCCTGTTAAGAAATTAGCTGATAACATCTGAGGCATGGGCTCTCCTCTGTATATTTCATTTGCATCTTAATAGGAATATTCAAAACCAAAAAGTTAAAAAAAAAAAACAATTGAGTACCTCAGGGTGAAATGTCAGGCTCCTTTACACAGAGATCTGGGGGGGTGGTATCCTGTAGCTCTCCCCACATTTGTATATGCACCTAAAACTGGCCGTAATGTCAATGTCAGGCCCACAGACATCCTCAAATCCAAAAGAAAAACATTCACTTTGCAGCAACAACTGTCCCTCTTTGAGTGTGTTCTTAGGACTCACCAAATCCTAGGACCCAGAACAGGGCATGCTAAGGAGTTCAGTTTACTGGCAATTTGGAGCACAGTCCTTTGTCAAGTGGGGTATTTCCTCTGACATCACTGGACTGCTCGTCAGCTCCAAAATGGGTCTTTGCCAGGAAAACCTGAATTGAAGAGGAGGCTGGGCCTTCGGGGAAGAGAGCCTGTGTCCTGGTGGGCTGGGTGTGTCTGCCCCAGGCATCTCTCAGAGGTGCTGACTCCCTGAACTAATGTACTTTTGACCTAAGAGGGGAAAAAAGGTGTAAACAGTGGAGCTGCCTGGGTGGGACTTTTTTAACTGCCAGGATGGTGACAGCCCCAGCCCCACCTACACCATCAGAAGCCCATGCCCACCCTGCCTGTTTCTTCCCACTCCCTTGCATCACCCCTCCCTCCCTGTTCTCGTGAAGACCAGCCTAGGTGACACCTTTTGCTTCCCAAACCTCCTTTGTAGCTCTTCTTTGACCCCTTTCCTCAAAATATTCTCAATCTTTCCTCCTCCAATGCCAGACTGTTGGCATCTGTCTCCCATCTTGTGCAGCCTGCCATCCCTAGCTAACCATGGTTTTATAATTGTCTCTGGTTAAAGTTTAAATAGACGGGTTTCAGCCCAAGAGAAAAATGTAAACAAGCCCTTTCTGCAGTCTTTCAGAACTGCTGACTTCCAGTGCTTTTGAATTCTGTACTAGGAAATTCATTCAGCTCCTCCCTAACCAAGGAACTGAGAGCCGTCACTGGGCTTTCAGAGATGTGAGAGCCACTCTGAAACCATCGAGAGGCTTTTAGATAATCTACACTTTTCTTTTTAACTCAATTAAGCCATCAGGATCCAATTCCTACTCTAGGATGTTCATCTGTTGTATCAGTGAGAGAACAGTTAAGCAATCTTCATGGGCTGGCCTCTGAAGTAAAGGAAGGAAGTGAAAGGAATTGTCATTTCCTGGTTGGAATTTCTTCTTTGGGGGGAGGAGGGGTTTGTATTTGTTGCCCCAGGTTTTGGGGTTGATGAGGCTGTCTTACGAATCATGAGAATGGGATCGCTCTTGGCCAATGTGCAAGGAAGAGGGAGGCTCGGGTTTGAGCTGGTGATTCAGGCATATATCCCTTCATTTGCTGTGTTTCCTCAGAAGTAAGCAGGACATTGTTTTGAGTCTTGATTAAGAATATTGATTTTCTATATTTTTCTATTTTGTGTACTTCGTGTACTTGTGATCTGGTGTCAGGACGAATTCAGCAATAATTTTGATGTTTTCGTCAACAATTTGATTGGATCTTTGCCTTCTCCTATTAAAAAACCTTCAGTAATTGTCTCATTGCAATTTCTGGCTCCTATTCAGAGTCTTCCATGGGCCGGCTCCAACCCGCCTTCACCTTCCACTATTCCGGCCATGCACTGACCTCACCGAACTTTCCACCCAGCTCCTGTAACATGTTCCCTTACTCTGCAGTGTCCCAATGCCTGCTGACCCCTCCCCCAGCCTCCTCAGAGTCTTCCCAAAATGCCACCTTCCTGTGTTCTGTGAGCTTTCCCTGCTCTCCCTGCACAACCCAATAAACCACTCCTTCCCTCAGTTCTCTAGCAGTCCACAACTGTCCCCATCACAGCAGCCTTTATTTTGCTGTTTGTTGGTCAGCCTGTGTCATGGGTCAGCTTCCTGCACTAGCTACTTAGCTCCTTGAATGGAGAATGGGGTATTCATCCCCCCATACTGCCCTGCCTCGTACGTGGCCCATCATCAGGGCTCAAAAATATTTAACCTTTATTTTTCAACCTCCCTGAAAACTTGATGCCAATATTTTTTAAAACAGCTCTTGAGAGGACCCAGGAGGAGTGAAGAAAGGAATCTGGGGCCAGACAGATTTGAGTTCAAATCTAAGCTCTGTTGAGTATTAGTACCAGGATGGCTTCTTTTCCAAGCCTCGTTGTCTTCGTTTGTAAAATGAAGATAATCAGATCTCTTTTATGGGTTTTTGTGTGAATTAAAATGAGATCATGCAAGTTATGAAGCTAACACAGTTCTGTCTTGTCCTTACCATCCCTTGATGTTAAAATATTTTTTTTAATTTTTAAATTTTTTTTTTTTTTTAGTAAGCTCCATGCCCAGGCTGGAGCCCAATGCAGGAATCAGTCCCACAACCCTGAGATCAAGACCTGAGCTGAGATCAAGAATCGGATGTTCAACCGTCTGAGCCACCCAGGCGCCTTGATGTTAAAACTTTTAAATGTTGAAACATTTAACTCTGGAACATGGATTGTAGTAATCAGTTTAATAGATATGTGCCACATTTTCCTGTTAATAGTACAACCTTCCTTGATACAACAGTTTCTTCTCACAGTCGTGAGTTTTTCAAAGGCTTATCTTGTAAATAGGGTCGGACTTACCTATTTGACACCTGAAGAAATCCCAGTGATGGGGAAGATGACGAGCAGCAACCTGTTTTTTGTTATTTTCACACATGGAGGGTCATCCTCACACCATCACACTGGTCTCATTTCCAAGGTTAACTTTAAAGAGGAGAAGACACCGATTAGGACACTCTTTTCCCCGTCCACCAAAAGCTACTTTCACCCATGGGAGGGGAGCAGGGAATTCCATTCATCCATCCAACATTTATTGAAGGCCTGCCATGTACCAGGACACTAAGATAAAAGATCAATCAGCCAAGGTCTGTGCCTTTATAAAAGGCTGAATCTAATGAGTTTGGGGTAGTGGGCAGATAAGCAACTAAATGAGACAAGGATTGTGGGATGGTCAGCCTGTCAGGAAAAGCTTCAGAAAGAGGTTCTACTTGAGCTGAGTCTTGAAATATCCGTATGTGGCTGTCAACAATCGGGGCAAAACACTTCAGGTGGAGGAACCCTAACTCCGGCTCCTTCCGAACCTCTGCTGGCTTCATGGAGCCTGAAGCATCTGGCTCTACCATCTCTCCCCTGTTCAGCGGTCTTCTCTTCCGCCCAGGCGACTTAAAAATCCTTCCTTGGCAGCAGCAACCTTATTAGTGCTGGTTCCACTCAGAGAACTGACAGGAGAGGCTCTATTGCTGCTTCTGCTGCCGGGACCAGAAAACAGCTGGAGTTGTTTGAGGTCCCTAGGGGAGGGTGGAGGAGCTGAGCACGCATGTGCGTCCATACCTGGGTCCGCGGGTGAGTGCATTTCAGAGTGGGGGGAGGGGTGTCCATCTGGGTGGCGGGCTAGATGTTGATCTGCAGGTGTTGCCACAGAAAACAGAAGTGGATATTCAGAAAATCAAGTGACAGCTCAGGATCTCATGGACAAGCTGAAAGACGGCTCAGAGAAGTGTGTGTGTTGCGCGGGGGGAGGTTGAAATAACCTCAACCAAAACAGAATGAAACAGAGAAGGAAGTTGCATCAGAAGAGGAAGAATGCCAGTGTCATGCTGAAGAGCCACAAATGTCACAAAACAAAAATAAAACGTGTGACTCTTATTTTATCTAGTCAAATACTATTAACATATTTTCTTCTTCAGAGCATTATTAAAACTATTGAAAATGACAGAAATTAGTGTAGCAAACAGGGAGAACACAGAAAAACACAAACAAAAAATGGTTATAATTTTTTTTTATGTTACATACCTCATACTTCATTTATTTGGGTTAGTGATGGATTATAATTTTGTCTTCTACCTCCGTAAACAAGTTTCTTTTCTCCAGTACTTAAAAAATATTAAAAACAAGTTCTGAGATTGACTTATTGAAGAACACTTAAAAGGTCTCATATTAGTACAAATTGGGAAATTTTAATAAAGATACTCTAATGATAGTGAAGTGATTGAAGATGTCAGAGCAAGAAATATAGATCTCAGGGATGTTCAGTTTTGTTTTGTCTTGTTTTAATTTTATTTAGTCAGTTATTTTTAGGTAATCTCTATCCCCAACATGGGACTCAAACTCACAACCCGGAGATCAAGAGTCACACGCTCTTCCAAATCAGCCACCCAGACGCCGCCCAGGGATATTAAGTTTTTTCATTTCTGTTCAAACAGCAATGTTACCGTCTTTACCAAAAAGGAATAAAAGAGCACTCTTCCTTTTGATTACATTCTTGTAACTACAAAGATGAAAACTTTATGGGATCGACTTTAGGTGAGGGGGGTTTTATAAAAAGTTAATATAACCCTGGAATAAGCATGGTATCAAGACTCATATGAGTCTTTTGACTATTACTTTACAAATATAGTCACAGGAACTGGCTTCCCATCTCCTTCTTAGAATTAAAATGATTAACTGATTTGCCAATTTTACAAATAGCTGAAAGTGTATTGAGTTTGGAGAAGTCAATTAGGGAAGTTTTGCATGCTTTAGTGAAAGTGCAAAACGGTAGTTCCCAGTTGAATAAATTACTAGTCCATATTCTAGTTTACCAGGTAAGTAGTGAATGGGCTTGGGGTAGACAGGAGATGAAATGATTAGGGAAAGAGAAGCCTCCAGTGATGGAGAAAGGGAGCAAATAGGTCTGATGCTCCCTGTTTACTTATGCCAGGTTTTCAGTAAATAATTGTGGAAGGAAGGGAGGAAGGAAGGAAAGAAGGAAGGAAGGAAATGAATTAATGAATGGTAAGTACAAAGAAAGTGGCATAAATGCCTAATTCAAAATGGAGTTTAAATTTTGCTTCATGACAGCGTTATAACAATATTCCCCTATGCTATACCTGCCTTGGCAACATACAAAGATGTATAATTTTCAAAAGTTGTGAGACCCTTAAAAAAGGAAACATATAAAAATTAGATTTGGAGGAAATGGAAATCTATGCAAATCTAAATTTTTAGATTTTTCTGAAGATATTTTTACAAGTCTAAATTCAGTGTTACTTTAGGAACCTGATAATGGATTGAAATTGTTTTTTATTTTTAAAACAAATCACTGGTGGGGCTACAAGCTGACATCAAATGTCATTTGGCTTTGGCCAACTGAGGAGAAAACAGCAAAAAGTTAGAAAGAAAAGATACCATAAACATCATAGTAAAAGCAAACGAAACCAGAAAGTTTTTTTTCCCCCTAGACCCACTGCTTTTTATAAGAAATTTGTTTTCAGAAGGTAACTTAAGGGTTGTGGGGAGAGGGAGAAAAAGTAAACCAAATCCATGGACTGTAACTTTTTTCAAGGCACCTACGTTTTGGTCTAATGTGTGGATGTCCCCATTTGTGCCAGTTTCCCCACTCTCTGGGCTCCCCCATCTCCAGGGCCTCTCCACCTGGACATATTTCCTGATGCAGCACTTGTTGGGGATGCTGAGTCCCACTCCAGAGTAGTCTGATAAATCCCCTACCTCAGCTCTTATTCTGGGAAGCATGTCCTTTCTGATGGTGTTCCCAAGGAATGGGAGAGAGAAGAGAGGATGCACGTATGAACTTAGAGATGCTAAGTTCTGCTTTACATTTTAAATCTATAGATCTTTCCTTTAATAAGTGGCAGGCCACTCTTAATTCCTGCTCCTCTGTACTGAAGAACTTAGCATTGCTTCTTGCCTTGGTGATCCAAGGAACTTTGCTCTTTTCCCAAAATACCTCTCTCTCCCAAAGCAATTTCCCCTCCTCTGAGAAATGCTGTCATGTCAGGCTGCACTGCCCTTGAACCAGACAACTTTCTCTGCTTGTCTTTATCTGTCTAAATAAAGCTAACCTACATTTGCTGTCTAATTCATTCGGATGCTTGCTGATGCTATTTAAAGCATCCCTTAAGGCTCTGTGGAAAACAAGATGCATTATCTCCAGTAGAGAACCTTTATGTTTGTTGGTCATTTAAGGAATTCAAGAATCTAAAGAATCCATTCAGTCTTTAGTAGTTCAGATGTAAGGGACAAAGGAACTCTTCCGTGTTTTTTCGTTCCAGGCAGTCTTCCCTGACTTGTATGTTGCTGGTTCAGCTGATAGAAAAAGAGGTAGCTAGAAAGTTAATCTCTCTTTCTCTCTCTCCCGCTTGCACCGCCCACCTCTGTGTGTGTGTGTGTGTGTGTGTGTGTGTGTGTGTGTGTCCTTGTCTCTAGGCTTCACGAAACCCAGCTTTTTTTCTTTTTTTTAAGATTTTATTTATTTATTTGAGAGAGAGAGTGAGCAAGTGAAAGAGAGAGAGAGAAGAGCACAAGAGCAGGGGGAGAGGGAGAAGCAGACTCCCCACTGAGCAGGGAAGTCTGATGCAGGGCTCCATTCCATGACCCTGGGACCATGACCTGAGCTGAAGGCAGATGCTTAATTGACTGAACCACCCAGGCACCCCAACACCCACCTTTTCTGAAGATTAATTTCACAACAGAATGTATTTTTCATCCTGGGCTTTGATAATTGGTTAGTCCACTGTGGTTACCTGTCCCCTCTCAGGGAGCAAATGTGAAAGATCAAAAAGAGCAGCCACCTCAGTAAACAAGCTTTTTGGTGAGTTTTTGGCTTGTCTCCACCTCCCATTCTTCAACCTCCACCTGACATTTCATTAGAGAATCCTGGTACTTCCACATTCCAGAAAAAAAAAAAGGAAATTCTAAACAGGGAAAGGAATAAAATAATGGGGTGGTAAATAGGACTCCACTGTGCACTTCTATATGGGAGTTCAGAGAGGGTTTCAAATCTGTTGCTTGTTTTTTTCAGATCTGGTATTTGTCTGTCTGTTGGCTTGCTTAGTGGTAGGGAGACCTGGTACAATGGGATGATCTTAACCATTAGTGCCCTGCTGCTCCCCGAAGCACATGTTTTTATCAGCATCCACTTGTTCAGCCACGATTCTGTGACGTCCATTGCAGAGAGTGAGTCAGAAGCCACAAGCTAACAGGTCTATTCCTTCCCACTGTCACCTAGGAAACCAAAGCATCATCCACAGGAAATGCAGGCCCCAATGGGGGGTGTGCCCAGATCGGGTTATAAAGCTTGCATGAGTTTTTCAAAAGAGGTCAAATAATAATGTGTAGAATCTCAGTCTAGGGTGGAAAGTGGATCCAGCCTCTTGGGTGTGGATGGAAGGAGGACAGTCATGCAGAAATACCAGGAGAAATTAATCAGCTAAAATCATGGGAGATGTCTGCTTTATAAGAAATTTACCAAGGGCAAGGGTTATTGAGACGTGGTTTGATTTCCCCCCCAGCAAATGCATTTATTTGCCCATTGGTTGAGCGTGGGGGGTTTTTGTTCGTGGTTTTTTTTGTTTTGTTTTGTTTTTGGCACATTTGGATGGTGTGTGAAATGAGATGAGGAAATTGACAACACATCAAACCAGGCTTTCTGCTGAGTGAGATGAATATCCTCTTTTTCATGGCTATTCTCCCTTGGATTAAAAAAGTGATGGAGTGTTCCTTCAAAGAAAACCACACCCTGATTCCCCCCATGACCTCACTGTTTTTTATTTTTATTATTTTTATTTTTGCCTGTGCCTCATTTTTTCCCTCCTTGACCACTACATTTTAGCATAGTCAGTTGGCCTTCATGTATATATACAATTTACCACACACTATACACATATCTGTGAATGTAAGCTGAGAAAAATTACGTGTCCATTTTCGTGTTGTTCAACGAGCTCAATGTTTCCAGGCAGTTTATACTCTCATACCACTATGGGCGAAGGATTCTACATAAAAGTACAATGTGAGCTCTCTTAGAACTTCTTATTTTGACTCAAAGAATATTAGAATGGGGTAGGGGGAAACAACTCAGAAATCATCTGGTTTAATCACCTCATTTTTCACATGAGAAATTAGTCCTAGAGAGGTGAAGTGATTTGTCTAAGTTCATATAATAAATCATGGTATATATGGGAGGCAGAGGAGAGGAGAGAGAAAAGGTAGGAAGTTTGACCACAAGCTCAGAATGAGTCAACAGGTGATATGACCACCTCTAGGACTGTTAAAATACTAAGTTGCATTAATTGAAGTATGAAGTCCCGACTGGGAGGGGCAACTGGTACCCTCCCACGCTGGTCAGTGTTGCCAAGAGTATGATGTTCTGTTCTGAATACCCATTGAATGGGAACAATGACAAACCAACCAAAATGCCCAGAGGAGGGTAAAGATGGTGATAAGAGTTTTAGTAACTATAACATAATAAGAACAATGAAAAACATTATTTAGCTTGGAAACCAGAGGTTTGTCATGGAGGGAATGAGAGTAAGTATTATTAAATAACTGAAGGGCTGCCTTGAAGAGGGTTCAGACTTATTTTGAGTGACTGGGAAGGGCGGTCACAAATGAGTAGAAGTTAAAGATAATGGATTTTAGCTCCATATAAGTAATTTTCTAATAATTCTAGCTGATTGAAATGTATTAAATTGATAGGGTAGTGGATTAATTCTTTATCTCCAGAGGTGTTCGAGTATTCACTCATTTATCCAAACACATTTATTGAGCACCTGCCATATGCCAGTCATTGGACTAGAGGGACTTTGAGGTTGTGGTCTATGTTAATTAAGGCAATACTAACTGTAGTATTAAATCTGTATATCAAACCTGAGACATGATAAGAAATTTATTTCTTACTCATAAAACATCCAAAATGGGTGTTCATGGTGGGTGGCTCTCTTCCAAGTGGTCATTCAAGGAACCAGGCCCTTCCATCTTGTAATTCTGCCATCTTCAACATGTGGCTTATGAGATTGCTGTAGGCATTAACATCCTGCTGACAGACAGAGAAAGAATATGGAAGATTGTGTGGGGAGATTTTTATAGGCTAGACCCAGAAGTGGTGCACAGAAGCTCTGTTCACATTCTTTCTATCCAGTGGAATTCAGTCCCATGGCCACGCCCAACTGCAAGGGAGGCTTAAAATGCAGTTCTGTGGCCAGGAAAAAGAGGAACAGGTTTGATAACTGACCAGCAAAGCTTTTACCACACTATCCAATTCTAAGTTTCTATGATTATGGTGACAGAACTGGCACAGGAATTTTAAAACTTTCTTTTTTAATGCCAATGTCACCATGTCTCTTGTTTACACTACATGTCTTCCTATTGAAGGTCTCCTGTTGAAGATATATTGTTTAGTTTTAAAAAGCAAAGTACAAAATAATGTATATATTATGCTACTCTTCTGAATGAAAAGAGGAATCGTAATGATAATATTTATTTGTATCTGCTCACGTATATATGAAGAAACACTGGAAGAATACAAAGAAACCATAGGGATAAGGGTGGAGGCAGAGGGAGGAAGGACCTATCCCTGGGAACAAGACTTGTCCATGTATGCCTTTAAATATTGTTTAACTACTTACTTACTTAATTAATTCTAAAACTATATAATTTAAAAAAACATTTCTTTCTACTAGAGAAGAGTTTTTCATGGATGGACCTCTTTTTGTTTTCAAGTAAAGAAAAGCTTGAGGAAAGGACTATCTGGGCAGGTGAGCAGGGCATAACTTATGAGCCTGAAGTAACGACAGTGATGAATATAATGCCTTTCCTGTTATAAAGCACCTGTACTGGATTAATTAGATTTTTCAAATGAAAGTAAAAGAATAATAATGCAACAATAAACTTGTTTTATGTGGAATCATCTAAAAGTCTCAGAGTGCTTTAAATCTGATATCATTGTTTATTTTTATAGCATTCCTAGTAACTATGATACAAAAGATTTAAATTAATTTCTTGTTTTGTAAGGTACTGTCAGAGCCATGAAAAGAAGTTTAATTGCCTACAAACTCCTGTTAGACTTGTAGGCCAATGATCTTGCTTCCTGGGTAGCATCAACACTGGAAGTATGTGATAAAAATCCTTTATGTTTTACAGCATTTTCACAAATAATTTCATATTTGGTTTGTCCATCGACTATGTAAATTAATTGTGACTGGTACCTCTTTAGAGATAAAAACAAAGGTGGTCACTATAAATAAAATTAAAAGTCTAAAAAAAAATTGGAAGAAGAAGGATGCTTCCTTAATATATAAGAGCTATTACAAATCAATAATTAAAAGGCAAATATTTCAATAGAAAAATTTACAAAAGACATGCCTTAAAATCATAGAAAGAGATCTCAATAACAAATAAACATTTTTAAATATCCTCAAAATGAGTGGAGATAAAAGAAAAATAGTATCTAGTGCTGACAAAGGTATGTGGAAGTAGGAACACTGATAGATTTCTGGAAGAGTTATCAGATGGCAAAATCTTTCTGAAGGAAAATTTGGAAATATATTAAAACTCCAAAGATGTTCAGAACGTTATGACATAGTAACTTCATTCTGCTAATATATCCTAATGAAATATTCAGAAAAACATAACAATCTATGCCAAATGATATAAATATCACCATTCTTATGAGTTCAACAAAGGGTGGATCCAATGACATAGTAAGGAAATGGAATATCAAGCTGCCATAGGAAACCATGTTAAAGAATTAGCTAAAAGCCAAAGGAAAATTCTACAACCCAATATCAAATAAAAAACCATGATTAAAAAAATACAGAGAAACACTTGTTTTTAGAGCAACTTATTTTTCATCTCAGTGAAATTTCACAGGTGGGCAAACTGCCAAAGAACCCGTCTTTTCCACTGCCACAGTGCCATTCTAGGGAAGTACATTTGTGACCATAGTCATCAAATCACATACAAATGTGTCATCAACCAAAATTATTTTTAGACAGTTTGGTTGGTTTGCATTGTCTTAATGAGGCTGACGTTGTAGGGTTAATATCTGTGTGGGTCACCTAGCACAGGGAGACAAGCTAGGTCGGCCAAGTAGTTCATACCTACAGTCAGCCATCTCACAAATGCATGCTCTTCAGAAGACCTATATACAGTGTGTCATTTCAGTCCATATGATTTCAGTTCAGTCCATATAGGACAGTGCAGCTACCAAACTTCATGACAACATGTGGCCTTAGCATCTTCAAACTCAGAACCTCAGTTAGCCATTAATAAGAGAAGATACTTTACTTATATGTTCAAATTAAAAAAAAAAAATCTACCTGTAAGCACAGGTTGGATCACAATGTTCTCCAAAGGTTAAATACTAAAGAAAGTTAAAAAAAAAAAGGCTTATTTTTCCAGTTGAGGGCATTAGAAAAATCAAGGGTGGTACACGGTTTACCTCTATTTCCCAGCGACCTGATTCAATGAATTCCTATTGAGTTCATGTTCTGAGATTTGCCAAAGAGCAGGTCAATGTCACTAGAGAATTTAGACATTTGTCAAAGCACAGAAGGCTACGGATTCACAACTCAGTTTCTGGCCTCAAGTGCAATTTTCTCTCTCTGTTTTCAGGATCCGCTCCTCCCTGCAAAACACCAGAGCTGCAGGCAGTTCTCTAAATAACACCGTGTCCCTGGCCTCCCAGCTCCCATTTGAACGTTTCGGCAGTGCTCCTTTGAGGTCTGCCCTGCACCGCCTCCCATCTCCCAGGCTCGTCTTCACTAGTCTGAGTCAGCTGTGAGTCACCTCACTCATTAGCAGAACTCAGAATGCTTCTCCATTCTCTGGATCCCTTTTGTCTCCCTCCTTTTAACTGGTTTCCTGGCAGCCTAAGGTCTGTGGCCAACCCTGAAGTTAAGGTGTAGGTCACTACTAAGATGGTCGGCTCAGTAAAGAGGTTGGCAGACAGAAAGTAGATAGATTAAAAGTGATGGTGAGGATAATGATAATAATGATGATGGTGCACAGTTGCTTGCTTCAGAAAGCACCCGAAGGGCCAGATTTGGTGACTACCTGTGTAGGCTCATAGGACAGCACAGAGATCCTTAATCCTTGGTCTCTTCTTTCTCTTCCTTCCCTCTTCAACCCCCCCCCCCCCGCCCCGGACACACATGCCCATTTGGTACAAGGTGAAAATGTACAGACTGCATTCTCTGTGAAAATTAGGTAAAAGAGCTGCATCCGACACTGGTGGGGTCCCTTTCCCCAGCGTTTTCAGATTTGTCATTCTCACGTTTACTCATCCGATTTTACATTCTCAGTGCTTTCCAGAAAGGGCAATAGAGAAGGATTTGTGCCTCGTTGGTGCCTCCTGGGCATATAAAGGAGCCTAGTGAAATGATATTAATAAGAAACTCTAGATTCACTGTAGAAAATACCAACACCAGAATGCTGTTATTAATTCATTAATATTATTAAAGCCCTTTGTAAGATGGTCAGTACTTTACTCAGCATGGATAGTCACTAGCTTTCGGTAAGTCAGATGATTTACTTTAGAAAGGGACCCCAGTGATACCCTGTCCAGTCTTTCATTCAATCCGCAGACATTTATGGAGCACCTACAATAAGGAAACCCTGCACAAAATCCCCCGGGCTGTGTTGCTTGAGCTCCACTGTGCATGCACACCAATATTACCTGGGAAGCTTGCTAAAATGCAGATTCTGGTCCAAGAAGCCTGGAGTGGACACTAGAGGTTCTGCATTTCTGTGAGCTTCCTGGAGATGCTCACAAACTATACTTTGAGTAGCTCGACTTTAAGGGCTCTGCACAGAGCCAGACAAGTCTTGATTCCCTCTCCAAGGAATGTCAGGAGGTCCACAGGCTCTGTGAGGCTGCCCTATGCCTTCCTCCTCCTCAGCTCTATTTATCCATGAAGCCCAGACAATGGTGACCCATTCTTGCCAGTGTTCTTGGCTTTCTAATGTCTTCACTCCCAGTGGAGGATGTTAAAATTGCAGGATTCAGGTTTGGGATTCAGGCAAGGAAAAAGGCCCATTTATCTTCTACCTCGGCTATGAGGTCTGGTCTAGGCCACTTAGCAGAGAGCTCCGAACTTGTATTTCAGGCAGAGCCTTTCTTTGATTGCTACAGTGATCTCCTTTTATGATTTGTTAGTTTGTATCCTTTGTCAATTTTTCTGTTGGGGTCTTTGTCTTTCAATTATTGTTTGTAATAGTTCTTTATTAAAATATTAAGGGGAATCTCTTTTACCCCCCAAAAGTTGTTGTTGTTGTTGTTGTTTAGTCTTTTACTTTTGTCTATTAATTTTGGAGTTAGGAATCTTAGACTCTAGGCTAATATAAATTTTCTTGCGAATCTGAGTAAGCCCCTTTACCTGTTGTGACCCAGTTCCTTTGCCTGTGAGTGGAGGCAGTAAAGACTACGTATCTCAGGGAACTGTTCAGAGTACATGTGGGATAGTGCTGCATAAATATAGAATGTGGGTACTTTGTTTTTGGAGCTTATATTAACCTGATAGTTTTACTGAACGTAGTGTGGGACATAGTTGACTGGTGTTAACAAGTACCAGTTTGGTTTTGGTTTATTTTGGTTTTGGTTAAACAAACATTTATTGAGCACTTACAAGTACTATGAGTGCTGTTCTAGGTTTTGGTAGTATTAACATACATAAAATAGAATTAGAAGCTGCCCATTAAGCACTTTAAAGGCATAAAAGTGCTAGTGATTTCTGTTTTCCTTTGGCCTCAACTATCACTTTTTTTTTTTAAAGATTTTATTTATTTATCTTACGGAAAGAGTGAGAGACAGAGCAGGGAGGAGGAGGCAGAGGGAGAGAGGGAAGCAGACTCCCCGCTGAGCAGGGAGTCTGACATGGGACTCGATCCCAGGACCCTGGGATCATGACCCGAGCTGAAGGCAGATGCCCAACCGACTGAGCCAATCAGGTGCCCCTCAACTATCACTTTCTAAATTGTCAACAGATTAGATCTTCTACCACTCCTAACATGTCTGATTAAGAAAGGGCCTCAGTATTTAGGCAAATGACCTGGTTGTTTCTTGGTGTCTACATTGCTGTCTCATCTCTACAAGAACCTCATACATGTTAAAATTATTTCTCTACACAGTAGAAGTTATAAGAGTAATAGTATTCCAATTCAGACTGACAGGTTTTTGTCTAGCTTTGAGAAATAGAAAATTTGTACTTATCCCCCATGTATGACGTTTATGTTCTTTCTACCACTGACTATAAGAAAATATGTAATGTGTATGTATATATGTGCGTGTGTATGTTTATCTATCTATATATAGCCTGCCAGATAATGTTTTATCTCCACTTGATATTTGCCTTTAAATAGAGTCAAAGGAAAGAAACTCTAATGGCAAAATTTTCACTATCATCCAGGTAGAGAACACTTCCCTACTCCCACTGGCACCCCCGTTAGTCTTCCTACACACTGAACTGTCTTATGGGTCCCTACACTGAGCATAGATAAAACAAAACAAAAAAAAGTCAATATTATTGAATCTAATCTATTTGCCAAGCACTGTGCTAAGTGCTTTCACATACATTTTCTCATCTAATGGATCTTTTGCTTTCTTAGTGCAGGGGAGAAAATGAGATTATGCCTTTGCTTTGCTACCTCCTCTTCTTAGAGTCCTTACTGCTCCCTGTCTCTGTGAGCCTTTACTGGTAGCAAGGGAACTCAGTTTCAGGCAAAATCCATTCTTTTTTTCATCTTTTCCAGGTCCATAGCAAAAAGTTCTTTGGTTTCTGACTTCTGGAAGATGAGATGTGTTGATTTAGGAATAAGTGAATGGAACAGTGCTGAGGGCTGAATGTTCTTTAACATCAGGTAAACACATAGGTAGGCACCCACCTCTGGTGAGAAGTCTCTCTTTTCCTGGCTTCTTTCCTAGATAATCCACTGAACTTTCTGGGGGGAAAGTATCCATATACATTCAGCTCTTCCTTTGCTTTATTTCTTATCTATGAACACAGGTGCTTTACCAATTTCCTCATCCTGCCCTGGCCCCTCCCCAAATTCTCCTGAGAAACATAACAAATTCTATCTATTCCTAAGAATATCTGCATTTTCTCCTCTTACCATGATTCCATATCTTGGATTCCACTAAGGAAAACACAGCCTAGTTGACATTGCATAACCAATGAGAAAGGAATCTTCCCTGGGCAATGAAAGGAGGACTGACTCACTATCTCAGCTCTTAGGAGTGGCTCTCCAGTTACTGATGGAAGCCACATGGGTTCAGCCATGAGGCCAGCAAGGACTTCCCTGTGACCAACAAAAAGGAGGCAACCAACCAGGACTAGCCAGAGCTGAGCTGAGGCAACTGACCCATTTGTAGAAGTGTCTCCAAGGACAGTGACCAGCAGTCCAAATTGCAATGTGTTGGCAGTGTATCAAATTTCTAGCTGATCCTGTCTGGTGGATGAATGGTGCCCAGTAACAGAAGACTCTGGAAAAGGATGTACTTATAATCAGCACATGGTGATATTTTTATTCCAGAGGCTTATTCTTCATTCTTTCACTTTTGAGGGAATATGCTAGGCACTGAGATAGAGGTTGGCACACTCCCCTTGGGGAGTTGAGAGTTCAGTAGAAAGGCAGAAAGGGAGTAAATACAGGAGCTCAAAGAGAACTTAGAAGAGGCACTTAAGACTTAAGAGTTGGGAAAACTTCCCCAAGAATGTGTGAAAGGCTTATACAGAAGGAAGGAGGAAGGACACTCCTGGTAGAGGAGGCAGCAGAGAAGTCACAAAAGCAAGAGAGGACAGGTGGCTCATTGGAGAAGTAAAGTGTTTTGGTGTGGCTGAAGTAAGAAGATGCAGGGGGAGAGGGCAAGAGATGATCCTGGAGAGGTGAGCAGGGGCCCGATTACAAAGGTGTGACCTTGTGTTTCATGCAAGTGGGTCTGAAATCCACCCTGAGGGTAATGCTGGGAAATGCTGACTCTGTGGGGGGAAGGACATGTCAGGTCTGCTTTTTTAGTAAGTTTTCTCACTGGTTGTAATGTAGAGATTAGATGCAAGGAAAGCAAACATGGAAGTAGGAGGACCAGGTTGGAGGATCTTACAGTGATTGAAGAAGGAAACGACGTGGGCCTGAACCATAGCAAAAGCAACAGTGATGCAGAGAAAGATGAGTCTGAGAGATACAAAGCAGTTGTGCCAATTGACCTTGGTGGTCAGCCACAGGTAGGGCCTGAAATATTCAGAATGGCTCTCAGCTTTATGGATGGAGGAAGATGATAGGAGGAAAACTTGCGGGAAGGAGATGAGTTCAGGTTGGAGCAGGAATCCCAGACAGATACCCTACCACTGGCCTGAAGAGCAATGGAGGAAGGTCAGGACAACTCAGTGGCACGGTGCCTCCTCAGGTGTACCCCAAAGGAGGCTTAAGGACAGTTTCAAACCCTGACAGCTAAAGAGATGGGGCTCCTAACACAAGCTCCTACTTGGAAGCCTGGCTTATTAAGACTGAATCTGTGCAGGACCGAGGCTGCAGACGAGAGGTCTTCAGAACCTGCACCAAGCAGGGCCTGACAAGCTGTTACCATGGAGACATGGTGTGCGCAGGAGGGAGTGAGTAGGAGGGCTGATCCATTCCAAGCCTTGGGTCACAGGGCTGTGGCAGGCTAACAGATAAACAGGAAAAAGACATAGTCAATAGAAAAGGGTGTTCAAAAACTATTGACAGTTAATTGGAGTTGTATCGTCATAATTCTAGATTAAGTCTAACAATTTAGAAGGATTAGGGTAAGCCACTTAATGATCCTGCTAGTTATTTCAGGTACCACTTAATGAGGGCACAGGGAAGTGGATGCCAACTCAGGCTAACGCCAAATGTACATACACCCATCCTAAGCCCTTCTGCATCCCTGGATTCTAAGTAGCTTCATATTATTTCCGAGTTTCTGGAGACATAGGCACAAGATATGGGAAGTTAAAATTTTTTTTCCATTTGCCACGCTGATGGCAGTAATACTTAAGCAACTTTTGGAGCTCTTCAGGAAATTCAGGTGCTGGCAAAGCCTCAGATTCCATGTTATTACTAAATAATTAGAGGAACATTCTGGACAGAGAGCCAGCAACACTGGGGCTCCAGGTGGGTTTGTTTTGGGTTTTTTTTTTTGTGGTGGTAAAATGCACATAACATGAAGTTTATCATTTTGACCATTTCTAAATGTACAGTTCAGTGGCATTAAATATATTCATAATCTTGGGTAACAATTATGACTATCTCTTTTCAAAACCATTAAGCCATAACTCTCTATTGGGCCCCCATTTTTAAAAATTTATTTATTTATTAGAGAGAGAGGAAGAGAGCTCGCATGCATGAGCTGGGGGAGGGGCAAAGGAGAGAAACTTCAAGCAGACTCCACGCTGAGCAAGGAGCCTGACAAAGGGCTCAATCTCATGACCCAGGAGATCATGACCTGAGCCGAAACCAAGAGCCGGACACTTAACAGACTGAGCCACCCAGGCACTCCAGGCCCTAAATTTTTAAAACTTTATGTACCGCAAAAACTCTGCCTACCAGGCAGGATGATGGTTGTGCTGTTATAAGTAAGACAACTAGGTTGATCTTGTTTGGTCAGTTGCTCTCAGTTTAGACCTGGGGTTTTTTGGCCAGAGTCCCCATCCTGTGGGTAACCTTGTTAAACATAATCTCTGGAGGGAGACTGATTTTAACCATCTTAGTGACTGAGGGGACTTATCAATCTTGATCTCCAAGGTATTCAAATAATTTGTGGCACTGCTTATTAAGAAGTCAGTAAAAATTAAGTCAGGGCCATAGGCCATAGGCCTTTGTAAAGATTCTACTGGAGGCAAACTTTGTTCCAAAGATAGTTGGGCATAATTGTGAGACAAATTGTCTAGGAATCAACTTCAATTTAAATAACCAGAAACACTAGTGCCTGTGGAGGATGAGATATAATTCTGGCTTGGAATGGGAGACTATAACCAGGCAATCAGAGCTGGAAATTCCAAGTGTCCTACTTCCTTTTCTTTTATAAATCAAAACACTCAATGAGGGCAGGGATAAGCCTTTGTGACTCTTCTTCCTCATACAACAAGTTCAAGGTGTTTAGAACATGGTGCTTATAGGCCAAAGCTCAGTGGAGAGTTCACAGATCCAAGGCAGTGATAACTCTCAAAGCCCAGACAGATACTTCCCAGATGCTTGATGTCAATCAGGAGAGACAGCAGGAGGGAGAAGGAGTAGGAAAGATTGAGTGAAAGTCACTTCACCGTTAACAGATATAAACCACATGTCCTGTTTGGGGGATCAGCAGTGAGCTAAATCCTTTAACATAATATACTATTTGTGGAAACTGCAGCTCAGAGGAGGTTGACTAGCTTATTTAGGATCACCCAGAAAAGCTGGAAGAGAGCTAAGAATTAGAATCTTTGTTTCCTGATACCTAGTGTAGTGGTTCATTTTGATCAGTATCTGCTGGTATTCTATACTTAGAATGCACAAGGGTGATGGTTCTCTTTATAGAGGCTCTCTATAAAGTTTTCATTGTTTCAGGGGTGATCTATCAGTAACTTTATCTCCAAATTCACCTCCAGTTCAGTCTTCTAATATTCTACTTACTTTTCGTCAGAACTCAAATCCTGAACAGAAGTTCAGAAAGACGTTGGCAGTCAAGAAAAGGTTTACTGCTATTAAGATCCTATTAGGGGACAATTTCTAGAATGATGGTATGAGGAGATCCACAGACCCACTCCTGAACAAAACAACCATAACTGGCAAAAATTAATCTTTATTAAAACAACCATTTAAAGTTGTTGTCCTAGGGGTGCCTAGCTGGTTTAGTCAGTAGGGCATGTGACTCTTGATCTCAGGGTCATGAATTCAGACCCCACATTGAGTGTAAAGATTACTTAAAAATAAAATCTTTAAAAAAATAATGTTAAAGTTGTTGTTCTACAAAAGGAGATGAGAGGCAAGAAGACCAGAGGCTACTGCCCCTACCTTGCTTATAAACAGGGGTATCACTCCAAGAGAAGCAGGTCACTGTTCCTGCCCCCGGTTCAAGAACAGAGTCTCTGAGATTTTTCTCAGGGGAAGATGTAGGTAATAAGCACTGGGCTCTAAAGCACTCCACAAGTGAACTGACTTTGTTTGGAGCCGAGTGTGGGGAACCTCAAGCTGAAACAAGTTCTGGAAAACAATGGAGATTCAGTAAGAAGCAATGAAGGGGGAGCCAGTAGCTCTGAGAGCAACAAAAGCTAGACCATAGGCCAGCTAGCTAGAGAAACAGGGAAAAAGATAGCTAAGAACAGTTCTCCTGGGGTCAGAACAAGTCTCAAAGACTGGCCTCAAAAACTACCTCTGCAGAGGGACTTCAATTTAGTTGGATCAGACTGTGGAGCAATTTACGCCTCAGGGCTTATTGAAAACAATAGAGTGATTAGCCAGCAACTAATGGAGCCTAACAGCTAGGGATCATACCAACAGAGACAGACAACAGAGAGATCAGGGATAAAGACAGTCAGAGAGTTGTGTTAAAATCTCTTGTCATCCCAGGATGACAATGCATATATATGTCCAAGTATGTATTTTCTAAGGAGCAACAGCAGAGTTTCTGCATTGCAGGGAAATAGACTTCACTAAAATAATCTAGCTCAGTCACTAAAGAAATAAAAAAGCAAACTATAATGATAAGCTCATAAGCTCAAAAATAAACAAAGTTGAAGGGATCGGTATCCAGAGTTGTTACAATATATTATCTAAAATGTCCATTTTGGGGAGTGCCTGGGTGGCTCAGTCAGTTGAGCAGCCAGTTCTTGGTTTTGGCTCAGTTTGTGGTTTCAGAGTCGTGGGATCAAGCCCTGCATTGGGCTCGGTGCTCAGCGGAGAGTCTGCTGGAAGATTCTTTCTCTCTCTCCCTCTTCTTCTACCCCTCCCCCTGCTCATGCACACTCGTGTTCTTCCTCTCTCTAAAATAAATAAGTAAATCTTTAAAAATAAAATAAAATACAATGTTCATTTTTCAGGGCACTTGGCTGGCTCAGTCAGTAGAGCATGAAACTCTTGATCTCATGGTCATGAGCCCAACTTTGGGCCTAGTGCTTACTTAAAATAAATAAAATAAAATGTCCAGTTTTCAACAACAACAAAAATATGAGACATGCAATGAAACAGGAAAGTGTGATGTGACACATACACAGGAGATAAAAAACAATCAATAGAAACTCCCTGTGAGATGGCCCAGATATCCAACTTAGCAAAGACTTCATAGCAGCTCTTATAAGTGTGTTCAAAGAACTAAAGAAAACCATGCTTAAGAAAGCAAAAGAAGGTATTATGACAATGTCTCATAAGATAATCAATAAAGAAATATAAATTATTTTTTTAAAAAAGAACCTAATGGATTTTCTAAATTTGAAAAGTACAAGAATAGAAAAGAAAAATTCACTAGAGGGGCTCAGTAGTACATTTGAACTGGCAGAAGAAAGAATTAGCAAATTTGAAGATAGATACATACATGCATACAAGAATAAAGAGAAAGAAAAATAAAGAAATAGAAACAGAATTTCAGAGAAACGTGGGATACCATTAAGCATATCAACATATGCATAATGGGACTACCAGGCAGAGAAGAGAGAGAAAGCAGAGCAGAAAAAATATTTGAAGAAATAATGGCTGAAAATTCTGAAATCTGATGAAAAACAGTAATCTATATATCCAAGAAACTCAACTAACCCTAAGTAGAATAAACACAGAGATCCACATCCAGATACAGCAGAGTAAAAATGCTGAAAGAGAAAGAAAGAGAAAATCTTGAAATCAGCAGAGAAAAAACAACTCATCACATACAGAACCCAAATAAGAATAATAGCTGACTTCTTTCCTGAAACAATGGAAGGCAGAAGACAGTGAGATGGCATATTCAACAGAGTAACAAGACAACATACAGAACGGGAGAAAATATTTGCAAACATGTATCTGATAAGGGATTAATATCCAGAATATATAGAGAATTCCTGAAACTCGATAACAAAACAAAACAAAACAAAAAAACAAAACCAAAACCAATTCAGAGATGGGCGAAAGACTTGAATAGATATTTCTCCAAAGAAGATAAATGGATGACCAATAAGCACATGAAAAGATGTTCAACATCTCTAGTCATTACGGAAATGCAAATCAAAACTATAATGGGATACCGTGTCATACCCATTAGGATGGCTATTCTCAGAAAAAAACAGAAAACTAGTGTTGGTGAGGATGTAGAGAAACTGGAACCTTTCTGCACTGTTAGTAGGTGTATAAAATGGCGCAGATCCTATGGAAAACAGTATGGCAGTTCCTAAAAAAATTAACAATAGAACTACCATATGATCCAGCAATTGCTTTTCTGGATATAGACCCAAAAGAACTGAAAGCAGAGCCTCAAAGAGATATTTGCATACCCATGTTCACAGTGGCATCATTCACAGTAGCTAAACATGAAAGCAACTCTAGTGTTCATCAATGGATGAATGGATAAGCCAAATGTGGTATACACATACAACTGAATATTTCGCCTTAAAAAGAAAGGAAATTCTGCAATATGCTACAACATGGATAAACCTTGAGGATATTATGCTAAATGAAATAAACCAGTCACAAAAAGGCAAATACTGATTTCACTTATATGAGGTTCCTAAAGTAGTCAAAATCATAGAGACAGAAGGTAGAATGGTGGTTGCCTGGGGGATGGGGAAAAGAAAAAATAAGGAGGTATTGCTTAATGGATAGAGAGTTTCGGTTTTGCAAGATGAGCAGAGTTATGGAGCTGGATGGTTGTGGTGGTTGTACAACATTATGAATATATTTAATACCACTGAAGTGTGTACCAAAAAATGTTTAAGATAGTAAATTTTATGTTATGTGTATTTTACTACAATTTTTTAAAAATTGAAGAGAAAAGACTTTGCACAATGATTAGATGGGAATTATCCCAGAAATGTAAAGTTGGTTTTACATGCTAAAGTCGATTAATGTAATATACCATATCAATAGAATAAAAAACAAAAACCACATGATCATTTCAATAAATGCAGGAAAAAAGCATCTGACAAAATCAGCATCCATTAACGATAAAAAATCAACAAAATCAGAACACAAGGGAACTTTCTTAGCCTGATAAAGGGTATCTATAAGAAACCCATAGCTAACATACGTAACAGTGAAAGACTAAATGTTTTCCCCTTAAGATTAAGAACAAGAGAAAACTGCTCTTGCCACTTTTATTTAACATCGTACTAGAGGTTCTACCCAGGTTATTTAAGCAAGAAATTGAAATGAAAGGCATCCAGATGGGAAAGGAAGAAGGAAAAGTATCTACTTGTAGATAACATGATCTTGTATATAAAAAATCCCAAAGAATCCACTGAAAAACTATTATGACTAATAAAAAAGCTCAGCAAGGTTGCAGGGTATATGATCAATATATAAAAGTCAATTTTATTTCTATTCACTAGCTATGAGCAATCTCCCCCCAAAATCAAGAAAACGATTTCATTTACAATAGCGTCAAAGAGAATAAAATACTTAGAAATAAATTTAATAAAAGGAGTGTAAAACTTTTACAATGAAAACTAGAAAGTGTTGTTGAAAGAAATTAAAGAAGACCTAAGGAAATGGTAAGACAGCCCCCATTTGTGGATCAGAAGACCTAATATTGTTAACACAGCAATACCACCAAAATTGATTTACAGATTCAACCCACCTCCTATCAATATCTTAGCTGTATTTTTTTCCCCAGAAATTGACAAGCTGATCCTAAAATTCATATGGAAATGCAAACCAAGATAGCCGGAAAAAAGAAAAAAGAAAAAAACTTGAAAAAAGAACAAAATTGGAGGACAGTAATTAACATAGTGTAGTACTGCATAAGGATATACATATAGATCAGTGGAGGGGAATAAAGAGTTCAGAAATAAACCCTCACATTTACGGTCAATTGATTTTTGACAAGGGTGCCAAGGCAATTCAGTGGGACAAGAATTGTCTTTTCAACAAATGATGCTTAGGTCAACTGGATATCCACATGAAAAACAATGAGTTAACAAAAATTAACTCAAGATGAACCACTGACCTAATATGAGATAAAGCTATTAAAATTTATCAAAATTTAAACTTGCATGTTTTAAAGGATATCACTAAGAAAGTGAAAAGACAACTTATAGAATGGGAGAAAATATTTGCAAATCCTATATCTGATAAGAAATTTACCTCTAGAATATATAAATAATACTTACAAGTTAACTTAAAATTTTAACCCAATTTAAAAATGGACAAAGAATTTTTGGGGGATGCACAAAACTTGTTTTATTTTTTTATTTCTTGCATTAACATAGAAAATGTATTCATAGAAACAAGGTGGGGAGAATTTTTTCTGTAGACTCAATATATTTATTACTGATGCCACTTTGTGTTTCTAACACCATTATACTGCTATATCCCAGAAGTACATTCTTCAGGTTTATAGTCTACCTGGAACCACAGCATCTAACCAATTCTACTTGGATTTTATTAGCATATTAATTTCATTCTCATTTTTACTTTAATATTGTACTACATGGCAAATATATCAAATGATCCAAAAGTGCCCAATGATGTGCTTCTCTTGCCCATAATTACAGTGTTTGGGAAGAGTACCTAGCCCATTTCTCTCCCCCAAATATATAATACATATCATCGTAAGATGATAATTATCTAGATTATCTAGTGTATGTGCAGCTGAAGCAAGCACAATTATCTAGATTAGCTAGTCCATTCTTTTGTACTGTCTGTAAATCATCTTAAAATAATGGATTCCATTTTTAAAATAATGTTGGTAGAAAAAATATTGTGTATATTAAGTACCTATAATTCCTTTAGTCTCCATTTTCTAATTTTTAGTTTTTATGGGAAACACTTTTCCATTAGACAAAGAATTTTTATAGACATTCCTTTGAGGAAGATGTACAAAAGGCCAATAAACCCATGAGAAGACACTCAGCATCATTAAGCCATAAGGGAAATGCATGTCAAAACCAAAATGAGATACTACATGAAACCCCTTAGAAGGGCTATAATCAAAGACAGATGATAACAAAGGTTGGCAAGATGTGGAGAAGTTGGAATCTTCATACATTGCTAGTGGGAATGTAAAATGGTATACCACTTTGGAAACCTGTCTGCAAGTTCCTCAAAAGATTAAACATAGAGTTACCGTATAAACCAGCAATTTTACTCCTAGATACACAACAAAAAGGAATGAAAATATAGGTCTCCATAAAATGGTACATGAATGGTCATAGTGGCATTATTCATGGTAGTCAAAAATAGAAACAACACCGGGGCGCCTGACTAGCTCGGGATGAAGAGCATGCAACTCTTAATCTTGGGATCATGAGTTGGAGCCCCACGTTGAGTGTAAGAGATTACTTGAATGAATGAATGAATGAATGAATGAACAAACAAACAAATTTTAAAATAATAATTAGAAACAACCCAAATGTCTATCAGCTAATGAATGGTTGAATAAAATATGGTATATCCATACAATGGATATTATTTAGCAATAAAAAGGAGTAAAGAACTACAACAGGGATTGTTGTAGTTCTTGAAAAACATTACACTACTTAAAAGAAGCCAGTCACAAAAGACTGATTCCATTTATATGAAAGGTCCAGAAAAGCAAATCTATAGAGGCAGAAAATAGAGTAGTGATTGTCTAATTGCTGAGGTTTGATGGAAGAAGTCAGGAGGAAATGGGGCTGATGGCTAATGGGTACAAGGATTCTTTTTTGGGGTGATAAAATATTCTAAAATTGGCTGTGGTTTTGTTTGCACAACTCTGAATATACTAAAAGAAATATTGAGCTGTATACTTTAAATGGGTGAATTGCATGGTATGTGATGTAAAGCTCAATAAAGCTGTATTGTGTGTGTGTGTGTGTGTGTGTGTGTGTGTATGTATATATACGCAGAGAGAGAGAGAACAATATTAAGCCAAGGGATCTATGGACATCTAAACCCAGGTTTAGCCCAGGTACCACCCTTATCCCTCAGGGTATAGAATCAATTGTAATATAACATTTCATTAATCAGATTGTGCCCAAAACGCTAATGCAGAGCTCTCTAGTAAACAGGCCTAGATCTCAGAGCCAAGATAGAAGATTCAAGGTGCATTTCTTCCTTGCCCTAAGCCCAAATTTGAATCTTGTAATTTTATCTCCCTATGCTGGGTGTGATGATAAGAGAGCAATCAAAGCATCTGGGAGAATCCAAAAGAAGCAGATGGCTGAACTTCAGTGCATGAAAGGGAAATGCCCTCCTAACACTGAAGCCCCCTAAAAGAAGGAAACAGAAGAAAAGAGAGGGAAGGGAAGAGGATGGGGAGAGGAGGAGAAAGGCGGGGAGGGGAGGGGATAGGGAAGGAGAGATCTAGTGACTCTACTCACTGTATAAATGTGGCCCTACGCCTACAATCAGAGAGTACTGTCTCCTTTTGCAGAATAGGAAGGAGAGGATGAGAAAAGGTAGATGGATGTTCCTCTTCGAGATGATCTTTAGTGGGAAGACTTCTAACAGATATAGAGAGATGCCGGTAGTGGAGAAGACAGGGTCGAAGCAAACCTGAGCAGAATGCCTTGGTGAATAACAATGCCTTACCGATCTTGCAAACCAAAGACCCATTAGAGGAAGCTGCTCATGTCAAGATTTCCGATTAAAATTTTAACCCGGAAGGAAACTGCAGAATTATTAAAGCAATTTGTGTTTTATAGCAAGGTTACAATTGTAGGTATAAATGAAGTGTTTTGCAGATGTTATCAGACATTCCGTGCAGAGGAAGCCATCCATTTACATTCCCAGAGCTTTATTAGTGCTTTGCGTGTTTTTTTGTTTTGTTTTGTTTTTTTTCCCAAGCCTTCTTCCTGTCTCTTCTCAGTGCACTTCTAGTTAAGGAACACTAAAGTTCTATTCACAAAGAAGAATAAGGATGGCGATGGACTTCATAATGATCTGGAAGAGACACAACCTAGTGACATGTTTTCTGGTGCATCGATTTGTAAAAGGGAAATGATCTACAGGGTACCTTTGATGAAAACAGTCCTTTCCCTTTCTGTAGCTCCCCGAAATGCACCAGTCTGCCTTTCAGTGCGATTAAGCAGCCCAAACACCCAAGGGAGGATATGGGGAGTAGCTGGGGAGCAGTTATGGCTGAGAGCAATGATTCTCTATGCAGACTTCTTGCACTCTGGTTGGGGTTGAAACTTTCTCTTCACCCCTTCAAACTTTCTTTTTGGCCGCTTTCTTATTTGTGGCTTCTCTGTTAAAATTACATGATTATGACCACCAACACTCATCCTGACCCCCCCCATCTGCTTACCTCTAGAAAGTGTGGGCTTCCAGAGAGCATCACCTCTGGGTAACTCACATTTCTAATTCAGAACTGCAATCAGAGGATTTTTTTTGTTGTATAGAGAAGTGATTTGTTCATGATTTCCTTCTCTTTTGCAAAATTCTAGTACATACAGAAAAGGAATCAGAATAGTATAATGAACATCCATTATCTATAACCTAGATCAAACAGTTGTTAAAATTGTGTCATATATTCTTCGTTTTCCTTTTGGTTTTTTGTTCTGAAGTAATTTAAAGTAAGCTACAGAAATATATATATTTCACTCCTAAATACTTCAACATTCATCTTTAAATAATAAACACAACTTTGTTAGGTAAATTCAATTCTATTACCACACTTACTAAGATTCAGGTCATTTTTCAATAGCAGTGAATACTCACCCATATCCAAATATTCCCTGCTTGTCCCCAAAATGTCTTTTTTTAAAAATTGTGTGGGAAAATGTACATAATGTAAAATTTACCATTTTTAAGTGCATAATTCAGTGGCATTAAGTACATTCACAATGTTGTGCAACCACCACAACTATTTCCAGAACTTTTTCATTATCATAAACAAACTTTATGCCCTTTAAGAACGACTCCTTATTTCTCCCTCCCCCAAATGTCTTTTAAAGATGATTAATTCAAACAGGATCCACATATTTCATGTGGTTATTATGTTTCTTACAGTTCTGAATTCTAGAGCTGGCTCCTTGCAACACACCCACATACATTTTATTTTCAAGACATTGACTTCTTAACAACTCTGGACTAATTATTCTCCAGACTGTCTCACCTTCTGAATTTGTCTGATTGTTTTCTCATGGTGTTGTTAAACTTGTTCTTCTGTTCTCTGTTTTTTTTGTTTTTTTTTTTTTTGTAAGCTCAAAGTTGAATCTGAAGGCTTGATAAGAATCAGGTTAAACATTTTGGTAAGAATTCGTCATAGGTAATGCTGTGTACTTCCTTCTACATCACTATTAGGTTGTACGTAATGTCTGGTTGTCCCACTATTGTTAAGCCTGATATTGATCACTAGGGTAAAGTGATGACACCTTACTAAAAAGTGGGTTTTTAAAAATGGGGCCTTGACCACTTACACTGTTTTAAAATGATTATCCCTACTTTGAAGGTTCAGATAAAGGGGTTCTGAGTTGTTGCCTGGCACCTTGGAGACAGCCTTTATCCTGTATAAAGGATAAGAGGATTAAGACTGAGGCTTTATCCTCTTTATGGAGTAGACACAGGAGTTGAAGTTTATCTCTGAGGGTGGTCAATCACAGCAGAAATTTCTGGAATATGAAGTCTAACAGAGACTGTGTTTTCTCTGGGTCCAGAGGAAGTTACTCTGAAATTGTTCGTTAGCCAGAATTTAACCATTGACAAATAGATCTTTTTGCTAACACTTATTAAAGAGAATCTAAACATTGGGAATTCGGATACAGAAGAATCTTTTTTTTTCCTCCCAGAAGAATCTTTCATGGCACTTTAAAATAACTCCTCCTCCACCTGCCACTCCTCCCCAACCCCCAAAAACCACTTTAGACTCTAGAATAAAAAATTAAGGAAGAGCATTTTTCTTTGGATGCAGAATAGACAGATCTTTAGATGTTTCTTGAGTACTGTTCAGAGTAAGGGAAAAGTATGCATCTGTTCTCTTTGTATGATGTTTACCTCTTGTGTTTTAGCTACTATAAACTAAATAACTGATCCACTGAGAATATAAGCAACTATATTAAAGGATTTCATGATTAAAACTAAGAATTTGGGTTTCTAAGGAAAATGAGTTATTTTTAATTTTAAAATCAACACTTTTACTTTATGGCAATTAAATACTCAAGTCAGTTACACTCTGCTCAGGGTTGCTGTGCATTTCTGGATACCCAGAGGGGTAACTTGGTTATTATTGCTTGTTTGTCTTTTGTGTTTGTTGTTATTTTGTTTTTCGGCCAGCACAAAGATTAAACTGTTGTGAATTTTCTGCATCACAGGACAGAACTTAACCTTAGGGTACTGGAGTAACAATTTTCCTTTTACAACTGAAATTAACAATATCCTTTTTCTCCATTTATTCTGTAATTTCTTAAGATTCTGGCTTCAGATTTACCAGTTGGGTAAGGGAGGTGGCAAAGGTCTCTCTGAGGAAAGAGTTCTTCAACAGTAGCTCTCCCAGCAAAACTAGCAACACATGCTGAGAGCCTCCATTGGGGGTTACTCCACTTGGTGACAAAGATCACACCAGCAGTTTACAAGACCAAACAGTGTAAAGGATCATCTATCCTTTTCAACTTTTCTTTTCTTTTTTTCCTCTTTATATATACCCACCTCTTTTCTTGGTTTCCTTCCTTCTTCTTCTGCCTTTCTCCTTGTCCCTCTCCCTCCTAGCTCATTCTTTTTCCTTCCCTTCTTTTACCACTCATTTTCCTAGGCTGGTAGCCTTCAATGACTCCAATACCCACCAAATTTTGTGGGATCTGAAGGATTTCCTACCTCACATCAGCCTGTGGTACATCACTGAATACTTGATAGAATCGAAGGAGTGGGAGAATCCTAGAGAAAGAGAATTCCAGAGAAGGAGGCCTGTGCCTGGATCTGTGTTCTGAACTCCTTCTGTCCAACTTCCATTTGTTTGAACTGCCAGTTCCAGTTTCCAGTCTGAGCTCTGTAGGATCTCAACAGTTCTACAAGGATAGTAATAGAATTACTTGAACCATGTCCAGTACTTCAAAAAAGCCCGAAAGACATTGTATGTTTCTTCAGTAAAGCTTGAACAGGTTAACTAAATAATGGAAAGCTTCTTTCCTTTTGGGGCGGGGGCGAGGGGAGCTGGGGAAATTATGCCATACTAACTCACGGTGAAGAATGTATCTTTATACTAAGAAGTTCTGGTTGCTTGCATGTGTTGTCTATAGGGTAGACAGACTATACTGGAAAGAATGTGGGTGTAGAGGTGAGGCCAGAATTTAATTTCTCGCAATAAGACTTGGGCTATGTCCTTAAGATCTCTGAACCTCAGTTTACTTATCTGTAAAATGGGAGTAATAATTTATATTTTTCAGACTCCTTGAGGATTTTAGATAATGGGTGTAAAGCACTCATTAATACAATACCTGGTACCTAGTAAATACTTAATATGATTTCTTTATAAGTGTGATTTATTCAGTAGATAAAAACCTTTCAAAGCATATGGCTCTTAGGGGAAAAAATGAATCTGATCATTGAGAACAGAGATTGGGAAGCACTCATATAACATAGCTCTACATGGTCATATACATCATCCCTTAAGAACTCATTCCAAGGGGCACCTGGGTGGCTCAGTTGGTTAAGTGACTGCCTTCAGCTCAGGTCATGATCTCAGGGTCCTGGGATTGAGCCCTACATTGGGCTCCCTGCTCGGCAGAAAGCCTGCTTCTCCCTCTGACCCTCCTCCTACTTGTGTTCCCTCTCTCGCTGTCTCTCTCTCTCTGTTAATTAAAAAAAAAAAAAAAAGAACTCATGCCAAGTCTTTTTTTTTTTTTTTTTTAAGAGAGGGAGCGGGGAGAAGACAGAGGGACAAGAAGAGAGAGAGAATCTTAAGCAGACTCCACACCCAGCACAGAGCCTGATGTGGGGCTCAATCCCACAACCCTAAGATCACAACCTGAGCTGAAATGAGTCGGATGCTTAACTGACTAAGCCACTCAGGTGCCCCACTCATGTCAAGTCTTAAGGGCTCTAACTAGGGGATGTACAGGGAGGTGGCACAATCCTCTGTGTTGATGAATGGGTCCTTGGAGTGGGATACTCAGTTCCCTAACTATACCTTAGCAACACTTCCTTAAGCCCACCTGTTCCTCTCTGGATTCCTATGTGATTTTGATATAGCTCTAGTGATGAGCTTCAGGAAGTACCAGGTCTGCTCCTAGCTATCTAATTGTTTGTGGAGACTTGGGATTTGGGATGGGAGGAAAAAAGGGACGGAGTGCCTTAGGAAAGGGAACAAAAGATGAAGTTTGTGGAAGAGATGAGGAAAGTGTGAGGATCATCGAAGCTTAGCTTGCATCCCTTGAAAATGGGGCAATTGAATTTATTTCCTGAAAAGTACGGTCCCAAGCCTGCTTCTTCCATCTCAGCCCCACAGGGACTCTTCTAAACAATGAGACTTTCTTCTAAATCTCTTACCTCTTCCTCCCAGTGGGACTTGGCTATTTCCCAGTTCATCCCTTTCTCTAGGTGCCCCCAAAATAGGGAGATCAGTTGCCCCCTTTCCATTAATAAGATCAGGTCCTCAACTACCAGCCAGAAGCTATCTAGCATTTTCGAGAGCCCTTGTCCCAGGCCCCTGCTAAATTTCATTTGGTGGAGTATCTTTACAGAGATGACCTACAGGATCCAGCTTTTAAGCTTGGTGTTTCTGCTGAGCAGGCCAAATGAATGTGGAATATTCTCTTTTAAGCTGAATTAATACCTTGGTATTTTAAAGGCAATAACAAGTTGTTTTCTAAATGTTTTCAATCAGCACATCTTTATTTATTGTCCTTAACACCCAGATGCTACTTGAAAAAGGATTTAGCCTTCAGAATCTGCTAAGTAAACAAAAGTTTCCCAATAACATCTTCAGGCAAGCACCGAGAGACCTCATTTTTGCCACAGCGTTTGGCTCCCCAATAATTGTCCATTAGTACTGTGCTCAACCAAACCTTGTATAATCATTTTAAAAATATACCTCCAAACACAAAGTTACTTACCAACTTATTTTTCTTCTCCTTAATCACTATGTTCAGCAACACACAAAAGCAGAAGCAAGACAGGTCTAAATGTGGTATTATCTGACTAGACCCTAAGCACTTTAAATTGAATAGTCTGTGTTTGGGGTTCATATGAACTGGTTTGGAGATAGTTATTTACTGTTCTCCCAAGAGTATGAAAGTGTCCAGAGGAGACTGGTTAGGTAAGTAGAGGCTACCATGCATGGCTTCAGCTCTGTAGGGATTTCTAAGGCTATAAAATTAACTCCGGAATCCCCTTAAATGCAATATTCTCTGATGTTGAGCGTGGCCTCTGATACCTTCTTTTATCTCATTCCTCTGACACTCCAGAAATTTACCCTAGTCTCTCTCACTACTTGCAACCAGGAGAAAAGTTGGGAAATAGGGTTATATTAACCAATATAGACTATTACAAAGGACTTCAAAATCTCAATGGCTTGACCCAATTAAAATATGTGGTTCTTATCACAGTTCAGTATGAAACGGTAGGGGTAGAAGTGTGTGGAATGCGGTGGTCAGTCTCTTATGCAGTAATTCAGGGATATAAGCTTCTTCTAGCTTATGGCTGTTTCTTCTTAGGTTCTAAGAATTCTTTCCATTCAGCCAGTGGGTGGGAGAAGAACCCGCCATCACTGCACAGGAGGCTTTTTATGGCCCAGACCTGGAAATGGCACCCATTATTTCCATCACTTTCTGTTGGCCAAAAATTAGTCCCAACTTCAAGAGAGGCTAAGAAGTCCAGCTGCGTGCCCAGCTCATAACAGTTTCTGCCACAAGGGGAGAAAGATAGCTCCTCGATACAGGCTGATTGTTCTGTTCTTGTGTTTCCTCAAAGATATGCAAAATAAATGTACTGCCCTATTTTCAGGTCACTTAATGCCTAGCCCTACTATTAACGTCTTGATCAGTTTCTGGAAAAAGTCCATCCATCAACATCAGCATCAACCTCATTACGACCACAAATCAGTCCATACTGTGAACTTACGTGTTTGTATTTAGGACTTTCCAAAGTTTCAAGGTACCTGGACCAACCCTGGGCAGAGGCTCTGATTTGGAAGTTGCCCATGCACTTGCACTTTGTTCTTCTTGTCAGATGGTTCCCATGACAAAGTCTGGCAATAATGCACCAGAAACAATATGTAATATCTAAACCAAACTTTGTCACATGGCACCTATGAGAAGAAAATAAATGTGTTATAAACATTTAAAGAACTATCTCACACAACTTCAAAAACTATGAAAAACATGTTTTTGCCTTTTCTCAATCAATGTATTTTTTCTGCTGTCAGAACTCTGTAACTGCAGCTTGCTTCCCAGTTCTCTCATTAACCAATTTACAAAGGCTATTGCATACTGCAACCATTTTGGAAACATCCATCTGTCCTCATTTACTCACAGGCTATTATTCCCATTGAGATCTTAGCTTCCTCTCATGATGTTTGTTCATCTTCTTATGTAAAGAGGATGATGACATGGACTGGACAAACTAATGAAGGTAAGGTCCTGATGTGCGTCCTGCTCTGTTTTTCTAATTGTGGTGGTAAGTCTTCACCGCCCATCTACAGTTTCCTCTCACAATCCAAGTCATGCATTTATTATATGGCTCATGGGATTAAGGGTTCAGTCATCATTCATGTATTTATTCATTTCTTTATCTATTCATTCATTCTGAAATATTTATTGAGTACCTACTTTGTTCCAGATAGTGTGCTAGGTGCTAGAGTCAGAGCAAAGAACAAACATATAAGGTCTCCTCCCTCATGGAACTTATGCGAGAAACAGAGTGTATGTATGTGGGTATGTATGTATGTATTTATTTTAAATAAGCTCTATACCCAAGGTGGGGCTTGAACTCATGACCCTGAGGTCAGGAGTTGCACACTCCATTGACTGAGCCAGCTAGGTGCCCCGTAATATATTTGTTTGTTTATTGTAAGCTCTGTGAGAAACAGATTCTAAATAAATAATAATGCAAATATTAATTTATTTGTAATATTTGTATGGGAACTTTGTTTCCTTTTTACTGTTTGGATAAACCTGAGTCACCAATAGTGACTTTTGTTTTGCTTTGTTTTGTTTTGTTTTTAACTGAAGTCTTTGTTCCTCTGTAAAAACCAGCTGCTTGGGGTGCCTGGCTGGCTCAGTGGGTAGAGCGTGCAATTCTTTTCTTTTCTTTTCTTTTTTTTTGGTGCAAAAAGGTGGTTTTATTGAAGCACAGGGACAGGACCTGAGGGCAAAAAGAGCTGCCGAGCATGAGATTCTTAATCTCAGGGTCATGAATTTGAGCCCCACGTTGGACATGGAACCTACTTAAAATAATTAAACAAAAAACAAAAAACACATTTTTCTTAAGGGTAATCATTCATTCATTCATCCATTCACTGATAATATTCATTAATTCATTAAACATCATTGTAAAATTGCTATTTACCAGGCACTATGCTAAGATTTCCAAATACAAAAATGAAAAGACAAGATTCCTGCCCTTAAGAGTCACACTCCACTTGAGTAGATTGGCATTCAAACCACACAGTTATCTATGATAACTGTCATAATGGAGAAATATGAAAAGTGTGGTGAGGCATTGGAAAAGGAGGGCCTACATCTGCCTCCCTAAGTTAAGGAACATGTCACAAAGGATGTAGCACTTGGACTGAGGTTTGAAGGGTGAATAAGCCTTTGCTAAGTAGACAAGTCAAGGAAGGGGATGAGATGGCTTGTTGACTATCAAAGACTTGTGTTCTTCTTCACAGTATGAAATTTTTCTGGCAAGTGGCCCAACCAATTGCCAATCCCCTATACATCTAAGTGGGGCCAGGTAGCCAGTTCTCATTAATGGGCTGTGAGCAGAAGTGATCTGTACCATTTCTGGATTAGGGTAAGAAATAAGTGTGCATGTTCTTCCTTCTCTTTCCCAGCTGTATTGGAAGTAAAGAACTCTCAAGCTTAGAGGATGGCACAGATACAAAGTAGAAGGACCCTGGGAGGAAGGCTGCTTGGCACACTGAACATGACTACTAAGAAATAATCTTCTATTGTGTTAATCTAGTGTTATTATATAGCTTGTTTGTTACAGCAGCAAGCTCTACCTTAATTAATACAAGGCAGTCCAAGCAAAATGAACAGTATGTACAAAGGCTTACCAAGGTGAGTGTCTAGCAGAGTACAAGCTCAATAAATATCTGATATTGCAGTAAGAGTATTATGGGGGACTATAAATAGTCCAGTACTGCCACAGTATAAAATACATGACTGGTGGGAGTGAGGGGAGGGTGGATGGATAGGCAAGGACTGACCAAAAAGGGCCTTGAATGCCATGCTGAAGAATTTAGGTTTATTCTTACGGAAGAAGGGAAGCCAATGAAGATTACCGAGAAGGTGAGAAGCATGATCACTGGAATAACAGGATCTTTGAGAAACACAACACCCAAGAACCTACTTTAATTTTCTTTAGATGTAAGATGCTAATCCAAAGATGAAAGATAGGATTTCAGAACCAGAAGACATCATCATCTAGTCAAACCTCATTTAGCAAATGAGGAAAGTGAGGCCCAGAGAAGTTAAGTACCTTTGCCAAGGTCACCTAGCTAAAACTTGGCAGAGTTGGGGACTAGAAGGCTAGTCTCTTGTTGCTAGCCAGCTCTATAGCATGGCTCTTTCCACTGTACCTTGGTGCTTCAAAGCAGTTGAGACCAGCTGGTGTGCCTGTGTTTTCAGTTCCCTAATGAAGACATTGGGGATTTGGAGGCAGGGCATTTTCCATGGAAGGCTGTCTTCTCTGTAATTCCTCATCTGGCTTGAACCACTATTTTGGAAAAGATCCATTTTTCAGTATCAAATTTCCCTGGAGGATGACTGAGAATGCGCTTAGTGGCCTGTGGGGTGCCCTTGCACTTTCTGAGCATTTGTTGGGAAGATGAGAAGAAACCAGTGGTGGAGTTTTAGCTTCTGGAAATGCTGCTTGGTTCTTTGGCATCTGGGGAGTTGTTGGCCCTCTTAGTGATTGTGGTTCAGCCTGCCAGCTGACTATCCTTCAGGGTCAGACCAAAACATCTTTAGCTTGTCTGTTTAAAGGGTCAGCCCCTCTGGCTGGCATTTAAATGTCATTTTCTGCAGTTTACTATCTCTGTTTTCATATACTATTCACAGATTCGTTGTTCATTATGATTATTTTTACTCTATCCAAGGCAATGTGACATACATTTTTTTTTTTTTAACAGCAAGTACAGGCAAAGGGACACCTGTGCCGAGGTCAGTCTCAGAGAAGCATGACATGTGGTCTGACTTAAGGAAGACCAGGTATTATTGAATTATTTTACAACTGGGGAAGCCAGGGCACAAGTTGGGCCACAAGTCTAAAAGTCTCCAAGAAATTTTGGAAAAAAACAAATTTCTTGATGTTTTTCCATCTAGAGTTTTGTGACCACCTTGTTTCTTGTCCTTTGGTGGTATCATCTTTGCCCCCCCCTGCATGCTGCTTAATTGCTAGCTCGGTAGGTTAGGATGAAGTATTAATGAAGATGAGAGTGCTGCCTCAGTCCCTGCAGAGTGTCTTGGTAGCACCCAAAGACGGATGTCTTATGCCGTGGAAAGTGCTTGGGCTTTGAAGTCAGAGAGACAACTGCCACTCATTAGCTGTGAGGTCTTGGGCAAGTTCCTTAACCTTTCTGAGCCTCAGTTTCCTTTTTATGTGAAAAGGGAAAATAATGTAAACTACTGGGGGTGGTTGTGAGAATTAAATAAACTAATGTAGGTAAAACTCCTCTCTTTATGCTGAGCACACAGTTGGCTCTTAACCAGGATTATTTCCTTTTCAGGTTTCTGAGAAGTTCTCATTAATAGCATTCCTTTCCCCACTCCCCATCCTGGTTTCTGGTCAAGATGAGAAACGAGACAAAAGAGTGAGCAGATGGAGACCAAAATATCATCTCGATTGCTGATAAATGCTGTTCCTTAGGAGAAATAATGGGATACAAAATACTAAGTGAGTTTCAGAAAGAGGTAGACTTATTCACCTAGTCACAAGGAACATTTGATCAGGACAGGCCTTCTCAGGGAGGAGATGATGGTAGGAAGGGGAAGGGGCCCTGCCCCCAGAGGAGCAGAGCAAGGTGACCTCCTCACTGTGGGCAGGCAGATACCTAAGAAGAAAAGAGCAGCTAAATGAGCAGGGCCTGTACTTCACCAGATTAAGCTCCTCCCCTAAGGAGGAGCGTAAGACAAGGAGTAGACAGAGGCCAAGAGTGTCAACCCTCCACAGGGATGAAACCTCTGAAGCATCCCCCGCCTCCTGCCCCCCAATATTTCTTTCCTCTGGAACGCCTCCTCTCATTTTGTGCTTGTTGCTTTTCAGCCATTTTGCTCACCAAGGACACAGCTGTCAGCGTGTCACTGTGGGCAGCCTCAGAATACAAAGTTCGGGAGAAAGGTGTGAGAAAGGGAAGGAGAGGTTGGGTAGAGTCATTGGTAGAGAAGGAGGGTGGGCACATGAATCCAGAAAGGGAAGCCTAGGTTCAGAGTCAGGGGCTGGAGGTCTGAAGGGAGGATCAGTGTTCAGAGACCTGTTCTAGGCAGGAGGGCACTACAGGATCTTAATCAGAATTTCTAGGCATGGGGCAACAGCCTACGGCCAAATTCCAAGAGGACAGGAGGGCATCAGGGTTACAACAGCACTCAGATCTGACCTCTGAGTCAAGGAACTATGTCTCCTGGAGATAACTCGATCCTAGCATTGAGTTATAGACCCTCTGCCCTAGTTTTTAATCTTTAAAATATAAGCATAGTTTGTGATTATAAAGCTAATACTTGCTCACTATGGAAAATTCAGAAATACAGAGGTATAAAGAAAAAAACAAAAATAACCCATAATCTCTCCGCAACGAGAAACCAATGTTAACTTTGTATTTCTATTCATTCTCCTTTGCATATCATTACACAGATATGATTCTAGCTCTACATGTTAAATTTGCATGCTGAATTTTTTACTGAATATTATAATCATTTCCCATGTTATTAAAAGTTCTCAGTAATTAGACATCATTTTAAATGACATTTTCCCTGGTTTTTGGCACATCTGGATCAATCTCTACAAATTTATGAAAATCCCAAGGGTCTAGAGAGATTTTTTTTTCATCTCTAAGTATTTACGTTTTTTTGGGTTGATGAACAGAGCATCCTCAAACGCCAGGGCTCTACAGGGCCTGTGCATGATAACTACTGTACAGTACTTGATCTTCTGGAAAGTTCTCACATTAAGTTTTTATTTAAATTCCAGTTAGTTAACATACAGTGTACTATTAGTTTCCATACAACACCTGGTGCTCATCACAAGCGCATTCCTTAATCCCCACCACCTATTTAATCCACCCCCCCCCAACACCTACCTCCCTTCTGGTAACCATCAGTTTGTTCTCTACAGTTAAGAGTCTGTTTCTTGGTTTGCCTCTCTCTCTTTTTTTTCCCTTGCTCGTTTGCTTTGTTTCTTAAATTCCACATATGAGTGAAATCAAATGGTATTTGTCTTTCTCTGACTTATTTCACTTAGCATAATACTCTCTAGCTCTATCCATGTCGTTGCAAATGGGAAAGTTCTTGTATTTCTAATAGTTGATGACACAAGTGATCAGAAGATGCCACCCTGCAAAATGTAATAATTCAAAGCATATGCCTTTCTTATATACCACATCATTGTTACATACTCAAAGGACCACTAGTTTGCCATGGCTGCCATAACAGAATACCACAGACTAAGTGGGTTAAACAACAGAGATTTATTTTCTCATCATGTTGGAGGCTAGAAGTCCAAGATCAAAGTGTCAGCAGGTCTGGCTTCTCCTGAGTCCTCTCTCCTTGGCTTGCACATGGCTGCCCTCTTGTTATGTCTTTTCTCTCTGCATGCACAGCCCTGGAGTCTCTCTGTGCATCCAAATTTCCTCTTCTTATAAGGCTACCGGTCATATTGGATTAGCGCCCACCCTAAAGACCTCATTTTAATTTACTTACCTCTTTATGGACTTTCTACAGTATGTCTTCTTTTGTGAACAGCTTCTTTCACTTAGCATGTTTTCAAGGTTCATCCATGTCATACCAGGTATCAGTCAGTGTCTTGTTCTTTTCTATAGCTGAAAATAGTCCATTGAAGGGGCATGCCACATTTTGTGTATCCCTTCACTGGTTTATGGACATAGGTTGTCCACACTTTTTAGCCCTTTACAAATAAGGCTGCTGTAAACATTGATGTATAACTTCTTGTGTGGTGCTATGTTTTCATTTCTCTTGAGTTTATGCCTAGGAGTGGAACTGCTGAATAACCTGGTGACTTCATGTTTAGCATTTTGAGAAACGGCCAAACTGTTTTCCAAAGTGGCTGCATTATTTTACATGTGTACTAGCAATATGTAAGCAATACGTAACCAATTTCTCTATATCCTCACCAACACTTGTTATTGTCTGTTTTTATGAAAGTCATCTGTGTTGGTGTGAAGAGGTACCTCACTGTGGCTTTGATTGTATATTCCCTTAACGATTAATGATATTGAATATCATTTCTTATACATATTGGCAATTTGTAGATTTTTTAAATTTAATTTAATTTTATTGTTATTTGTAGATATTTTTTGGAGGAATATTTATTCAAATTCCTTGTCCATGTTTTAACTGGGTATTTGTCATTTTGTTACTGAGTAGTAGTAGTTTTTTTATACATTCTGGATACAAGTTACTTGTTAAATATATGATTTTCAAAGGTTTCCACACATTCCGTGGGTTCTCTCTTTAATTTTCTTGATGGTGCTCTGTGAAGCACTAAAATTTTTCATTTTAAAGTCTAATTTATCTACTGTTTTCTTTTGTTTTTTCTTTGTCTTTTCTTATCTTCTGCTTTTGGTGACATAGCTCAGAAACCATTGCCAAATCCAAGGTCATAAAGATTTACTTCTATGTTTTCCTCTATGAGTGTTATAGTTTTAACTCTTAGATTTAGGTCTAAGATCCATTTTGAGTTAATTTATTTGTATGGTGTGAGGTATAATCCAATTTCATTCTTTTGCATGTGGATACCCAGTTGATTCAGCACCATTTATTGAAAAAAATTTTTCTTTCCATTGTTTTGGCACCCCTTATCAAAAAAATCAATTGACCATAAACATAAGGGTTTATTTCTGGACACTCAATTCTATCTCATTCATCTCTATGTGTATCTTTATGCCTTATGGCTTGATTATTATAGTTTTGTTGTAAGTTTTAAAATTAGGAAATGAGAATCTTTTGGGGCACCTGGGTGGCTCAGTCAGTTAAACGTCTGACTTTGGCTCAGGTCATGGTTCTGGGCTCGACCCCCACACATTGGGCTCCCTGCTCAGCAGGGAGTCTGTTTCTCCCTCTCCCACTGCCCTTCCCTCTGCTCGTGCTGTTTCTCGCTCTCTCTCTCAAATAAATAAATAAAATCTTTTATTTGAGAGAGAGAATGAGAGAGAGAGAGCATGGGGAGAAAGGGGAGAAATCAGAGGGAGAAACAGACTCCCTGCTGAGCAAGGAGCCCGATGTGGGACTCCATCTGGGACTCCAGGATCATGACCTGAGCCGAAGGCAGTCGCTTAACCAACTGAGCCACCCAGGCGCCCCAATAAATAAAATCTTAAAATAAAAAAAGAAATGAAAAAAAAAGGAAATGAGCATCTTTCAACTTTGTTCTTCCTGTTCAAGAATGTTTTGGCTATTCTGGGTTGCACTTCCATATGAATTGTAGGATCAGCTTGTCAAGGTCTGCCAAAAAAAAAAAAAAAGCTGGAATTTGGATAGGGATTGCATTGCATTTCATTGTCAGGTTGTTTATTGCTAGTGCATAGAAACACAATTGATTTTTGTATATTGATCTTGTATCTTGCTACATTTCAAAACTCATTTTATCTTATATTCTTAATCATGATGCTTTATTGCTTATTCTGTTCAAGGCACTGTGACCATACAAAATACAAAGATAAACAAGATATGGTCTCTGTCCTGAAGAATTTATAGCCTAATTCAAGAAGTAAGACATAATCCTTTTGAGTAAATAATAGCCTATTAGAGCAATGTAAAGGGAAGTACAGGACTGCCAAATGAACATTACAGATAATTAGAGCTCTAGCAAAGTTCAAGGGATGGAGAAATAATTCAAGGCTGGAGAGATCTGGAAAAAGTAGAGTAGGAAAGATTTGGAGGCTTACTCAGTCCCTCTCTTCCTCCCTCCTTTCTCCCCTTCTTCCTTTAATTTTCTTGCTCTTTTAAAATCCCATCTCTCTCCCACTCCAACTTCTTTAAAAACATTAATAGAAGGTAACTATGATTAGTTATCATCGTTTCTCAAACCTGGGTGATCATAAGAATCTCGTGACAACCCTACTAAAAACATAGATTCCAGGGTCTTACTTCAGAACCACTGCATATTATCAGAGGCTGGGGTATGGAAAACAGCATTAAAAATCTTATCAGGTGGGGGCACCTGGGTGGCTCAGTCAGTTAAGCATCCAACTCTTGATTTCAGCTCAGGTCATGATCTCAGGGTCGTGGGATTGAGCCCCACATTGGGCACCATGCTCAGTGTGGAGTCTGCTTGTCTTTCTCCCTCTGCTCCTCCCTGTGCTCGCTCACTTGCTCTCTCACTCTCTAAAAATAAATAAAATCTTAAAAAAATTTTTTTATCAGATGATCTGATTTTCAGCCAAGTTTGAGAATCTCTAGGTAAGATTATAATAACAATATCCACGTGTGTACAATGCCCAGTTTCATGCTGTTGCACTTCTGTCAAAGATGTTCACAAATCCAGGAGGTCACTTACCTGAGTAAGAGAGTGTATAGGAATCTATGCAACAACTCCTCCATTAATGAGAAACATCTAAAGGTGTATACATTACTAAGAGAACGCAGTAGTTTCATCTGTATTTATGGGGATGGCTTATTCCCATAAACACTTTTATTTTCAGTATTTGAGAATCCTAAAAATCTCAAAATATCCTTCTGCTATGGATGACCTGAGTCACCAGTGGGATTTACATTCACTATCCAGATTTAATAAATTATAACAGCTTGCCATATTTGCTTAAGATTTTTAAAAAAAATATTTTATTTATTTACTTGAGATAGAGAAGGAGCACGCGCATGCATGTGTGACATGAGCAGACAGAGGGAGAGGGAGAAACAGACTCCTGATGAGCGGGGAGCCTGAGTTGGGCTCAATCCCAGGACCCTGAGATCATGACCTGAGCCAAAGTCAGATGCTTAACTGACTGAGCCACCCAGGCTCCCCTTGCTTAAGATTTTTTTTTTTAAATAATAAAAAAAAAATAGTTACAGAAGAAGACCTTTCCATCCCATCTCTCTCCAGATGTAACCAATCTCTGGGAGGTTGTGGGAATCCTTCCCCAGTGTTTTTATATTTTTACTACACAACATATATGTTTTGGGTGTTTAAACATGTATCTAAATAGCATACATATTTTTCTGGAACTTTTTTTCCAACATCATGTTTCTGAAATTTATCCATGTGATACTTGTAGAGCCAGTCCATTCTTTATAATTTAGCAATATAGCAAAATATATAGTACTGCAATATAGTCCTGTTGTATACATATTTTAGGATCTACTGTGAATGAATATTTGTTTTGTCTAGTTTTTTCCTATTTCAAATCATGATGGAATTAATGTCTTTGCATATGCCTCCTTAGGTTCATTGTGAGAACTCTACTAGGGAATATATCTAGAATGGAAATTACTAAAGAATAGAATATGTAGATTCTCAACTTCACTAGATTGCTCTCAAGATTACTCTCCACAGTTGCTGAACTAATTTTTACTCTCATCAGGGATATGTGAGAATTTCTCTTTCCCATATTCTAACCGACCTTGTCAAGCTTTTTAAAAATACTCATATTGAGGCGCCGGGGTGGCTCAGTTGTTAAGCGTCTGCCTTCAGCTCAGGTCATGATCCCAGGGTCCTGGGATAGAGCCCCGCATTGGGCTCCCTGCTCAGCGGGAAGCCTATTTCTCCTCCCACTCCCCCTGCTTGTGTTCCCTCTCTTACTGTGTCTCTTTCTGTCAAATAAATAAATATTTTTTAAAAATAAATAAAAATAAAAAATAAAAATACACATATCTGGGCCTTATTTTCAGATTCTGGCAGGGTAGCTCTGCAGTGTAGTTTGAAACAGGCCACAGGTGACACTGAAACATAAATATCACCAAGATCCTCTGCTCCATGTATGTATGTCTGTATGCACAGTGTAATATACTGATATGTGAACTGGCACAGTGAGACCACTTTAGTGCTTTGTTGGTAACACCTGTGTTGCTACATTTATATCCTTGAGGAGAGGGTAGAGAAGTTCTGCTCTCCAAAATACTTTACATTTTTTTTTAAAGATTTTATTTATTTATTTGAGAGAGAGAGAATGAGAGAGAGCACGAGAGGGAAGAGGGTCAGAGGGAGAAGCAGACTCCCTGCTGAGCAGGGAGCCCGATGTGGGACTCGATCCTGGGACTCCAGGATCATGACCTGAGCCGAAGGCAGTCGCCCAACCAACTGAGCCACCCAGGCGCCCCAAAATACATTTTGAATTATGTCAGGGTATGTGATTTTCCAGTCCACAGGATAGTACTTAATCTAAAGTCCCTCCTTTGCCGGTGGCGGTGGGGGTTACTTTGTAGAAGTCGTCCTGCCCCTTACTAGGTATACGGCTGGGGGTCATTGCCAGGGTGTTCATACATGCCATTGCTTAGGGCAGGGTGCGTGTCAGCAACGTCTGCCGGCCCGCTGAGTGGTGTCACTGTGAGGAGCATTTGTGGCTTTTTCAAAGCCCTGAGGAATCTGAGAAGCAAGTGAGGGAATGATGCATGAAAACAAAAGGCAGTGGAAAGAGTGACCAGTCAGTAGGCTCCAGCAGGCTGGAACGCTCCGTCCTTGTTATTACTGCTTCATGAAAATGCCACCAGCATCCTGGCAAGGTCTGGAAGGTAGAGGCTTCTTGAGAAAACAAAGACAAGTGATGTGTCCTTTGAGGCTGGAATCTGATCTCCCAGCTTCCCTACTTTCCAGTGGGAGCTACAGGGTGAGGATGGGAAATCCTCTGTCCCTTGGTGGGTTTAGGCTGGTCTTTTCCCTGTCTCTTGGCTGCCTTCCCTGAGTGGAAGCAGCCAGTTCTGGTCTCAGAGGCCTAGCAGGGTTGGCCTGGGAGGGAAGTTGGGCGGTGCCCCAGACTCAGCTGTTCCTCAAGAAGTGATGTGAAGGTCACCACCCTAGGGGAAGGAAAAGGGCTTCAGCCATATTTCCCATTCAAAGAAGTGCCTCCTCGTGTTGGGCAATGAGACCAGGGGATGCTCTCATTCCTTGCCTGCTTTCTTCTGAGCTATTCATGTGCTGGTACCACACACTCGCAGGATAGCCTGCCTCGGTTTTCAGAGATGAAGTAGAAGCTGTGGAAATGTAAGAGAGTTCATTAAGTTCATGGGGTGGCTATTTGGACTGGTCATTATTGGACTTGTCAGAAATCAACCTCTGCTTTCCCTCCGGATAATCTCCTTTCTTTGTCATACGAAGTACCTAGATGCAAAATAGGGAAGTACTCAGCATTCTCTTCCTTTCTAAAAAAGTAGCTATGGGGATAATGAATAAAAATAGGTCTTTGTGAATACAATGGGGCTGAGCTGAGGGTGTGGTTTGCTTGGCAACAGCTCAGGCAAAGTTATTTTTCTCTTGGTCCCTGATTGCTCCTGACATTGCCTCTGCCTGATGAAGTCCTAAAAGACCAGCTTGAATGTGACTTTTTTTGGTGAAACTCCCATCAATAGAGTTAATCATTCCCTTCTTTCTGGTTCCATAGCATTTTCTTCTTATAAAAAACATTCATCAAATTGTGACAATTACTCACTTGGGATCATGCCTCATTCTTTGTGTGTGTGTGTGTCTGTTTTCCCAGCATTTAGGGACTGTACTTTAACATAATAATCCTTTGATAAATATCTATTAGATGAACCAAAGTTTCTGAGAAAACACCAATACCGAGCTCTTATATTTTCTTAATTATCCTCTGTCTTTTCTAAATTAGGGTGAAACTCCTTAAGTTTCAGCTCCACATAGAATGAAGGGCATGCTAAAACTGGATGCAAATTTTTTTTTTTTCCCTGAAGAATTGCTCCAGCAGGAATGGGTGTTTCAGATATATCATTCAGTTTCAGGTATAGAAATTGTTTCTGGGAAACACTGCCATTATTATCTCTGAAAGGCAAGCCAGTGGAAATTTTTATTTTCCATTTACAGATGGACAAATGGAGGCTTTCTTTCTCATTTACCAATTACAGAACATCCACTCTGTTCAAAAGTACTGTGCTAGGATTTTCACAGGATAGAAACATGTCCAAGACGAGGTTTTTGTTCTAAAGAATGTCATAATCTGGTTAGGATGAAAATCTATTTGTATGCAAGAGTAACAATAAACTCGGTAACATTTAATTTAAATCATATGAGTGGTCCAAAAAGAAATATCAAAGGGAATAGAGAAAGGGAGGCAAAATAATTTCCAGCCAAGGTGATCAGGGATATCATTGCCGTCAACGTAGTACTTGAGATGAATACATTTTGTGCTAGTTATTCTCCATTTAGCCCCTCTATTAGTCCCTGATGACTGCCATAACAAATTACCACAGACTGGGTGGCTTAAAACAACAGAATTTTCTTTTCTCACAGTTCTGGAAGCTAGGAGACAAAAATCAAGGTTTTGGCAAGGCTCCGCTCCTTCCCTAGGCTCCAGGGCAGAGTCTGTCCTTCAACATTTCCAGCTTCTGATGGCTCCAGGCTTTCCTTGGCTTGTGGCCACGTCACGCCAATTTCTGATCCTGTGGTCACATTGCTACCTCCTCTTCTTTCTCAAAACTTCCACTACTTCTCTTTTATTAGGTTATACATGATTGCATCTAGGGCCCACCCAAGTAACTCAGGATAAGCTCCTCCTCTCAGGATCCTAAATTGAGTAACATCTTGTGCCATATAATATAATATTCTCGGGGTCTGGGGATCAGCATGTGAATGTATTTTTAGAAGGGGGCCATAGTCAGCCCATGACAGCTCCCTATCCTTCTCTGCCCTGCTCTGTGCCCCATAAAGCTGCTACCATGATGATATGATCTGGACTCCACAGTGCACTGGCTTAATGTTGGGTTTGGCCAATGGGAGGCATCAGCAAGTATGGGAGTGGGGAGGGAAGGGGTTGAGGGGTTGCGTTATTTCTTCTCGTTTCCTCCCTGCTTTAGCACCATGGTCTGGCAGCAGCCACGCCCCTTCATAGCTATAACCTCCTTCTGGACTCCTATAACATTATTTGCCTCCCTTGTCTCTTGAGCCCTGAGTTTCCACTCCTGCAGTCCTTAGGTGCCTCAATATTCCTCTTAAGTGCCCCAAACCCTACTTACATCCTTGCAAGTAGTGTCTTCATCAAATTATTTTCAAAACCCCAGCTGAGCATACCTTCAGTTTCCTGCCATGATCTTGCCGGATATAGATATGGAGAGGTGACAATTTAATTTCCAGAACAGACAGACTCAGGTTGCTTCCATCTAAGTTTAAGTAATGACCAGTGGGAACTGAAAGGTGATTCAGCACACAATACGGCCACAGCAGCTGGTCTATCTCTTGGCCTCTTCCACACTAAATATCTGCTGCCCTGCACTCTAATTATTTATGACTGGTACTCTCTGCTTCTGTTGCCCTTGCTACTAAGTACTTTCTATTCTTTTCTCTATCTCACAGCTTCTAGTGCATCATGGTTTCTGAGGCCACATGACTTCAGTTTTCTTCCTTTCCTCTGTGTATCTTTTAGCTTCTGCCCATTGCTAACTAGTGACTCCCTCTCTGTATTTCATATTCAACTCCCCCAAAGAACCTGACTGGGTTGGCGGCTCACCACCAAGAACAGACTGTTGGGCAGAGCTTTCTTGGCAAGCTACCACATCGGCATAGGCTTATTGCCCCAGGTTAGGTATCTGCTCCTGGAACAAATGGTTTTGTTTGGAATGGCAGAATAAGTTGATAAATAATTTGGTTTCCTGTCTATTAGAAACCCCGAGGGGGTTATAGATGTGGCAGATAGTCTGATGCTTTCAGGCAGTTATCAAAATCCAGAGGAATTTCTGTTGTCCAGTTTAGGATTAAGGCTAGTTTTGAGCTATTTGTTCAGAGTCTTTTTATTGCCAAGGATTCTTTTAAATATTTTTATTTACATCCAGATAAACTGTACCTTTTTGGAGGTAATATACGAATTTTATCAGTTATAGTGATAATACTGAAATTTATTATCAGCTATGATTAACTTCCAGAATACACTCTTGGCCTCTTGGCTTTGGGCCAAGAGAATTTAGGACGTGGTGGTTCCATTTAGAGAAATGGAGCCTGAAAATCTTAGCCTATGTTTTACAGAAAATAGAACTCAAACCCAGAATTAACGCTCATGTTTTATTTAGGAGCTACAATCCCAGGGCAGTAAGAGTGAGAGAAAAAGGGAAGGGAGACAGAGAAAGATGGGAAGCGATGCAAGATGATGCCCGAACAATCTGCAGAGACAGTAGGTATGCCGGCATGTCCGTGTGGAATACCTCCAGATGCTATATGGTGAAACCATGCTCAGGTGAGTGCTTGGGAGGGAGAAAGGAAAAGGAATCCATCTTTGTGGTTCCCTCCCATTTAACCACAGATCAAGATTCACCACACCAGGAGTTACTTTCCTCACACTTTTAGGTTATGTAATATGGTCCCATTGTTAGTCTCTCAGCAAGCCACATGCTCTCTAGTATGGCCTTTAATCCTGGTTGGGGGTAGAGAGAGAAGCCAGAAATTCATGGTGTGAAGCTGGTGAGCCTGGTCACTTGGTGGCAGTCAAGGTGCGGATGAGGCCGGGAAAGTGGCAAGTAAGTCCAGCCTTAGGTTGCGGGCCTACCTGGGCCCAAGGAAAGCAGGTCAGCTGCAGCAGTGGCAGAGACAGAGTAAGCAAGGAAATGATGACAAGAGAAACTGATGAGGCACATTAAGACGTGTCCGGTATACTCAACATTAGAAGGAAGGATATGGCTGAAACTTGCAGGTATGTCCAAAAGGCAGTTGGAAATTTGGAACTGGAACTACTTCCAGAAAGACTGTGTTTTGAGAGTTATAGAAGGAATATCCATAGAGAATTATATTCCCAGACAGCATAGAATAGAGGAGGAACATGGGTTTGGAGACAGGCAGAGCTGTGCTACATTGCAGCTGTGTATGATCTTGGGCAATTTTTTAAAAATTTTATTCATTTATTTGAGAGAAAGAGAGAGCAAGAGTGGGTGGGGGAGGGGCAGAGGAAGAGGGAGGGAGAAGCAGACTCCCCACTGAGCAGGGAGCCTGACAGGGATCATGACCTAAGATAAAAGCAGATGCTTAACCGACTGAGCCACCCAGGCACCCTGATATTGGGCAATTTAACTTTATCTCTTAAAGCCTTAGTTTCTTTATCCATAACATGGGGATGATGATACTATATTGTTCATGCTTCTGAAGCATTTGGCACAATGCTTGGCATACAGTAAATGCTAAATAAACTGGCAATTATGATCATTAATATCATTCCTGGATGACTGTAACCTTCCCAGGTTTCTCTTCTCCAGACTGACTCTGTCGGTACTGGTCCTAAGTGCTCGTGGAGCAAGGTGGGTGGCTCACGCCTCAGTCCTTTAATTCCTCTCAAGGGCAGCTGCCTCTGGATCACTCCAACACTTGAAGTCATGGAGACCCAGTGAAGGTGGATGGCCCCCTACAGGGTGCTGACATATTAAGCCCCAAGAAAGCAGCACCACTAACCCATCATTTTTGGTGGGAGACAGGACATATCTTAAATAGTCCATTTGCCTCTATACATTTTTTTCTCCCTTCGAAGTAGGAAAATGAAGTTTTTCGGTCAAAACTTTGCCTTGGTGCCCCCAAGAAAGCACAGCCAAATACATAAGTGTTGCTAGGTCCTTACAAGAAGTTCTTGTAAGACTTTAGAACAGAAGACATTCCTCTTTATACAAATGGTATTTGATGGGATATCATCTCTGGATTACACGTATCAAGTTTTTTTTCCCAGAAGTTGAAATTCTTTTGAATTTGCACAAGCATATGAAATGCCAGATACTTTAAATACTTAAAGCATGTAAATGATTTGGAAATTTCTGGAACAACAGAAGCAAACACCTATCACTCTTCTCTTCAAAACCCCTATCACTCAGAACAAAAACCCAAATCCTTATCAATGGCCTCTGATGACCTATGGGAACTGGTCCCCCGCTACCGGACCCCATCTCTTACTGCTAGGAGGCAATATGGCATCCTCTGGTACCACAAAGCCCCTAGAGCCTCTAGAGACAGCCCCAGCTCTGTCATTTGACAGTTACATTTGGGGGTGGTTTGTTAACCTTCTTGTGCTTCAGTTTTATCATCTGGAAAAAGAGAACAACAGTATCCACTTCACATAGTTGTTGGGAGGATTAGTTAATATTTTTAAGTGCTTAAAATACTGCCACTAGCAAGGACTAGCTAAGTGTTTGTTAGATAAATAAAACACTTCCCCTCCTTCACGCACTCCAGCTACACAGCCTCCTCGCTGTGCCTCCAGCAGGCCAAGCGCGCTCCTGCCCAAGGGTCTTTGTATTTGCTGTTCTCCCAGATGGCCACCTGACCACTTTGCTCACCTCCTTTAGGTCTCTGCTCAAAAATATCACCTTTTAAATGATGACAAGCCTATTTCAAATTGCAGTGCCCTCCTGTATACCTCTACATTGTTTCTTTTTCTTATTAGCACTTACCTACTTCTAATGCTGTATAAAATTTGCAGATTTAGGGGCGCCTGGGTGGCGGTTGGGCATCTGCCTTCGGCTCAGTCATAATCCCAGGGTCCTGGGATTGAGCCCTACATCGGGCTCCCTGCTCGGCAGGAAGCCTGCTTCTCCCTCTCCCACTCCCCCTGCTTGTGTTCCCTCTCTCGCTGTGTCTCTCTCTGTCAAATAAATAAATAAAAAATTTAAAAAATTTTTTTAAAAAGATTTTATTTATTTATTTGAGAGAGAGAGAATGAGAGATAGAGAGCACGAGAGGGAAGAGGGTCAGAGGGAGAAGCAGACTCCCTGCTGAGCAGGGAGCCCAATGAGGGACTCGATCCCGGGACTCCAGGATCATGACCTGAGCCGAAGGCAGTCGCTTAACCAACTGAGCCACCCAGGCGCCCTAAATAAATAAAATCTTTAAAAAAATAAAATAAAATTTGCAGATTTATTTGTTTTTTACCTATCTCCCCCAGCTAAAAGGTAAATAAGGGCAGGGATATTGGGGTTTTCCTGTTACTCTCTCAGGAATTTCTGAAAGTTGCCTTTCAGTATCTGAACTTATACTTACTTGTAGGTCTGTAAGTTCAACGCTTAGGAGAATAAATGTAGCTGGGTTTTATTGTTGCTGGTTTTTTATCATTATGGCATTGCCGTTACTGATTGTGTGGTTTTGTTTTTTTGTTTTTTTAAAGAGAAAGGGAGAGAACGCTTGAGTGGTAGCGGGGTAAAGAGAGAGAGAGAGAGAGAGAGAGAGAGAGAGAGAGAGAGGAAATCTTAACCAGGCTTCATGCCCAGGGGACCCTGAGATCATGACCTGAGCTAAAATCAAGAGTTGGATGCTTAAGTGACTGAGCCACCCAGGAGCCCCAGGAATATTTGTTTTATTCTTTGATGTATCCCAAGTGCCTAGAACATTGCATGGGACTTGGTAGTTGCTCAATACTATTTGTGGGATGAATGAATACACTGTTTTCAGATGAACAAATTGAGTCTATTGTAAAGACTGATTTGTAAACGAGCTTCCTAATATGCATGTAAAATGTAGAAGATCTCCCCAAAAGTTGTTCTCTTAAGTTGAATAGGTATGATCTCCTTCCCACAATATTGTTTAAGAAATGGATTAGGAAACTTTTTTCCCCAAAGATATTTAAAGGTGAATTTTAGCTAACACTTAGGTTGAGCTATCTCTAATTCCTAGGGAGCATACTCTAAATTAATGAAATTGATCGACTCCTAATTAATTGCTAGTGGGCTCTGTGGCACTGTCATTTATTCAACATGACCTAGAAGTTATCAGGATATGGAAAGAGAGAACTAATCGACACCCACTCTAGGTCAGGTAAGCAGCCAGGCTCAGAGCTGAGAGGCAAGTATCCTCATCGCTATAGTACAGATAAACAAACCTACGCCTACAGAGACCCTCGATCACGTACCTGATAGGTGAAAAAGCCAGGATTCAAACCACCAGTTTACAAAATCCATTACTCTTTCCAGTATCTCACTTTAAACCTCTGATTTCTCATTTGTAATACATAGTAACATTACTTAGAAACAGACTTATTATGACATTTCAAATAACATATGTAAAACAGTATACTTGATAAATGACAGGGTTTTTTTAATTTTTTTTTTTTTAATGGCTGTACTTTAGGAACGATGATGAGACTTTTCCCATGGGGAACAATCACATAGCCTCCCCCAGGGAGAAAATATAAGCCCTGACTTATGGGGACATCAGAAGTTGGTCCTATGGGATAGATTAGTGGGAGTAGTCACATTACATATTAATAAGAAGAATTTTAAGTTCAATAAATGCTTAAATACTTGTACTTTTTTCATTAAGAGTTGACTTTAGGGACTTTCGCTAGTCAAATTTGAGACAATCTGATCACCAAAATTTTGTTTGTATGGTTGTATAAAAATGATGGTTGTATACAAAGAAAAAGCCACACATTCAAAGTGACTAAAAGTGGGGGAGGAGAGAAGAGATGGGGGAGGAAATAGGAAAACAAAACCTTCTTCTTTACAGAAGAATGCCAGCTAATAAATGTTGAAGAAATGATGAGGTTTAAGAAAAACACTGTTATGCAATCCCCAATGTAATAAACTCATTCAATCAAAGACTATGTGGATGGATAAAACCTTTGGGTGAAGGGTTGATGGGTGTTATGGGTTGAGCTGTGTTTCCCCAGAAAAGTATGCTGAAGTCCTACCCCCAGGACCCTAGAACGTGATCTTATTTGGAAATAGGATCATTGCAGATGTAATTTGTTAAGATGAGCTCATCCTGGAATAGGATGGGACTCTAATCCAGTATGACTGGTGTCCTTCCAAGAAGATGGTCACGTGAAGACACAGAGACACAGGGAGGATGCCATGTGAATATGGAAGCTGAATTGAAGTGTGGCAGTTGCAAGCCCAGGAAGGTCTGGGGCTACCAGACGCTAGAGGAGGCAGGGAAGAATTCTCTCCTAAAAGTTTCAGAGGGAGTTCTGCCGACACATTGTTTTAATACTTCTTGCATTCAGAACTATGAGACGTTACATTTCTGTTGTTTTAGCCACCGGATTTGTGGGTACTTTGTTACAACCCTAGGAAACTAAAACAATGGCAGTGTACCAAAGCATCACCCCACATGTCCAAAGGGTGGATACTTGATCAAGTATCACAACTTAACATCACTAATAGTGGGACAACCTGACATCATATTCCTTCTGATATGATGCTGTAAGAGGCACATGATGTCACTTTGATGGACTGATTGCAATAGGCCCAGATTCTTTCCCTCCCTATCCACATCCCTTGCAATGTGACCTTGCAGCAACTCCCATCAAGAGGTAGAGTTTATTTCTCTACCACTTGAATACAGGCTGGCTTTGTTATCTTTGTCGGCTAATATAATGCAGTTAAAGTGACAGAGTGCCAGTTCTAAGCCTAGGCCTTGATAGATGTTACATACTTCCACTTTCTTTCGGACCCTACCTCTTCCATGAGAATAGGCCCGGGCTAGCCTGCTAAGCATGAGAGATGAATGGAGCTGAGCCCAATCACCCCAATTGACCTGGGATCCTAGACCAGCCAGCCCCCAGTCAACCTGCCAAATGACTACAGATCCATTAATGAGTCCAGCCAAAATCAGCTGAGCCCAGCCCAGATCAGCAGAACTACCTAGTCAATGGTAGAATGGCCCTCAGTGTGGGGGTGGGTTGGTATGCAGTAATAGCTAATCGTTACAATGATCTATGTACTATTCTTGCCAAATATGTTCAAATGGAAACTAATCATGAAAAAAATCAGAAAATCCTGAAGTGTGGAACATTCTGTATCCCAACGAGCTTGGGCATTACAAGTCTGTGTCATGAAAAACGACAACAAAAAAGTGAGGAGACTGTTCTAGATAGACTAGAACAACGTTTTTCAATCTCAACACTGACATTTTGGGTCAGCTAATCTTTGTTGTGGGGGGTTGTCTGTGTATTGTAGGATACTTAGCAGGCATCCATTGTCTCTATTCGCTAGATGCGAGTAGCACCCCCAGTTATGACAATGAAAAGCTGAATGTTCACCTTGGGGCCCTGGACTAGAGACAAAATCAAATGCAATGTATGAACCTTGTTAATATCTTAGATCCAAAAAAAAAAAAAAGATGGCCATAAAAGATATTTAGGACAATTACAGAAATTTAAATGTGGAATTAAAGATATCAAGTATCATTAATTTTCCTAGGTCTGAAAATGGCATTGCAGTTATATAGGAGGATGCCTTTATTCTTAGGAGGTGTAAGCTGAATTATTTGAGCGACACATCATAAAGTATTCAATTTACTTTCAAATACTTCAATGCATAAAAATGTGTATTTATAGAAAGAGACACAACAGAGATGACAAAATGTTAACAATTGATGAATCTAGGTGAAGAATATAAGGGCATTCATTGTATCATTCTTTTGACCTTTGTGGGTTTGAAAATTTTAGAAAATAAAGAGTTGGGAGTAAAAAAAGTTAACCTCATCTCCATTTCCTGACTCAAGTAATTTAATGTGCTACAAAGAGTAGGCTTCTTCTAAATGAATCTGGGTGCTCATTCTGCATTGCTTGGACAATGAGCTAGCTCAAACCAGGTATGGAGGGGTTGGAGGCTAAGGAAAGGGGCTTCTCTCAGCCTGAGGAACTGTCCCCAGGCTCCGCTTCCCATGGGACCACTGGCTTCACTTGTGTAATATCCCATGGCCCCAAAAGTCTAGATGTTGGGCAGCTCATGTGTTTCCCAGACAACTCTGGTAAATAGCTGGCACTAAAGTCCAGGCTGCCTGATGCCAAGACAGTGTGATTCTTCCTTTCACTGATAAGGCTTACTCTCACACTTACTGGTTCTATATAAAAAAGAGATCAAAAGAGAGGAAGAGTTCCCTTCCCTGGAACACAAACCATTCTGTGGGGCCAGCAGGTCAGCCAGGGACAATAAGAGAATCCTCCCTTCTCCTAATGACTTTGACTTTGTAAGTTTCCTCTTTTCATAGTAAAACCTAATTTTTTAACCTGTACTATATGACATCATGGAATTCAAGTCAAACCCTGGTGCATTAAAGTGGCAACTGTAGCCAATCTCAAGTAGTGGGTCCCTAAGTTATCCACAACTTCTGTCTGACTTGGCTACAGATCAAAGGTTCCTATGACCTCCCACCCTTTGGATTCAATTATTTGCTAAAACAGCTCACAGAACTCAGGGAAACAATTATGTTTATATTTTTTCTTTTCTTTTTTCTTTTTGTAGAGGGGGGGAGCAGCAGGGGAGAGGGAGAGAGTCTTAAGCATGCTCCATGCCCAGGGCAGAGCCTGACTTGGGGCTCAGTCTCAAAACTCTGACACCCCGACCTGAGCTGAAATCAAGAGTTGGATGCTTAACCGACTGAGCCATCCAGGCACCCCCAATATATATATATATATTTTCTATTATCTCATAACAGGGCACTGTATATTATATGGTCTGCTTTGTGCAAAAATGGTGTGTGTGTGTGTGTGTGTATGTATGTAAGTATATATATATATATATATATGCTTACGTGGAAAGAATACACAGTTAACAGAAATAATAATAATAGTTAACTTTTTTGAAGTTTGAATTTATTTTTATGTTGGTGTGGTGTCTTACTTTTACAATGAAACAAAATATACAGATTGTGCCTTGAAACATCTTTCAAAATGTCAATCAGTATCCCTTCTGATACTTTCGTAGAAAAAATATTTTAATTATTGAAACAGGGTAAGGCTGTGTGTGGGAAACTTGATTTTAGCTGGTGATGCAAATATTCAAATAATATTGATCCATTACAACTAGTTGTATGATTTTTAGAACCTGGGAAGGCTGGATCAGAGCAGTTACTAACTTTCTTAAGTATTGGTCACTCACCTTTCTTAAACTGCTCAGGCCAAGTCTTCAACAAGACTCCTACTAGAATGCAACAGAAGCCCAGCAAGGAAAAAACAATGTGACAGGAAGTTTTTTTTTTTCCTCCTTCTTCCTTCTTCCCTCTCTCCCGAGTTTCTTCAGGGACATGGAATTGAAGACATAAACCCGATCCAAAAGTACCAAGATATGGGGAAATTTGCAAAGATGCATGGATAATTCTTGTTCTTTGTAAATGCACCATATCTGCATCTGGCAGCTACTCTTTAAAACACCCAAGGTACTCATCTGAGAGGACAGCCTCTATCAGGGGAACATTTTCTGTTCCCAGTGAAGTGGCACATCCAGTTCTTGGTGCAGGCTCACTTAATTCCTATTAGTCATTTCACAGCTGTATATTGGGAAGAGAAAATCTCAAATACTTTTGGCTGATTTCACTAAACTAAAAACAAGACCTTCCCCCTTTTCTCACAGTTCCCGTTTGTTTACAACTTTCCAGTCAATATAACATGTCTATTTTTGTGGATATTTCTCCTATATGTTTTAGTTGTCTGCTGACCTATCTACCCCATATTCATTCTACTTGCATACCTAGATTTGTGGCCATAACATAGCAGGTGGATGCTGGCCCACCCACCCCAGTTTGTCATTGAATTAATGGTGCAATTTGTGTTAGGTGGCTTGTGATTCGAAGATTGTTCAGGGACACTGCTTAAAAACACAGGTCAACTGGGGCGCCTGGGTGGCTCAGTCGTTAAGCGTCTGCCTTCGGCTCAGGTCATGGTCCCAGGGTCCTGGGATCGAGCACCGCGTTGGACTCCCTGCTCAGCGGGGAGTCTGCTTCTCCCTCTCCCACTACCCCTGCTTGTGTTCCCTCTCTCGCTGTGTCTCTCTCTGTCAAATAAATAAAATAAAATCTTAAAAAAACAAAACAAAACACAAGTCAACTACAAAATGAGACAATGGATTTGATCAAGGTTTGTTATTTTTTAGGTTGTTTAAGGACATTAGATGAATGCGCAAATTTGTTACTGTAGCATTGCTATGCATACTGAAGATGCACATACGGGATTATTATTGTAGGTTGGTTTGTGACAGCTGGCCCTGATTTCCTTATTTCCTCAAGAAGATACTTTGAACAATTATTTAAATGCCTCCTCTCTGCAATTACAATAATAATGATAATGATGATTTTGCAACTGAATATGCAATTCAGGGTGCATACACTACCGTTTTTAGCTTGTTTCTCTTTTTATAGTGATGTCAGCTACTGTTGTCGGTGTTACTGAAGAACAAAGAACCATTTTTGTATTGAGGGTCACTGAACTACATGAAAAAAGTAACCTAAGGCCAATAAAGGAAGTTATAAGAAAAATAATGATTATAGTTAGTATTTAAAGAATGCTAACTATGAGCAAGTTTTTTTTCTCCTTGGAGAGACAAATACAGCATTTTCAGAACTTAATTGCTTTTATTTTTATTTATTTATTTAAAGTAATCTCTATGCCCAACAGCCCAATGTGGGGCTTGAACTCATGACCTCGAGATCAAGAGTCGCACACTCTACCGGCTGAGCCAGCCAGGTGCCCCAGAACTTATCTGCTTTTAAAGTTAACAACAAATATGTCATTTAGTAATAATAAATATCTGACAATGTTTTTGTTCTATGGTATAGTCCATTAAGGAGAAGCAAGTGGAAAAGATGAAAGAGAGGGGAGGTACGTGTTGTGGGTTAGAGGGAGATGACTGAGTGAAAGAAGCCAAGTCAGATGCAGAGGGGAATGAGAGAGTAACACGGGGTAAGAGGCACAGGATAGAAAGGCGGATACTGTGGGAGAGCAGCTGCAGGAGACAGGAAGAGAGGAATGAGAGGAAGAGAAAAATGGGTAAAGAAGGAGGAGAGGAAAAAGACTTAGTGTGGGGGATTTCTCTTTTTAAAGAAAAGTTATTTATTTATTTGAGAGAGAGAGCATGAGAGGGGCAGAAGGAGAGCGAGAGAGAAAATCCCAATCAGAAATCCCACCCCGGCGCTGAGCACGGAGCCCAACGTGGGGCTAGATCCCACAACCCCGAGATCATGACCTGAGCCAAAACCAAGAGTTGGACACTCAACCAACTGAGCCACCCAGGTGCCCCCACGGTGTGGGGGATTTAAAGAAGCGTTTTTGTTTGCTTTTAGGATGAATGTGGGGTCTCTAGAGTGTGGCATTTACACCAGCATCACCTGTTACCAATTCTCTTTAAAATACCGATTAACTGTTGTTCCCAACTTTAAGTATCCAAGTCATTTTAATTGTAGACCTGGTGGACAAGGCGGGAAAGTTGAAATGGAAATCTTACAACTAGGTGGATGTCCAAGCTAGCTGCCGTTGCAGCATCTGGTTTCTTGATGCTTACTTCTCAGGAGAAATTCCAAACGCAGAAGGGGAGCTTAGCTGTCAGGTACCAACAACTTCCTGCTAAGACATAAGGGGGGAAAGTTCCCAACCTTGGTGGCACATAGAAATCTTTTGAGGAACTAAAAAGCCTGGCTGGTGGAACCAGTCCCGGGCCAGGTCCTTTGGTAAATAAAGCAGCATCCATGATTTTAAGGGAAAAAAAAAAAAACCTTTTGAGATACTTAAAATTAATATATCAATGCTTAAGTCCCACCTCTAATATGTAACTGTTTGGGGATGTGATATGGGGATTTTTACAAGTTTCTCATGGGATTCCAATATGCAGCCAAGAATGAGAACCACTGCTTAGAGGCATCTCTCTGAATGTGCTCACCAGAGAATCCCAGTATAATGCTGGCTATTTTGGGGGCTCTGAGAGCAATGACCTGAACATTAAATTGCATAAAATTAGACCAAAGGCCAGAGTTTCTCACTCTTTGTGCTATATGTTTAGTAACTGACATTGCCAGAAATTGGTTGTAGAGATGGGGGGGGGGGGGGAGATAATTTTGAGCTTATATGGAAATATACAGGAAGAAAATAAAATTATCAATATTAAGAAAGGTCTTTATAAAAATTTGCATTTGAGACACGATTTGGCCCAATTCCAACATTATGAGGACATATGGTGTCTCTTTTTTTGTTTTTTTAAAGATTTTTTATTTATTTATTTGAGAGAGAGAGAGAATGAGAGATAGAGAGCACGAGTGGGAGGAGGGTCAGAGGGAGAAACAAGACTCCCTGCTGAGCAGGGAGCCCGATGTGGGACTCGATCCCGGGACTCCAGGCTCATGACCTGAGCCGAAGGCAGTCGCTTAACCAACTGAGCCACCCAGGCGCCCCATATGGTGTCTCTTTGAAGACAAACTTCAGTTGACCTCCTCAGATTGATCTGAGCTGTTGGGGAACCAGGAGAACTGGTTTGCTTCTTCTCTGTTTGTTTGTGTACTAAATAAATAGCTCAGCTGAGTCCCTTGTCCCACAATATCCCTGTTGCCTTACTCTCTGACCTGCTCTGCATGCTGGATCTGGTTCTCTTTTCTAGTGCAGAGCCATCTAGAATTCTCGGTCGCTATGCTCTCCCACTTCTGTCATTCTGCAGTTCCCTCTGTTTCGGTTGACACTGAAACTTATTTAACCTGACCATCCCCTGTGCTGATATTCTAACGCAGAAAACATAAAGGGAGAAGCTGTCCCCAGTCAGTGATCCTTTCATGTCAGGTAACATATACATATTTCCATTTAAAGTAGCTTCCTGGAGCTTAAGTTTCCTAGCCCAGGCAGGGAGTCTCCTATGATTTTCATGTGAAACAGGAAAGAATGGTTGCCTCGACAGACCCACAGGGGCTGATACCTGTAGGCCTACTCTAGATGATTCTATTCTATTCTGGGTATAGCTTGAATTAGAAAAGATATTTGGCCTGTGGCCTTATAGAGCCAATGCTTCTGCTAACTGCCACTATGGCCACTATTGTTACTTTATATTTTATATTTATATGCTAATCCTTTCCGGCTACTTTGTATATTTAACCCATTTAATATCTGACAAGTTGACTGTGAACTCCTTAAAGCTAGGTATATTCCCAGTACCTGGCACATAGTAGGTGTCCAGCAAGTATTTACTGAATGAATGGATGAAAGTTGAAGCCATCCAGGCAATGAAGGTGAGAGCAAGCTGGATGAAGAAGGGAGGAAATGAGAGGAGCTCCTTCCATTTTCTCCTTCACAAAAACCAGGTTGAGCCCCTGACCATGACAGTGGGACAGAAGCACTGACAGGTCCTGACTTAAGAATCCCCTAAACCTCAAACATTTCTACCCCAAGGGGTGGGATAATTTTTTGTGAGCCAATTTCACTTTTCCCAAAAGGACTTCTGGTTTCCAAATACGCTAGGAGTCAGTGGTAATTGCTTTTTGGAATATTATTTTGTCTGCCTCATTTAGATGTGGTAATTTGCAAAGCAACCCCCAGCAGTCGACAGTTCCTCCACAGCTGTGTGGTGTTCAGACATTTCCTGGGAGTCCTGGCCACCTCCTCAGCAGCTGGCAGTGCTCACTGAACCAGGGTATGTGCTCACCTGGGATCAGCTTGGATCCTGTAGCACTTGTTGTGTCTGGGATTTTTAAAATTCTGAAAGGGTGAAGGCCCAGTTACTTAATCCAGAAAATGAAAGTACAGTAACTCATAAAGGCCCAGCCTTACTTAATCCAGAAAACAAAAGTACAGTAACTCATAATTTAAGAATTAGTAGGGACTTTACATCACTGAGTCCATACTAGGTGGATGAGGAAATTGCAGCTCTGACAGAACCCGGGACAAGGTCAGCTGGCTGGTATCTGGGAGGCTGGGTGGAGAATCTATATTCTTGGTGTGGCACCAAACTGTGAGCTGGGGTCCTCTGCATTTATGCCTGTGTGGATGTTAAGTGTTTAAGTTACTACCGTTGACCCTGAAATAACACGGGTTTGAACTGCATCGGTCCACTAATATGTGGACTTTTTTTTTTTTCTAAGAAATACAGTACAGTACTGTGAATGCATTTTCTCTTCCTGTGATTTTAATAATGTTTTCTTTTTCTAGCTTACTTTAGTGTAAGAATATAGCATATAATACACATACAAAATGCGGGTTAATTGACTGTTTATGCAATCAGTATGGCTTCCAGTCAACAGTGAGATATATGTAGATAAGCTTTAAGGGAGTCAAAAGTTATATGTGGATTTTTGACGGCATGAAGGTGGGGAGGGAGGTTGGTGCCCCTAACCCGGCTTCAAGGGTCAACTGTATTTATTTCTTTTTGAAGCTCTTTCCCCTGGCCAGAGACTTCCTGGTCCTCCTTCGTACATGCTTCAAGGTCACAGTTCAGACCAAAATGTTTACCAAAAAAAAAAAAAAAAAAAAGTAGGCACTTATGAGATGACGAACCAGTGCCAGTTCCTGCACTCTCTGTCCCTCAGCTCCAACCAAGCTCAGCGAACAAGGGAGGGATAAAGCGGTCTCTAATACCAGGAATTTCTAGGCTTGGATGCCAACAGGCAAAAGGAGGAATTCTGCTATGGCCAGCCAGCGGAGGCTGTGGTGGCTGCTGCTGCCATCTCCTGGGAGCAGACGGACCTGAGTGTCACACCTGAAGCTAGTCTCACCGTTCACCTGGGACCTGCGCAGAGGCCCCACTGGGGCTGGCTCAAGTTCCTTTGTCCTAAAAAATAAAGGGGATATCCCCTTATTTACAAAGTGCTGGTATTTGCTTTTCACCCACTCCTTTTGGCAGTGTTGTGCCCAAAGAAATGATTCCACAACAATAGCAAAGTTGTAATGAGTTAATGCGGCAACCGTGAGAGAACAGAAGCAAGATGGAGGCAGAACCATTAGTCTTAGGAATACATCACATATTTCCCTTGGCCTTCTGAATCCTGAATGTGTACATTTGAGACTTGTATAATAGGGCACGTGTGGGTTTGGCGAATCTTGACCTCCAAGAATCTCTTGAGTTTACTGGCAGGGCTGCTCATTCACTGAGATAATGCATGCATATTCCTGGTATGCAAGAAATGCTCAGTGGGAATTATTATGGGGCAAATTCTAATCCCCATGATGATTTTCTTCATTTACTAACCAAAAATGGATGGATAGCCCCCATGCCTTTAATACTTTCCAGTCTTCAGATGGTCCCTAAGCAAACTCCTTTAATTTTTAAAAAATATAATCATACATTAGTGCTATGGATTGAATGTTTGTGTTTTCTTCAAATTCATATGCTGAAGGCCCTACTCCCCAATCTGATGGTTTTAGAAGGTGGGGCCTTTAGAAGGTGATTATATTTTGATGAAATCATGAAGGTGGAGCTTCCTGATGGGACTAGTGCCCTTATAAAGGGGAGGAGACCAGAAATCTTCTCTCATCCATACAGCAAGAAGGCCACCATCTGCAAACAGGAATAAGGCTGTAGACACCCAATCTACTGGTGCCTTGAGTTTGGACTTCAAGACTCTAAGTGTGAGAAAAAAATGTTTGTTGTGTGAAAATCAATAAAGGAAAACCTCACTAAAGAGGACAGACATACCACTCAATGTCAGTTACAGGAAGAATTGTCAGTTACACTCTTCCCAACAGAGGTGTCAATTATGGGCTCCAACAGAAGAATCATCACCAGGAAAGAATCATCAATTACAGGCCCCAACAGGGAAAAGAAGTACATTGTATCTCCTACAAGACATTGACTTCCTCTTCAACTCAGCTAATGAGAAGTCATCAACCCCAACTCTTTCTTTTCTCCAATGGACTTTCATTCAAAACAATCCCTCCCAACTTATTTCTTCTTCAACTAAATAACATCCCTCTCCTTTGCCTGTTGCTGGACTTGCCTATGGTTTTGCTGTAGCTTGCATGTCCTGAATTGAAATTCTCTATTTCTGAATAAATCGATTTTTTGCTGGCAAAGTATTTTTATTTTTAAGGTTAATAGCTATTTAATCCACATAGTCTATCATATTGTTGTTACAGTAGCCCAAGCTAACTAAGACAAAAATCGGTACACAGAAGTGGGCATGTTTAGGGGGGACATGCTGGAAGAACTCCTTATTGCTGTGAAGGGACTACCAAAGGCGATTCTGGAGAGAGCTCAGAAGGAAGAAAGCTGGAGAGAATGCCTTCCATTTTTTAAGAGAATATATGAATGGAATGTTGCTAGAGATACGGACAGTAAAGGCCATTCTGCTCTCAGACAGAAATGAGGAACATGTTATTGGAGACTGGAGGAAAGGCAATCTTTGTCAAATAGTGGCAAAGAATTTGGCTGATTTGTGTTTTTGTTCTTGTGTTCTGTGAAGGTAGAACCTGCAAGTGATGAAATTGGTATCTAGCTGAGATTTCTAAACAAAGTGTTGGAGAAGTGGCTTGGTTCTTCCTGACTGCTTGTAGTAAAATGAGATAAGAGAGATATGAACTGATGATGGAACTGTTATGCAAAAAGGAACCAGAATTTAAAGATTTGGAAAATTCTAAGCCTCTCCACATTACAAAAAATGAGAAAGCATGTTTGAAGAGAACACTAAAGGTATAGCTGGCTGACCATTTGATAAGGAGATTAGTGTGGATATGAACCACGGACCTAATCAGCCACCTCAGCAAGGAGACTCCAGTGTGAACTGAAGGAGATGGATATAGATGGAATGAAGAAAGGCTGTTGGATGTCTTGGATTTTACAGGACCAGGACCACAGAGCTGTTTGGTTGGAATATAAGCTATTCTTCAAGACAGGGAAAGAATGACCCTGAAAACAATTCAGAGATCAGGGGGGCCAGCAGGGTTTCAAAAGAGGAAGTGATCACCTCTATTACAACAGACCAGATGGCTTCCACCACAGCTCTGGGACAGGCCTACCCAGAGCCCTGTGGGGGCGGGGGGGGGGGTTCTCTGGCAAGGCCACCATCCCAGGGGGTAAAAAAGGCAGCACTAAAGGCAGAGCAAAGAGTCAAAGGGGATTATTCTCAGGCTTTGGGATTTCATGGAGTTTGCCTTGCTTTCATGGGACTCATCCCTCCTTCCTCTCTCATTTCTTCCTTTCGGAATGGGAATGTCTATCTTATGCCTGTCCTACCACTGTACTGTGCAAGCACTTAACTTACTTGGTTTCACTGGTTCATAGCTGGAGAGGAGTTCTGCCTCAGGAAGAGTCTCATCCATACCTGATTGAGATGATATTTGGATAAGACTTCGGACTTTATGCTGGAATGAGATAAGATTTTGGAGCTATTGGGATGAAATGAATGTATTTTGCCTGTGAGAAGGACATGCATTTTGAGGGGCCAGGAGCAGAAGCACGAAGGTAGATGTCTGCAAATCAGGAGGAGGTCCCTCATCAGATACTGAATCTACTAGCACCTTGATTTTGGACTTCCCAGCCTCCAGAACTGTGAAAAATAAGTGTTTTGTTATTTAAGCCACAAAGTTTATGGTATTTTTGTTATAGCAGGCTTAATTGCCTAAGACAATTAGTGAGAAAAAATTCAGGAGGCTATAAGAGATACAGTTCAGGAAATATCTGAGTATCTACTATGTGCTAGTTATGGATGATATAAAGAAGAATAATGTAGGCGTAGTCCTAAAAATTTCCCATTAAATACATGAGGAAAAAAGTCATTGAGAATCAGGTACTTGGCTTATGGATTCTGATCTGCAAAAGGCCAGCTGTGTAAATGACCTTGGACATGACATCTAACATATTTGGGTATTAGTTTCTTCATCTGTTGCATAATATTGTAAAAGGAAATTCTTCCATTTACAGCAGAGCTTGCCTAGGAGATAGCACACTGTATACTGTATTGTGCTTCTACTTTACTCAACACCTAAAATGGTTAAACAAACCATGAACTTTGCCCGACCTCGGGTCAGCTAAAGTAAGACCCTTACAGAACCTATCTGAAGATTTATTTTTTTCCTGACCACTGATGTATGAGGCTTGCTTTAACCAGTCATGTACAGAGCTGTTGATTTATTCCAGCTCATTTAGAGGGTATATTTTAATCTTTAGTGAACATAACAATCATGAAACCCTTTCCTTACAATTAAAAACACCTTCTTTTCCCTCTTAGCCTAGTGTGTTCCTTTGCCTGGAAATAAATCAGCCAAATTTGTTTTGCTTTCTAACTCGTGATGGTCTTTTTTTTTAAAGATTTTATTTATTTATTTGACAGAGAGGGAGAGAGACAGCGAGAGAGGGAACACAAGCAGGGGAAGTGGGAGAGGGAGAAGCAGGCTTCCCGCTGAGCAGGGAGCCCGATGCGGGGCTCAATCCCAGGACCCTGGGATCACGACCTGAGCCGAAGGCAGACGCTTAACGACTGAGCCACCCAGGCGCCCATTGGTGGTCTTTTTTATTTGACAACATCTTATATCTGAATAGTACTTTACAGTTGACTATGTTTCTTCCTACTTGAGAAGAATGGGATGTGATCAAACAGGACCAGCTTTCAAACCAAAGAGATTCCGGCTCTGTTACTGACTAGCTACACCTCCTCGGATAAGTTATTCTATCAGTGAAGGTCCCAGCTGGAAACAGATGGCATTCTCAAGTTGGGCAATGTTTAATAAAGGGACTATTTATAAAAGTGTGAGAACACACCAGGGAACCACAGAAAGCAAGGAGTGGGAGTGGTTACTGGAACCCAGAACCAGAGAGCTGTGTAGAGAGACCACTTGGGAAGAGGACTTGTGACCTTTGGTCAAAAGGGCCAGTCAGTCCCGAGTGACCTTACAGGCAGGAAGTCAGGGGAAGGAATAGCCCCACCTCACTCTCTTCTGTCCCACACATGTGAAGAAGCAAACCAAAGACAAGTACTTAACATTTCTGAGTCTTATTTTTCTCATTTGTGAAAGGGGAAAAATAATATTTATATCTCAGAGTTTCTCTGAGAATGAAATGAGAACTTACATCGTTCATAGTAAAGAAGCTAGGCACACAATAATTGTTCTCTTCCTTCACCTGATCTTCACAACCCCCTTGTGTAGTAGACAGGATAGATTTGATTCAATTCACTCTATAGGGTGGAAAATGAGACTCGGAGAAGTTAGGCGACTTTCCCGAGGTCTCATGGCTAGAAAGGTACCAGACCTAGGAACAAAACTAAGATTTTCAACACATACTCTAGGCTTCTTTCCATAGGCTATTCTTGTACCCCTATATCATCTTCTTCAAAAGGCTGACACCAATGGTTTCTTCTATCTAGAGCTGCTATACCTGGAGCTAGTGACTCTGCTATTCAGAGAAAAATTTATTGACTCAGCAATCAGTGCCTGAGACAAAATAAGCAACCACTAGATGGTTCGATGAAAAGAAGGCCAAATGCCTAAAAGGTGACTGGATGTAAGACTCTGACCAATATAGATTCTCCATGTTACATCCTTGGCAATTCTACTTTGATAGCCACTAGGCATCCCCTACACAGTACACTGATGTCAGAATTCCGTTTTTTTTTTTTCCTTCTTTTGTAAGAAAAGAATCCTATTTACCCATTTCACCCATCCCCTCACCAACCTCCCCTCTGGTCACCAGTTTGGTTATTTAAGAGTGTTGGGGTTTTTTTTTTGTTGTTAGCTTGTTTGTTCATTTGTTTTGTTTTTCAGATTTCACATATAAGTGAAATCCTACAGTATTTGTCTTCCTCTGACTTATTTCACTTAGCATAATACCCTCTAGGTCCACCAATGTTGTTGCAAATAGCAAGATTTCACTCTTTTATATATGTATATACCACATCTTCTTCATTCCTTCACGTTATCAGTGGACACCTGGGCTGCTTCCATTTCTTGGCTATTTAAATAATGCTGCAATAAACATAGGGGTGCATATATCTTTTCGTTTTTTTTTTTTTTAAGTAAGCTCTACACCCAACGTGGGGTTGAACGCATGACCCTGAGCTCTAGAGTCACATGCTCTACCGACTGAGCCAGCCAGGCACCCCATGTATCTTTTCAAATTAGTGTTTTCATTTTCCTTGGACATATACCCAGTGGTGGAATTACTGGATCATATGATACTTCTATTTTTAATTTTCTGAGGAACATCCACACTGTTTCCCTACAGCGGTTGTACCAATTTACATTCCCACCAACCATGCACGAGGGTTTCCTTTTCTACACATCCCTGAGAACACATACTATTTCTTGTCTTTTTGATACCAGTCATACTGACTGGTGTTTGGGGATAGCTCATTGTGGTTTTGACTTGCATTTCCCTGATGATTAGTGGTGCTGAGCATCTTTTCATGTGTCTCTTGGCCATTTGAATGTCTGAATTCAGAATTCTTGATTCCTTCTACCTTGAAACTGTTCTAACCCTAAATCTTCCCCTCCCAATAAAAGCATCACTATCTACCCAGTGATGCAAATCCCAAGCCCAGGAATTATCCTAGATTCCTTCCTTGTCTGCCTGCCTTCCCTCCCTTAGCAAGTCTAGTTGGCTTTACTTCTAAAATATGTCCTAATTCAACCTCTATTCTCCATCTCCTCTGCTAATCCGAGCCACCATCATTTCTTGCATGGCTACTATAATAATCTCCTGTCAAGTCTTCTCACTTCAACTCTTCCTTCTCTCCGACTCACTAAAATGGATCACGCTGCTCCTTGACTTCAGCCCCTGCACAGGTCTCTTCTTCATAGTTCCACGTCATGGTTCCTTACCACAGCTGTTAGGGCCCTACTTTCCCGACTCCACTCTCCCCCATCACTAGGCTCCAGCCACGCTTTCTATTCTTTGAACACACCAACCCCTTTCTGGTCTCCGGCCCCATTGCACTTATTTATTCTCTCTGCCTAGAATGTTTTTTATCCAGCCTTTGTATGCCTGGCATTTTCTTACTGTATAGGTTATTAGCTTAACTATTACCTTCTTAGAGAAGTTTCTTTTACCATCCAGTCTAAATATTACTCCAGTGTAGTCTTTTATTAGTACTCTAAATGCACAGACTAAAATGATCCAATTGACTTTATTTATTATATGTTACCCTATCAGAATATAAGCTCCATGAAAGCAGGGCCCTCATCTGGCTTATTTGTTTATCCCTGTCTTCCTAGCACCTAGACAAAGCCTGGTATATCACAGCCTTTTAATAAATCTTTTTTTTTTTTTTTTAATAGGGATACATGTTTGCTGTCTGAGAAGTTCTGGCATTCTCTTTCCTTTGCAACCCAAGTTCCCTTTTAGTGTAATTTATTCATTCTTCAATAAATATTTATTGAGCACCTACTATGTACCAGACATTCTCATAGGACTGAGGATACAACTGTGAACAAGATATGCATAACTCCTACCTGCATGGGAGTTATAGTTTAGGGAGAGAGAATAGGAAAAAAAGAGGAAATTAAAATATATTGTGATATTTGCTAAGATAAGGAGGGAAACTAAGGGTGCCAAGGGAAACACAGAAAATGGCACCTAACCTCAAAATAGGTGATGAGGAATGATTTTCCAGAATGAAATGATCTGAAAAATGAGCAGGAGTTAGCCAGGTGAGTAATGGTAGAGAATACTTCTGGCTTGGCTTAGACTAACCTTGGAGGCCAGAGAGAGCACAGAACTTATAGGAGCCAATTCAGTGTGTTAGTTTAGTTTGGGAGGAGTAAAACTTGTAAGGGGGAAAGAAGAGAGAAGGCTGAAGAGGTAATCAAGGCAGGATATGAAAGGCCTCTGCTAAAGGAGCTTCGTATTACTTAAATGGAATAGAAAGTCACTGAAAGTCACCTCAGGAAGAACTGGCTTATATCTGTTTTTTAAAAGGATCACTCAGGGGGCACCTGGCTGGCTCAGTTGATTGAGCATTCAACTCTTGATTTTGGCTCAGGTCATGATCTCTGGGTCATGAGATTGAGCCCCATGACTGGCTATGCACTTGGCATGGAGTCTGCTTGAGATTCTCTTTCTCCCTCTCCCTCTGCCCCTCATCCCCACCCTCTCAAATAAATAAATAAATAAATTCTTTAAAAAAAATAAAAGGGTCACTCAGAAACCATAACTCTATGTCTGGAAAAGGACAAAGACTCTACTTACATTAGGGTAAGAGGTGTAGTTAGCAAATTTGGGGCCCCTAACTAATTGAACTGAGTCACCATCTTAATCCTTTCCCCTTAAAAGTATCTCTTTTCCCCAAAGTTAACCACTAAGCATCTTTGGGACTAACCTTCTCTGGCCTCTCCCCCTGTCTCTAGACTCCCAAATCAAGTCACTGGGGTCATATAGCATTCCCTCAAGGAACAAATATTTTTCCAACATGCTGCAACACCCAAAGTGCATGTGATTTTAGAAGTTAATATATTGTGGCCTTCTTTGGGGCATTCTTTTTTTCAAAGTTTTTTTTTTTTTTTAAGTAATCTCTATACCCAATGTGGGGCTCGAACTCACAACCCCAAGATCAAGAGTGGAATGCTTTACTGACTGAGCCAGCCAGGCGCCCCCTTTTTGGCATTCTTGATCTGATATGCTAGCAAAGGCCACTACAAAGTTTTCCTCTATGGTAATAGGTCAGGACAGTTAATGAGTATAACAGGAAGAGACTACTACTGAGGTGTTTCAACTCACTTGGTCATTCACTGAGAAACTCTTTGCATGAGTTTTTCCATGGGGCAGGACAAGATGAAGACACTGTCACGGCTTTTCGGGGTAGAACCTTTTCTAGTGAGTGAGGAATACTTGGGTAATCGCAGTGGCTAAGCCAAGAACTAAGCATGCATAACCCTGACAAACAGGTCCCTGATGGGAGCATTATCTAAAGCTGCCAGATATTTGGAGCAAATGTTTCTTTTTTGATAAGAAGCTGGTGTGATGCCCCTATGGCATCCAGAGCACGGGGGTTGTTACTCCCTCTCTGGTCTTTTTCTCACAACTCTGTTCTGTCTGAAATTTTGGGCGAAATTTCTGCCCGAGCTAAAAGCAGGCAGATTCAACAACTGGAAAAAACCATGACACACGGCTTCCCCAACCCCTTAAGGTTTTTTTCTGGTCTGTGGGTGAATATCATGACTGAGCAAGCCTATTGCACGGACTGGTGTGAGAGGACTCGCAATTACAAGGAAGGGCATCTCACAAACTGCAAACAGAACACGGTGAGAGGACACAGGAGCATTTCCTTTTCCTGTCTCCATGTGACTCGGGAACGCGGGGCAAGACATTTAAAACCAGGACGGCCGCAGAGGGAAAGGATGGTAGCTCTTCCACGCCAGCTCCCTTTCGGTGAGGGCAGCGGTTTCCGAAGTCGCAAAGACGTCCCTTCTCCCAAGTCCGTCTTCTCAATTTCCCTTCCTGGCTCCTAACTACAATTTCTTTCTTTTCATAACATTCTTGGCTTACCTCAGCTTGTAAGAAAAGTCCTTTACGCCACTCCCCTCCACGCCTCCCAGGACAGCCCTCAGGTGCTCACAGTCCATCTCAATTTCGGTCGGGGTATTAAGGAGCATTAGGCGACGGAAACTCTAGGAGAGCCCGAATATCCGCGCACAAAGCCAGCAAGACCCCAGAAGGGGAGAGCACACGGCCCGGTGGGCCGCGGCCCCTTTAAGAACAGGCCACGCCCCTCTCCTCCTCCCGGCGCGGCCGGCGGTCGGTGGCGGCCGCTTCGGTGCTGACAAGATGGCGGCTGGCGGGGCTGTCGCTGCGGCGCCCGAGTGCCGGCTTCTCCCCTATGCGCTACACAAGTGGAGCTCCTTCTCCTCCACTTACCTTCCCGAGTAAGTGCTGGGCCCTGGGCTCGTGCTGCCCTACTCTTCGGCATAAGCACGGCTGGGCCAGGGGGGCTGTGGAGGGCAGTCGAGCCGAGAGGCCCAGGCGGGGCCTGGTAGGGGGACGCCTGGCCTCCCGAGTCTCGGTCCAGCCGCGGAGAGCTTTGCCCTCCCTACCCCCCGTCTCAAGGAGGGGTTAGGGTCCGGAGAGCGGGGTCCGGGGGTAAGGGGTGAGGTGTGCCGCGGACCCGGAGCGCGTAGGACAACCGGGAGCCCCGTGATGCTGTGTCCGGGATTTGGGGGTTGAAGAGAGCTTGGGGGGCGGCTGGCTCGGGGAGGTGGGGCAGGAACCGGAGCTTTTGAGGTCCCGACGTCTGGCAAACTGGTGAAGATGTCTAGGGTCGTCGGGGCTGTGGAGATTGGGGGACGGCCCGGCCGAGACAAAGTGTAAAGCTGAGCAGAGGAGTGATTGTTCTTGACTGGGGTCATTAGAAGTGATTAGCTCGAGAGGAGTGGTAAAAGTCACGAAAGGCTGAAAAGTTGTGGGATCCACCAGAATCCTTGCAAGTGGGGAGGATTTGTAGAATTTGCAGAGGGTTGTCTTTTCCGGCTGGTGTTCTGAAAAAGATAGGGAGTGGGCTGGGACATTACAGGAGAGTTCCATTATATTATGGCTCAGAACATGGATTTATATAAATACAGACCAATTTCCCAACCCAGAAACTCACATATAGACGGAAAAGTCTGACTTTAATGGATTTGACTTCCAACACTGGTTTGGTTTGAATCCCCGATTTGGTGTTAAAACAAGTTCCATTGCATTACTACCATATGTTTTTTGTTTTTTTGTTTTGTTTTGTTTTGTAACAAATTCCTTCTGAAATGCTGAAAGCACTTTCATACAGTGTTTATCTTTAGTTTATCTTTGAGGGAAGAACATGTAACTCCAGTTTTACATAGAGATAGAGAAACTGGCTTAGTGAAGTTTAAAGATCTATGCAGACCCTGAAGAAAAGTGCTAGTTGTCCCCCGCCCCCGCCCATCATTTCCACAAGGCCAGGAATGATTTTATGAACAAAACAAGTGGCAAGTAATATATCTTTTTATGTTACTGAACAGATGAAGTAACGAGATCTGTGAAGCATACTCAGAATTTTTCATCTGTATTTCAAAAATTTTTTACATTTTCTCAAATTTGATTTCTTCAGTTAAATCAGTCAAGCATCTCAAAATGGATCTGTGACTAGAAGAACCTATAGCTCTCTTGACTGCTAGCCCATTGTCCTATTCACCAGGTCAAGGGTTGGCAGGCAGGCCTTCAGCAGGGTTTGCTTCAGTGAAGGGTGCCAAGTGACCTGTGGTCAGATCTGGCCTGTGTGGCCTATTGATGGCTACTGCATAGCTGTGTTCCTGATTGATGTTGGACTACAACTTTTCATTTGAGAGTGAGCCAGGTGAACATTCTAGCCCTCAGCTGGAGTTGAAATGTGGCCCAGGTACTTCTGATTTTTGAAGCTAACAAGTTCTTGAATCTGGAGACAATTAGCATTTTTCTATACCCAGGTTAGGATCACAGACAGTAGGGAATTGGGGTGGCATCCTTTGATCTAATAACTTCAAAGAAGTTTTCTAATAACAAGTTTTTCTGGTCTTAAGTTGGGCTACTTTCAGGATTTCACTCCTTAAATTTCTGGTCTAAGGGCAGGACTTGGATATTAGAAATCCCATCTCCATTATGAATAAAAAGGGAAGAGTGCGTTTCAAGCAGGAAATGATTTAGTGGGATGGTAACTTTACTCTGACTTATGTCTCATTATCTGACCCAAGATTTGAGGTGGACAGAGTACTAGTTTTGGTGAGTACTAGTTTTGGTTAGAAGGCAGTTGTTTGAGTTTGGAGAAATCTATTGTTATAATTCTCTCGTATATGTTCATAAATTAGTATTTAATGCATATTAACTCTCAAACACTTTTATTTACAGTGTCTTATTTAATCCTTATGGTATTCTGCTGTTTTATGCAGAATAGTTTTTATTTTAAAGTACTAAGATGTTAGAAGAGTAATTGGAACTTTTTTTCTTTGAAAGAATATAATTATTATGGACTTTGAGTTTGAGAATTTTGTGTGTGCTGGATTAGTGTGTGCCATGCCTAACTTGTAAAACTCTTTTGGTACTGAACTTCTTTTAGCAAGTAAGGATGCTACAGCTTTATATAATAGGAAGTGTAAGAAAGGGAATTGACTTTCCTTGCTTTTGCCCTAAAATCCTCTTTAATGGTAGTTGCTGTATCTTTACTGCTGTGACCGTTAGTTCTAATTTAAGTAAAGCCATTTGTTGGAATTGTCTCTTGGGTAGCAAGTATTTATTGGTTTCAAGAGTCACAGATCTAGGCATTTTTAGGGGTGAATAAGAAAGCAATAATAACAGTGAGAAACACTTATAATGTGCCTTCCATATGGTAAGCTTTTTTATGAACACTTTAAGTGTATTAACTCATTTAATCCTCACAATTGTTTGAAGAATTTCTGTTTTCCAGGTGAGGAACTGGGCATGGAGAGATTAAAACTTGCCTCAGGTTACACAGCTAGATGAAGTCAGGATTTGAACCTAGGCAGTCTCGCTTCCCATTCCATAGTCTTAAAAGTGCTGTTCTGCTTCTGCACAAAGGTAGAGACAGGAATTCAGAGATTGGAAAGAGTTCTCATATTAAAGGCACTTAAATTTTAGTTGTGTAAAAACATGTGAAGTCATGAAAAAAAAATGGAACAATTCAGATATCTATCTTCCTAAGGACTAGAATTTTTTTTCCTTCTCCCAAAGGCAGAGAAAAACCATTTTTTTCCTTCTCATCCTTTCAGATTTATTTGGACCTTAAAAATATTAAAGCAGATCTAGTTATAGATAGCACATTTTTATTTTGAAGCTAACAAAGTGGCCTTTTGTTTTGCAGTGTGCTTAAGTTTGCCATATTTTACATTTTTCTGAAATTTATACTCAATTTGGGAATTAAGAGAAATACATTTTTTCTTTTTTTAAGATTTTATTTATTTATTTGACAGAGAGAGACACAGCGAAAGAGGGAACACAAGCGGGGGAGTGGGAGAGAGAGAAGCAGGCTTCCTGCTGAGCAGGGAGCCTGGTGCGGAGCTCTCTCCCAGGACCCTGGGATCATGACCTGAGCTGAAAGCAGACGCCTAACGACTGAGCCACCCAGGCGCCCCGAGAAATACATTTTTTTAAAAAGATTTTATTTTTTTTATTTGTCAGAGAGAGAGCACAAGCAAGGGGAGCGGCAGGCAGAGGGAGAAGCAGACTTCCTGCTGAGCAAGGAGCCCGATGGGGGACTCTATCCTAGGACCCTGGGATCATGACCTGAGCCACCCAGGCATCCCAGGGCAATATATTTAAATGATGATTAATTGTTAAAATTACATGGGAGTTTATTATGTAAAAATATTTTATATTCTCTATACTTAAATACTTCTTGATGTAGCTAACTAATAGTGATACCAACAATTGCTAACCAATACTGAGCACCTATTATATGCAAAATGATTTTTCTATATAGTCTTACTTAATCCTTAGAACAAAGAGGTTTTTCGTTTGTTTGTTTTTGTTTTTTGCAGATGAGGAAACTGAGGTCTGTACAGGTTAAGTAACTTGTCATACTTGACAAGTTGCAACAAAAGCTAACCAATACTGCAGCACCTATTATATGTTTTTGCAGATGAGGAAACTGAGGTCTGTTCAGGTTAAGTAACTTGTCATACTTGACAACTTGCAACAAAAGCTAACCAATACTGAGCACCTATTATATGCAAAATGATTTTTCTATATAGTCTTACTTAATCCTTAGAACAAAGAGGTTTTTCGTTTGTTTGTTTTTGTTTTTTGCAGATGAGGAAACTGAGGTCTGTACAGGTTAAGTAACTTGTCATAAAGTTTTTAAACGGCTTGGCAAGTTCTGTGACTTAAAAGCTATTGCATGTGCTTCTAGTAACAACTACCATTTAAGTACCTTCTGTTCTTTGGGCACTGTGCTTAGCACTTAGCATGTGTTTTTTGATTTAGTCTTCATAAACACTTTACAATAAATATTACTCTGTCTTACAGCTAGGGAAACTGAAGTTCAGAGAGAGAAATTAATTTGCCCAGGTCCAAGAATTGAAACGGTAGGAGATAGTATTCTCATCTTGGGCCTTCTGACTTCTGTTAACCAAAGCTGCTTCCATATTTTGCGTGTCTATAATATGTGCCTAATTGTGAGTACAAATAAGTGCTATAAGTTTAGAGAAAGAGAGCAATATTTAGAATTTTTTGTCTTGACATTTAAGGTTTTAATGTATTAATATGAAAACTGGGAGGACCTTTTAAAGTTTTTTACGCATTAGGTAATTTCACTAATATGGAATTGATTCTAGTTTACATGTAACTGAAGACTTAAATATTTTAGATTGTAAAATTTGATACATTTTAAGTGTGTTTATCTTTTTTTCTATTAGTCTTCTTTATTACTTAAAATCAAACCATTAAAATTGTACCTTGTGTACATACATAGTTCACAGTTAAAGTGATAATGATTTGACAACCAGGATTAGAGATGAACCTATTTCAACTATTTTAAAATTTAACACTTAAAAATGAATACATATTTTTTCTGCTTGCAAAAAAGCCTCCTAAGTTTATTGTGGAATATTTGCAAAATAGAGACTGGAACAAAATATAAATTATCCTTAATACCACCATCCAAAGATAACCAATCACCCTTTGATATATATCATTCCAGATGTTTTGTTGTAACTATATTTTTCATTTTGACTTTGTCCTCTGTTTGCTGTTATGTATTCTTTTTCCTCATTATATAATAAATATTTTCTCATGTTATTAAATATTCCTCTATATCATTTGTCAATGGTGCATTATAATCTAGGTAATGATTTTATGGCATTTTATTTAATTGGTCTCCTATTACTGGACATTTAGGCTTTCGGGCTTTGTTTTGTTGTTGTTTGTTTTTGTTGTTCTTTGGCCATTTTGAGTGAGACTGTTTGCCTTAGCGAAACAAATTTTGAACTTATTTATGAGTTCCTTGATACTGAATTGTTGTATTTAAAGTATCCATCTGGGGGCGCCTGGGTGGCTCAGTCGTTAAGCGTCTGCCTTTGGCTCAGGTCATGATCCTAGGGTCCTGGGATCGAGCCCTGCACTGGGCTCCCTGCTCTGCAGGAAGCCTACTTCTCCCTCTCCCACGCCCCCTGCTTGTGTTCCCTCTCTCGCTGTGTCTCTCTCTGTCAAATAAATAAATAAAATCTTTTTTAAAAAAAAATAAATAAGTATCCATCTGTAGGAAACTTTCTATCTACCCTGGGTTTATTTTGGCATTACCCTTAGCAATTTGGGATTAAAAATGGGGTTTTGGTGAGCTAGGTCCTTAGAGATGTCTGAACAATGCTTATATAATTCAAAAGTGACATTGCTCCTAATAATTCCTTTTCCTTCCTCCCTCTTCCTTTATTTTGGTTTTTAAATGAATTTTTGTTTTATTAATCACATACATTTGAAAAATAGAACACACTTATGAGGTTTATTTATTTGGTCTATAGACAAAATCATTGTACACATGAATTTGAGAATTTGTTATAATCCCATAGACTCCTGCAAATCCTTGAATTTGAATCACTAGTTTGGAGGTACTCCACTCCTTGGAGATTGGGGACTGTCATGCGCTTCCTTACTCTCCTTTCCTCCTCTTTCCCTAAACTGAAATTAGACACTGGCATGGCTTAGGAACTTTACTGGCCACTGAAAGTTCTGATATTTTCAGTCTGATAATCTTAGAACTTTAGAAAAATAAAGATACCCAGTATAGAGGAAAGGAATACGAGGTAGATGGAGGCCTACTGATTCAGTCTGCTGACTCCTAGAATTGGATCTTTGTGTGACTTTTAGCAAGTTATGATTCTTCTCTGAGCATCATCAGTTTCCTTTTATGTAGAAATAGTTTTTATCTTTGATCAAATTCAGGAGGTTTATATTCTGTTATTTTTTTTCCAGATAGGCAGATGGCTCTATCATTTGCATTAACTTCTAAGTAAATATAGTAGGTTTTGAATAAATGATTTGGAGCCTGATACAGGGACTTTGTGATATTTTACATGTAGATAAGATACATATCAGCTGTTTGTGGCAACCTGATTGCTATATTTCAATTTTTCAAAAATCATCTTTGGAAATATGAGGGATTTCTAGATTTTCATTTTCGAGATGTAGATATTCTCACCTAAGAATGGCTTTCTTTGTATTTACTCTATGGTTTTTGACCCCTCATGAATCTGTAGCATGACTCTCTCATCAGTTCTGAAAAAAATTTTGATACTCTTCAAATATTGTTTCTGACCCATTCTTTTTCTCCTTCCCTCTGTGACTCCAATTAAATCTATATTATACCTTTTGTCCTACCCCCATGTCCCTTACGCTTTTCCCTGTCTTTTCTATCATTTTTTTTCCTCTCCTTATTCCATCCTGGATAGATTTTACTTATTTGTGTTCCAGTTTACCAATTCTCTATTCAGCCATGTCCGATTTGCTTTTAACCCCACCTATTTTTTTTCTTGATTTCAGCTATAGCATTTTTTAGTGCTAGAAATTTTGATTCTTTTAAAGTAGATTCTAATTTTTTTGGTGAAAATATCCATATTGTCACTCATTTTCTTTTTCTTTTTCTTTTTTTATTTAAGATTATTTATTTTTAGAGAGAGCATGCACGCAAGCAGGGGTGGGTGCGGGTAGAGGGAGAAGGAGAGAATCCCAAGCAGACCCCATCCTGAGGCATCACACAACCCTGAGACCACGACCTGAGCTAAAATCAAGAGTCCGTCGCTTAACCCACTGAGCCACACAGGTCCTCTGTCATTCATTTTCTTTATCAGTCAAGTAACTTTAAAGTCTGTGTCTGAAAACTAATACCTGGATCACCTTTAGATCTATTTCTGTTGCCTTTTTTCCTTTTTCGTTAAGTATCTTTGTGTGTCTGGTAATATAATTATTGTATATAATTATATATAGTTATATGTTATATAATGATAATTGTTATGACTACTACTACTCTTACTACCACCACCATCTTGGGGGGTAATTTTTGGTTAAATGCCAGACATTATGTGCAGAACTTTAGATACAAGTACAAATTACAGTTTGGTCCGTAATGATCTCTTTCTCAAGAAGATTCACCTATCTTCTGGCAGGCAGATGGAATAGACCTTCAGTCAGGACTGCATTGACTTGAAGCTGGGTTTTCGGTTTTGTGAGCCTGGGGTTTGCCCCCTTTTTGCCAGCCCTACAGGGAACCCGGCTGAGAGACCGGCTATTTCCGGGCCTCCTGCTTTGTCTCTCCAGCAGCATGGGAGTCCTGAAAGCTCCTCTCTGCAGACTTTTTAGCCTCTGCTCTGTGTAGTTTAAGACTTGACAGATGCCTTAAGGGGAACATCGGTACACAGTGTCATGTTTGTTTTTGTGTGCCTCCCTTCACTGTGGGATCTTCACCCCTTAAGTCCTGGGTATCATGGCAAGACCCAACTACCAAGTTTTGTCCTGGCCAAATGAAAATCACCAAAAGTTCTGCTGACTTTTCTGCCTTTTAGTGACTGTCCTTTCCCAGTCCCTTTCCCTGTGCCATTAAAGAAATAGCTGGAATGTCCTGTGTAGAATGTGGGGCTCCCTTTAATGACTTCTTTGGGATCTCAAGTCCTAGCTGCCTCAGAAAGTATCTGATACCTTAAGAACTTTTGTTTTTTTCTATTTTATACAGCTTTTCTAGTGTTAAGAGGGAATGTTGACGTGCTATGGACTATTATGTCACATCCAGAAGCAGAAGTTATTGTGTGTAGTTCTTATGGATTAGATTGTTGTATCTGGTAGGCTTATGAATTCCTCATGATTATATTAATGTATTAATCTAAACTTTGAGCTCAAGATTTTTTTTGCTGAGTCTTTTCCTTCATTTTGTCTTTTGACATCTTAACTGCTTATTCCTAATCCCTAATGGGAAAAAATTATGAAATGTAAATAATAATATTTGTTAGCAATTATTAAAATATTTATTGACTAAGTTAAAATGAGATATTATTCTTGGTTTTGTTGCTGATTTGGAAGTCTCTTTTGAGACTTAATTGTTTATGAAGTCCAGAAATTGAGAGTTTAATCTTTGTCATAAGTGTATAGTAATTTCCCTTTCTGTAATGTGCTTTTTATATTATCTACCTTTTTATTAAAACTTTCATGGGGCGTGGTGCCTGGATGGCTCAGTCAGTTAAGGGTCTGCCTTTAGCTCAGGTCATGATCCTGGGGTCCTGGGATCGAGCCCTGCTTTGGGCTCCCTGCTCAGCAGAGAGCCCGTTTCTCCCTCTGCCTCTGCTGCTCCCCCTGCTTGCGCGTGCTCTCTCTGTGTCAAATAAATAAATAAATAAATAAAATCTTTAAAAAAAAGTTCATGGGAATGTTATATTTATGTGAAGACATTGTTTAGGGAGAAGATACTAGGTCTAATGTAAATTTCTTGGTTTGTAAATATTGTTAGTATTTAATACTTTTAAAATATCCTTGTGTTACTTTAATATGACTGTTATTTATTGTCATCACCTATATATTTGTTGTTAAGGCATGTTGTTTTGTATGAATAGAAATGCTAACATATTTCAGACATCCTTGGATAACGTCCCCTTCCCCTTTCCTCTCATTATCTCCTTTCTTTCCTTTTCCCTCTTGATTAAGTAGTGTGATCAGAAGAGCCATAAAACTTCACTCCTACTTACTCTGCAACTGTCAGCTAAAATGTCACCTTGAGACACTTGAGCCACCCAGGTCCCCAACCTAATAGTTTTTAATAGCTTTAGAGTATAATACCAATATTTTGATTAGTTTTAGGATGGGGTCATTTCCTTAAATTCCTTGAATATAAGTATTTGTTAGTTGACTTTTTTTATATAACAGTGTTTTGGGGTTGATAGTTCAGGTACCATACAGTTTGACTATTTAAAGTGTATAATTTAGGGACGCCTGGGTGGCTCAGTCGGTTAAGCGTCTGCCTTCGGCTCGGGTCATGATCCTAGGCTCCTGGGATCGAGTGCTACATTAGGCTCCTTGCTCAGTGGGGAGCCTGCTTCTCCCTCTGCCTGCTGCTTCCCCTGCTTGTTCTCTCTCTCTTTGACAAATAAAATCTTAAAAAAAATTAAAGTGTATAATTTAATGGTTTTTACTGTGTTCACAGATAGTTAATGACCATTACTGCATTCAACTTTAGAACATTTCTGTAGTCTCAAAAAGAAAACGATACCCTTTAGCCATTATTTGCTTACTCTGACATTTCTAGGCACTAATCTAATTTCTGGCTCTATAGATTTGCCTATTCTAGGCATTTCATATAAATGAAATCATATATAGTCTTTTGTGATTGGCTTCTTTCACTTAGCATACTATTTTCAAGGTTCATCCACTTTGTAGCATGTATCAGTACTACATTCTTTTTATGGTTGATAATATTCTATTCTATTTAAATACCGCATTTGTTTACCCAATCATTAGTAGATGGACATTTGGATTGTATTCACTTTTTAGCTATTATGAATAATGCCATAAACCTTTGTTTGTAAGTTTTTGTGTAGTATGTTTTTATTTCTCTTGGGTAAATGCCTTAGAATGGTGGGGCACCTGGGTGGTTCAGATGGTTAAGCGTCTGCCTTCAGCTCAGGTCATGATCCCAGGGTCCTGGGATCGAGTCCCGCATCGGGCTCCCTGCTAGGCGGGGAGCCTGCTTCTCCCTCTGCCTCTGCCTCTCTCTCTCTCTGACTCTCATGAATAAATAAATAAAACATTTAAAAAAAATAAATAAATGCCTTAGAATGGAATTTCTGGGTTCTATGGTAACTATGTTTAACTGTTTGAGGAACTACCAGCTGTTGGTGATTCTTTTTTTCCTGTTACTGGACTGATTAATGCATATGAATTGAATCCCTGTAAGGAAAATGACCATCTGGAATTAGCAAATTGCTTGACTTCAAGTTTATTGCTCTGAGGACTTTCTGTTACAGTTTAGCTAGTCTTTTATCTTCCCTTATTTTTTTTGTTTTATTTTTAAAAATTTGATTCTGGTGTAATTAACATACAGTGATATATTCGTTTCAGGTGTACCGTATAATGATTAAACAATTCCATGTGTTACTCAGAGCTCAAGATAACTGTACACTTAATCCCTTTCACCTGTTTCACCCATCCCCGCCAACCTCCCCTCTGGTAACCATCAGTTTGTTCTGTACAGTTAAGAGTCTGTTTTTTTGGTTTCTCTTTTTTCCCCCCCTTTGTTCATTAGTTTTGTTTCTTAAATTCCATATATGGGTGAAATCATGTGGTATTTGTCTTTGACTGACTTCACTTAGCATTATACTCTCCAGATCCATCCATGTTGTTGCAAATGGCAAGATTTCATTCTTTTTTATGGCTCAATAGTATTCCATTGCATACATCTACCACATCTTCTTTATCCATTCATCTATTGATGGACACTTGGGCTGCTTCCATAATTTGGCTATTGTAAATAATGCTACAATAAACATAGGGGTGCAAGTATCCCTTTGAATTAGTGTTTTCGTATTCTTTGGGTGAATACCCAGTACTGTGATTACTGGATTGTAGGATATTTCTACTTTTAATTTTTTGAGGAACCTCCCTACTGTTTTCCGCAGTGGCTACACCAGTTTGCGTTTCCACCAACAGCGCACAAGGGTTCCTTTTTCTCCATATCTTCACCAACACTTGTTGTTTCTTGTGTTTTTTATTTTAGCCATTCTAACAGGTGGGAAGTATTATTGTGGTTTTGATTTGCATTTCCCTGATGATGAGTGATGTTGAGCATCTTTCATGTGTCTGTTGACCATCTGGATATCTTTAGAGAAATGTGGGTTCATGTCTTCTACCCAATTTAATCGGATTACTTATTGGGTGTTGAGTTGTGTAAGTTCTTTATATATTTTGGATGCTAACCCTTTGTGGGATATATTATTTGCAAATATCTTCTCACATTCAGTAGGTTGTCTTTCAGTTTTGTTGATTGTTTTCTTTGCTGTGCAGAAGCTTTTTATTTTGATGTAGTCCCAGTAGTTCATTTTTGCTTTTGTTTCCCTTGCTGCAGAATAGACATACCTGGAAAAATGTTGCTACAGCCGATGTCAGAGAAATTACTGCCAGCGTGCTCTCTTCTAGGATTTTTATGTTTTCAGGTTTCACATTTAGGTCTTTAATCCATTTTGAGTTTATTTTTGTGTGTGGTGTAAGAAAGTGGTCCTGTTTCATTCTTTTGCATGTAGCTGTCTGGTTTTCCCAACACCATTTGTTGAAGGGACTGTCTTTTTCCCATTGCGTTTCTTACCTCTATGTTGAAGGTTAATTGACCGTATAATTGCGGGTTTATTCTGGGCTTTCTATTCTTTTCCACAGATTATCTTCCTTTATTATTGTTCATAATATGTTATGGATTGGCTCCATGTCTTGGTGTCTTAAGATGCCTACCTGTCATACCTACATGCTTACATGCTGAGTAGTGGCAGGGCTGTGAGTTGAAGGTTGGTATTTTTTTCCTGAAATTTATATAGTTTGCTTACATGTGAAATATTGAATGGGAGATACTTATGAAACTTGTTTGTCAAATCTTCCTTTCAACAAATGGAGGCATAGATTTTAAAAGAGAACATAGAGGGAATTTCAGGTGATTGGAAAATTCATACATCTAGGTCTGAAGGTGTGAAGGTTTAAGCTGTGACATCTGTTGTGATCTCCATTTTCTACACCGAAAATGCTACCATAAGTAATGAGTTAAAGAAAAAACTTTGAGTTTTTTAAATATATTTTTGCTACATTGTGGTATCAGGTTGCTATTATGACTTTTCACATTTTTGGCTGTCTTTACCATAAACAAATTATTGGGTGCCTATTAACTCTTGGGTAATAGCCAGACCTATTCGAGGATATGAGAGAGTCTCTGGTGATGAACCATCTATACATACAATAGTTTTGTGTGTTTTTTTTTAAAGATTTTATTTATTTATTTGACAGAGAGAGACACAATGAGAGAGGGAACACAAGCAGGGGGAGTGGGAGAGGGAGAAGCAGGCTTCCCGTGGAGCAGGGAGCCCATGCGGGGCTGGATCCCAGGACCCTGGGATCATGACCTGATTGAGCCACCCAGGCGCCCCTATACATACAGTAGTTTAAAAGATACATATTGAAGGTAACAAAAGCTAAGCTTAGATGTGTGATAAAAGCAGTGAATGTTACAGAAATCAGAAGTGAAATTCCGGGGATGGAGCTGTTACTGTGGCCAGAGCTTGCAGAGAGACATCTTAGAAGAGGTAAATGAGCTCTGCCTGCCTTTGTGTACAGATATAATTTATTTTGTTATCCTTCAAATGTCTTGAATGCAGCAATTTATCTTTACTCTTATGATATTCAGGAACTTGTATTTGGGAAATTGAGTTAACATTTGGAATTTGTTTGGTTACTGTAGTGTATCAGAACGAGGAAAGTACTTGGAGGTAGACTTTTCTCCAATAGTTGTGCTATACAAGGTGCTTCATACAGGCCGGGTCATTGGTCAGGTACTTCTTCCTTAGACATTATATGTGTGTGCGCTGGTGTTCTTGTCCATATTTCTGTCCAAAGCCACCACTTTTTAATGCGTTAAGCCTTTTTAATTTTTGTTCAGATTTATTTCGTAGTCACAGTATTACAGAGTCTATTTACTGAAGGCAGCTTTGCTAATAGTGTTCCAAATTCATTTGCCATCTTCCCCTCTTCACAATTAACATTTATTTTATATTTGTCAATGAACTCCCCTTTATTTATTTATTTATACTTCCTTTATGATTCTGTGTATTAAGAGATATAAGCATACACCTGTTTTTTTTTTAAGATTTTATTTATTTATTTGTCAGAGAGAGATGGCACAAGCAGGGCGAGTGGCAGGCAGAGGGAGAAGCAGGTTCCCTGCTGAGCAGGGAGCCCCATGCAAGATGCAATACGGAACTCCATCCCAGGACTCGGGATCATGACTTGAGCTGAAGGCAGATGCTTAACCAACTGAGCCACCCAGCTGTCCCAGAAGCATACACTTATTACAGGTGCATTTAGGAGACTATGCAAAAAAATTGAGTGTGATGAAAACAAAACTCTTTGAATATTATTTCATTCTTTTAAGGATATTTAGTTGAATTTTTTATGGTACTGTAACCTACTTTTCTAGGGCATTTAGGCCAGTGCTTATTTTTATATTTATCTAAAATATAATGCATGGATTACAAATTAATCCTCTGACAAATATATAATGATATTGATAGCGATGTGTTCCCCTGAGATGTACTGGCTTTAATAAAACAGTTTTTTGAGGTGTCTTTGAATTATTATGAGCTCTTAGGATGCCAGCCAGTAAAATATGCTTTAGAATATTTTTTAATGCTGTAGAAAAAATACTTCAGGTATCATGACATTAAAAAAAAACCCTGATTAATGGTTTGATCCGATTTACGTTTAAAAATACACATGTGTGCACATATACACACACACACAAATAAGTTTTATGCTTATGCATATGGGAAAACTGCAAGGACATTTGCCAGTCTTAATAGTGATTATCTCTGGATTGTAGTAATTGGGTTGCTTTTTATTTTTTAATGTTTTTTCTTTGAGTGTTGCCCAAAGTTTTAAATTTTATTTCATTTTAGCAAATATTACTTTTAAACAAGAAAAAATAGAGGTGTGTGTATGTATGACTTGTTTGTTTGATTATAAACGTAAGTTACAAAGGATTGTGTATCCCATTTTAGTGAGTTGGAATTTATTTTTTGGAAAGTTAGGAGCCATCAAAATATTTTAAATGGAAAAGTGATATGAATAAAGTCTACGGTTTATAATTTAAAGATTTTAACACTCTTAACACCCAGCGATTTTAATTTTTAGTAGCTGATTTGAACAGTAGTATTCAAATTGTGGCATGCTTATCCCTGAGAGTACATGTAGACTTTCCAAGAGGTACATAGGCTAAAATAGTTCTAAGGGATTCAATTTCCCGACTCTTATTATTCTTGTGTATTCACTCCTAAAAATTGAACTAAAGAACTTGCCTGTGGTTTAGGGCATTTGCTACTCAAAAGTGTGGTCCATTCACCAGCAGCATTGTCATTACCAGGTGCTTGTTAGAAATGCAGAATCTCCAACCCTATGGTAGACCTACAGTCATAGTCTACATTTTTAGATGGGAACTCCAGGTGATGCTTGCTTGCACTTTGAATGCTTCTTGCCTTCCTACCTCCCACTTCATGATTGCAAAGGAGGCATGCCTCGTACCTATTCCTATGGAGTGTAAAAATCTCTAGGGTGCCAAACAAAGGGATAGTTCTAAGAGTTGATATTGAAGTTGACAAAATGAATGGCTAAAAAAAGAAGAATCCTCTTGAAAAATAGGTGGTTCTCAATTCTTTCTTTTAAACAAAATAAAAAGAGGACCTAATCAGTTTGTCTGTTGGTAGATCACAAGAAGTGATTTTTTTAATGATAGCTCATTATGTGATTTTTGGCATAAAATTTAGAAGGTGGTCAAAAAATTAAGTAACAGTACTAACAGAAATTCCTTCTGTTCTCATGTATTTAGTTATGTGAGCAAGGTGGGTTTTTTTTTTTTAAAGATTTTATTTATTTGAGAGCGAGAGATTGCGAGTGAGAGCGCATGAGCCAGACTCCCCAGTGAGCAGGGAGCCCGATGCAGGACTCGATTCCAGGACCCTGGGATCATGACCTGAGCCGAAGGCAGATGCTTAACCGACTGAGCCACCCAGGCACCTCTATGTGAGCAGGGTTTTTAATGCATCTACCTATAAATTTGAAAATAGGTATGGACTTGATGCTCAATTCCATCTTATTCTAGCAGTAATACTTATCCATATACACATGAAGTAATTGTTAAGAAAAAAAAGTCCTGCCCATATCTTTGAGAATCATTTCTAATACCATTTAACTCGATATTTAATCATTATCTGTCAAATTTTATAATATATTTGTATTGTTTTGGTCAGTAGTGTACTTATAATATTGATAATAGTATCCAGGAGAAATTTTTAAAATTACTTAGAATCTCATGATCAAAACCAAAAAAGCTTAATTTTAATTTTCATCCTCTTTTTCCACAGAAGTCATAAAGACCCTAAGCATAAAAGAATATTACATTAGTTAAAATTCTGTGGAGGAAGTTTAAGGAAAAACAGAATAATACAAATTTTAGACTATGTGAGAAGAGTCTATACATTTTAAAAAATAGACGATGGTATTTTTATTCCATTGATATTTTTGAAAACAAATATAACAGTTTTATTAAAAATGACAGTATTTAGGTACATTAGAATTACAACTTACGCATTCATTATAAGCTATGAAAAATTTTGCTTGCCAATTTAGAAACGGTGAGGATATGCATAGATTTTCACTATTATTTTAGGGAGTATTTGAATGAAAATGTTTGAGCACTGTTAACTTGCAGCAGTAGAGCTCTGTCTTGTTTGCACATTCAGATTACTTGGTAAACTTTTAAAAATTCTGATGCCTCCAGGTCATAAAATCTCTTCTTTTGGGCCTGGGTCCAAAATACCAGACTTACTATGAAGCTCCCACAAAAATGATAATTTTTCTATATCTTATGTACATGTACATCTATTTTTTCTATAGTTACATAAATACATAGAAAAAAGATCTGAAATCTAGAACAAAAAGAAAAAGATAAGGAAAATACTAGTGAAAAGTTGAGACGTGAAAGGTACCCTTGATTTTCAGAAGGTCCACTTTCTCATTTCCATGTCACATGGCTTAATGGGCAGATGATGATTTTGGCCAGTTTGCAGTATTTGGTAAATAGGACACAGGCTGGATTTCAGCTTTTGCTTCTCAATGGGATTTTCTCGTGCAAAGTACAGCCAGTGCGACAATATATAGCAGCCCTGCACCTTCTGCCTAATAGTTTGGTATAGAAAGGTGTCAGAAAAAATAGAGAAGGGAGAAATTTTTAAAAAGGAGGAAATTTATTTGAGCTGAAGTAAGATTTCAAGTCATTAGTTTGAAAAGGCCTGCTAAATGTCAAGACAAAAAATACCCAACAAGCAGTATACCTTCTAATGTAGGAGCTTGGTGCTAGAGAAGTTACTCAACTCACTCATGAGCTGGGTTTTGGAGAAGCCACTTTTGCTGTAGGAGCAGGAGTGGGAGAAGCATTTGTACTGCAGGATCTAAGAGCTGGAGAAGTTCTCTATGCTTTGGGAGACTTCTGGGCAATCATACTTGAATGAGGAAACAAAAACACTTCTACCTACTGAGATCACTCTCCTGTCTCCTCTACTGACCAAGCTTAACATCGTGCCTGCTGGCAAAGGAAAAATACTTAAAGGACCCAACTTTATTTTCAGAGAGTAGGCAAAAAGGGTGAATTTAAAGGTGGGAGTGAATAAATCCATAATTGGCACACCTATGCTTTAGCACTTGCTGTGATCTTTTAACTGTTTTATCAGCGTTTCATTTATGTTTAAGCTATTAAGCCCACTTAGTATTTGAAGTTTTATTCTTTTGGATCACCTGCTGATGGTCATTATTATTCAGTGGAATTAATATTGCTAGTAGGCTTTTGTATTTTCATTTTCAATTAATTCTTATAAAACAATAGGAGAAACACAATAAATGTCTTAAAAATTATAAAAATGGGCCCTGAACTATAAAGATGGCAGAGCTTGGGAGATGAATGTTGGCTGGCATATGAGACATGTTATAATGTGGCATGTTGGCTCGCACAATACCTTGAACTGTTGGTTTATCAGCTGATAAACATTCTGAATTTGATAAAGGAAAGGCTGAGAGCTCTAAGTGCATAGGATACATATAAGTGTGAATTGTCTGAAAAGTTGAATGAGGAAAGTTGATTATCTGTGATAAACTTGTTTTCAAAGTTGGATCATTAAACTGCTTACATTCTATGGAATATGATAATTTAAAAAGTCAGAAAAGCACTTCAAATTTAAATTCTGTACTACAGTGATCTGTAATGTGACTTGCCATATGACGTATCTTAATCTTTGAGGGGAGCGTTAAAACCAAACAGTCCTGAGCCTTGTCCAACTATTAATTATGTTATTAGTTGTGGATTTATTTTTGAATTTTAAATGAACAGACATAGGTAAAACTGAATTTTTTCTTCTTTTTTTGGGAGAACTGAAGTTTTAAAAGAACAGCATACAATTACAGTCAGTGACACACTTTGAAAAGTTCATACAGGTGTAGAGATGTTGGGAGACATTTTACTCCAAAAGTGGCACAAAAACAAGATAAGATTTTATGGAAGGTGATATCCATTGTGGTAACATTTGGTCTATAATGCTTTTGAATTTTTTAGTTTTAACAGTAGTTAAATACGTATTTTTAATGTTTGTAGAACCTCTGGAGTATGTCTCAGGGATAGAATTTGAAAAATAGTGTATCTTGGTCAACGATACCTGTTATGGGGTTAAGAGGAGAAGTCTCATAAAATGAACAGATTTGAATTAATTAACATTGGTTTGATCGCTCAGCGTTAGTACAATTTGATACTGCATTAAGCCAGGAAAAAGTTAGATCTGGTACAAAGGAAAACACAAAGAAATCGAAGCAGTATAGTATAGAGGGAACACTAAACAAGGACAGAGGACTTGGGCTCTCATTCCAGTTCTGCCACCAATTAATTAGGAATTTTGTTTTGGTCATTTCTCTCTCCTTTTATTTATTTTCATACAAAATGAGAGTATTAGATGCTTAAGGTCTTTTTGGCCGAGGATAGGAAAGAGTTAATATTACAAAATAGTTTTTTAAGTAAGTGCCCCCCATCACGCTTACAGTAACTCAAAGTGAGCTAAATTGTTGCCCAGCAAGATATTTTGAGAACTTGATTTAATCAGATGATGATAGTGATTGTTTCTGTAAAATTATTTTCATGTAAATGAAGCCTTTGAGGGTGCTTGGAAACAGTTTGATATCTTAAATCTTTTCCCTCTGTGGATATATTGTTACTCTGAGGTTTGAAGAATGTGCATAATTAAGCAGCATACTTTTTCTAGATCATGTCTAACTTTAATGGTCTTTGCTTTAGGTAGAAGGGGCAATTCTTAATTTTGAAATGTATTCTGAAAGGCCAGTTGTTTAATTTTGGAAAAGATTGATGAAACAAGCATTCTGAGATATTCAGCAAACGAGGACTATTTTTATGTGAATGTTTCAGTAGATTTTTCTGTGTTTTTGGAGACACCAAACTACTAGCTTTCCAGTTTGATTTTTGGCTAGCAAGTTTCCTGTTCTGCCATTCTTCTGTGTGAGAATGTTTATTTTGTTGTCATTCTGTTTCCCAAGTGGTTGCTATGCTTCATTTGTGTGGAGCGTGTGAGTAGGTATGTGTTCCCAAAGTGCTTTGAGTCCTTAGAAATAATTGGTTCAGGCTCAAACATTTTGAAGTGCTTGGTAATAATAAGCTAACCTGAGTTTTGCTCTGGGTGATGGTAAGCAGATGGCCTATTTGCTTGGCCATTGACATCCTGTAATTCTCAACAATAACTCTTCAAAGTGTAGGTATTAGTTTACAAATGCAAAAACAAGGCAAATAAGAGTATGGTAGCTTAAGGTCTTTTATGAAGTAGACATTGGCGCTGAGTTTAGAATCCACATCTTAATAAATCCAATCATATTTTCTCCATGACTAGAGTATATTAACAATGTGAAACAACTTTAGATTTCATTGACTTAATATAAATTTTTTGTTAATGGAGGTGATATATGTACATGTTATGCTTAGGCATTGTGAAATTTATCTGCATTTCATTTTCCTTTTTGTCTCAAAATGGGAGAGATCATTTTAGATTTGTTCTTTCACTTATACTTTGGATCCTATTCTGATTTTGTTCATTCAGTTACCTTTTCTTTCCTACATTATCAGCCACTTGGTTCCTACTCCTGCCCACCATTTAGAGCCCATAAGACCCACTTGCATTAGTCTTTAAAAATCTTTGCCTTTTAGAGGCACCTGAATGGCTCAGTCGGTTGAGCATCTAACTCTTGAGCCCTGCCTTGGGCTCCCACATTGGGCGTGGAATCTGCTTAGGATTCTCTCTTGCTCTGCACCCCCACCCTCCGCACTCACATTCTAAGAAAAAAATTTTTTTTGCCTTTTACATCTCACATTTATCTGCTTCTCGGCACAGCTAAACTCCCAAGAGTTTTGTGTATTTGCTGTCACACTCATTCATTTTTTCAAAAAACCTTTTAGTGAACATTTTCCAAGCATACTCAGCAATAGAGTAAAATGAATGTTCCCACCTTCAACAACTATCAGCATTTTGCCAGACTTTTTTTTTTCTTAAATCTATTTGCACCCACCTCTTTTTCTTCTGCTGTATTTTAAGATAAATATGTTTGTCATTTCATTCTTAGATACTTCAGTTTGCATCAAGAAAAGGACATTGTGTTATTGATTGCTCTGTATCAAATTACCACAAATTAGCAGCTTCAAACAATACATATTTATTGTTTCACAGTTTATCAGAGTCAAGATTTTAGGCATAGCGTAGATGTATTCTCTGCTTCAGGTCTCTTACAATTCAAGGTGTTGGTAAGGGCTGGGGTTTCATGTGTAGTATTTCGTGGAGAAGAATCTGCTTCCAAGCTCATGTGTTTGTTGGTAGGATTTAGTTTTGTGAAAGCTTTTGGCCAGGGCTGCCCTCAGTTCATTGCTACACAGGCCTCTCCAACAGGTGTTTTGCTTCATCAAAGCCAGTCAGAGTTGGTGTTCCCGATTTCAGTGTTTGGACGGGGGAGTCTGTGTTTCCCGTACCCCTTACCCTTCAACACCAAACAGTTCTCAGAGATGAGCAGGGTGTCCAGAAATTTAACTCAGTTGTCATACTGTCTGAATATAGTATCAGATTCCACAGGTTAATGGTTCAGTCCTACAAGACTGCCCTCCACCTCCTTCTTCAGAGGCCAGTCAAAAGCTCCAGGCTGTGCTTCTTTACCAACCAGCTGCAGATAGAGATCCAGTGACTTCCTCCTTAGGTTCAATTGATTTGCTTTAGAGTGGCTCATGTAACCCAGGGGAACACTTGTGTTTACCAGTTTACTAAAGGATATGATAAAGGATGTGAATCAACAGCTAGATGAAGAGATACATCAGGCAAAGTATGGGGAAAAGGCAGGGAGCTCCCATGTCCTATTCAGATGAGCCATTCTTCCCAATCTCCAGGTGTTTGCCGGTCTGGAAGCTCTCTGAACTCAGTCCTTTTGGGTTTTTATGGAGGCTTCATTGTATGCTCACGATGAATTAAGTCATTGGCCATTGGCTGATTCAATGTAGTTGGTCCTCCTGGCAACCGGCCATAGCCTTTGGGTGTGGTCCCACAGTCACCTTCATTAATACAACAAAGACACTTTTCGCTCTCATTACTGGAAATTCTTGAGAGTTTTAGGAGCCCTGAATGAAGGCCGGATAACATTTGGGAATATATTTTCATCCTGAATGACCAAATTATACTTCTCATAAATCACAGTATCACAGCCAGCAAGGGAGAGAGTAGGGAGAGAATATGCTAGCGGGTAGAAGTCACAGTTTTATGTAGTTTTATGTAGCCTAGTTCCAGAAATGACATCCAGTTACCTTTACCATATTCAGTTGGGTAAAAGGAAGTTACTAGGGATTACTGACTAGGACATAGGGATTATCTGAGACCGTCCTTTTTTTTTCTTTTCAAAGATTTTATTTATTTGAGGGAGAGAGAATCTCAAGCTGACTCCTCAATGAGTGAGGAATCCACAGAAGGGCTTGATCTCACAACTGTTGAGATGTGACCTGAGCCAAAATCAAGAGTTGGACACTTAACTGACTCAGCCACGCAGGTGCTCCAAGGCCATCTTTGAATTTCCCTGCCAGAGACTATAACCACAATGCCATTATTTCACCTCGCAGATTTATCAGTAATTCTTTAATATCTAATACCTAGTCCATATTCCATTTTCTGTTTGTTAAAAATGTCTTTCTATAGTTTGTTTGAATAAGGATCTAAAAACTCATTGTATTTGTGTTTCTTTAAAATTTTTTTCATCAAGAATAGTCTTCCAGGGGCACCTGGGTGGCTCGATCTGTTAAGCGTCTGCCATCGGCTCAGGTCATGATCCCCGAGGTCCTGGGATCGAGCCCTGCATGGGGCTCCCTGCTTAGTGGGGAGACTGCTTCTCCCTCTCCCTCTGCAGCAGCCTCTGCTTATGCTCTCTCTCTCAAATAAATAAATAAATAAATAAATAAATAAATAAATAAATAAAATCTTTAAAATAAATTCTTTCAAATTTACTTTGTAGTATTTTTTTCCCACCGGTTCTTTGGTGTTTCCTACATATGTAATCTTATCATCTGCAAAGAGAGATAGTTTTTCATTTTCTTTTCTTCCATCCTCCTGCCATTTTTCTTTCATCCATTGATTTCTTGAATAAACTAGGTCATTGCCCTAAAGAGGCTACCATATTCTATGTCCATTTACTTTTTTGTGGTGGCATTTGACTGATTCCTGTCATACTTTGTACAGATAGAAAGACATTTAGATTTGGGATCGATTTTTTTAAGACTACTTCCTAGGTGGTGCCATGTACTTTGTATTGTATCCCTTCAGGGGATACAAAGTCTGGGAGTGCCAACTTGATTCCTTAATTTCCCATCCACCATTCACTGATGGTTTCAATATCCAAAGATAGCCATTGTTAGAATAAGATATTTCATTAAAGGTATCAAAATTGGACTTTTTAAAATGTGGTCATTCCTTTCACATTTATTAGCTGGAATGTTTTGTATAGAATTCTCTGTCATCTGTTATAGCTTTTTGGTTACTCTGAAATACAGTTTTCTTGGAAAGCAAGATAAATGCTTACTTCTTTTAATGACCAACGAGTTGATATATACCTCTAGGTATCTAATTTTTTAATTTTTAAAAAGAAAAGCAAAGAAAAGCATTTAACTTTAGGCTTTTTATATATTCATTGTGTTTTTAAAAATGTCAGTAGTCCTTTTTGACGCCAAATTGTTCCATCTTTGGCAAGTGGGAACCCCTTCAGGCTTGCTCCTGTGTTCCTTTGACGTGACCTCAATAGTCTTTATTTTCTTGCTTTTTTTTGGCACAGCAAGATGTCCTTTATCTGTCATGCCTTGATGAAGGAATGACGTTTATTGTTCACAATTGGAAACTAGGAATGCTGTTGCTACTGGATTGTCATTTCTTTTAGACCCTTTTAGGGGACATAGCTAGGAAATTATTTATTTTTTTTTTTTAAGAAAAAATACCTCTAGTTCATACTGCTATTTCCAGTTCAACTTTTATTTATGGAATTGTAACTTTTATGATTTTACAGTTCTATTATTTTTTCTCCTTAGGCCATCTCTACTATTTTGACTCTTTCAGTCTATGAACATGATATGTCTTTCCATTTATTTAAGTTGTCTTTGATTTTTTTTTTTGCACCAGCATTTTGTAATTTTTAGGCTAGAAATCCTCCTGTACTTGTTTTGTTATATTTTATTTCATTTCTTTTGAACCAGTTATAAATGGTTTTGTGTTTTTAATTTTGGCATCCACTTGTTCATTGTATATAGTAATGTGGTTGACTGTTGTGTGTTGATATTGTATCCTGCAACACTGCTGAACTCCTCCCTAGTTCTAGGAGGTTTTTTGGGGGGTCGGGGAGTGGTTTCCATGTAGACAAATCATGCTGTCTGCAAACGGAAAATTTCATTTTCATTTTTGAAAGTTCTGTTTTTATTTAGTTGAAGGTGTTAGGTTTTCCTTTCTTTCTCTGGATTTTGAATTATATTTAGGGAGTGTATTCTCGTCTAGTTGTAAAGCATTTTATATGTTTTCATCTAGTACTAATATGTTTTTATATTTAGTTTTCTGATCCACTTGAAATTTAACATGGTAAACAGTGTGAGGTACAAATGTAATTAATGTTGTTTCTAAATAGCTATGCAGTCGTTGCAACATGATTTATTATAAACTTCATGTTTTCCCAAACTTATTTGTGATGCTACCTTGATCATTTATTAAGTTTTATAAATTTCTATTTCAGTGCTTTCTATTTTGTTTCCAAATGTCTATTCATTTGTAAATCCCCCACTGTTTTAGTCATAGAGACTTCATAGTATGCTTTAACATCTGGTAAGGTCTAGTTCTCCGTTATTGCTCTTTTGCTTTTTTTTTCAGAGTTTTTGAGCTGGTTTAATTTTTTATGGAAACTTTATTATCTGTGTGAATTATATCACCTTTAGTGTCTAGTTTCAAGAAAATACTTGTTCTTATTTTTGACTGTAATTTATAAATTAATGTAGAGAGAATTGACATCTTGATGATGAGTGTATGTAGGGACATGGTATGTCGTTGCATTTTTTTCAGGCTTATGTGCCTTTCAGAGTGGTTTTAAAATTTTTCTCTTAGGGTTTGCACATTCTTTTTAAAGTTTATGCCAGTTATTTCATTTTGTTCTGTTGATGTTGTAATTGGGATCTTTTCTCCCAATATGCCTTCTAACTGCTTTTTGCTTTAGTGTTGAAGGCTTTTTCTGTATTTTAACTTGATTTTTTTTTTTCCAAAATTCTTTCAAATTCTCTTTGTAATATTTGTTTTCATTGATTCTTTGGTGTTTCCTACATATGTAATGTTATCATCTGCAAACAGATAGTTTTTCATTTTCTAATATATGTGCTCTAATTGCTTTCTTTTTTTTTAAATTAGACTTCATTTTTAGAGCAATTTTAGATTTATAGAATTGTTGAGCAGATAGTACAGAGCGTTCCCATGTATTCCCCAACAGGGGAATTTCTCCTGTTTTTAACAAATTAGTTATGTTTCTATTATTTTCTCCTATTATTAACCTATTGGTATGATATATTTGTTACACTTAGTGAACATTGATACATTATTATTAGGTATAATCTATAGTTTATCAGATTTCCTTAGTTTTTACCTAATGTCCTTTTTCTGTTTGAGGGTCTCACCCAGGATACCACGTTACATTCATTCATTCATTCATTCATTTATTTAAAAGATTGATTTATGAGAGAGAGAGAGAGCACACGTGTGAGGGGCGGTGGGAGAAGGAGAGAGAATCTCAAGCAGACTCTGCGCTGACTGTAGAGCCTCAGTGCTTGATGTGGGGCTTGATCTCACGACCCTGAGTCATGACCTGAGCCGAAACCAAGAGTCAAGACGCTTAACCAACTGTGCCACCCAGGTGTTCCACCACATTACATTTAATTGTCATGTTTCCTAGGCTCCTCTTAGTGGTGACAATTTCTTAGATTTTGTTTTTGATGACTTGACATTTTGAGGAATACTGTATATTGTAGGGTGCCCCCTCTTGGAATTTGTATGATTTTTCCCCCTTCATGATTATAAGACAGGAATTTTGGGGTTTGGGTAGGAAGATCAGAGAGATAAAGTGTCATTTTTGTCACAAGGGTACATGCTGTTAGTATGATTTTTAACCATTGATTTTGTCCTTGATCACCTGGCTGAGGTAGTGTTTGTCAGATTTCTCCACTGTCAAGTTACTCCTCTTTCCTCTTTCCATATTACACTCTTGGAAGAAAGTGACTATACACAGTCCAAACATGGCCTACACATAAAGTAAGGAATTACCCTCTTTTCCGTTAGAGTGGGATATCTACATAATCTATTCAGAATTATTCTGCATGGGATTTTCTCCCCATCTGTAGTTTGTTGTTTATTTCTCTTAGTGGTGTCTTTTTCAGAGTAGAAATTTTTAATTTTAATAAAATCTTACCAATTTTTTCTTTCATGGATTTTGCTTTTGGTGTTATAATTAAAAAGTCACTGTCATACCCAAGTCACCTAGATTTTCTCCTGTGTTATCTTCTAAGAGTTTTATAGTTTTGTGTTTCACTGATTTTTTGCTTTTTTTATTTACCATCTCTGCTTGCTTTATGCTTAAATTGCTCCTCATTCTGTAGTTGCCAAGGGTGGAAGCGTGGGTGCTTGATTTTAGATCTTTCTCTAATACATGCATTCAGTGCTGTAAGTATCCTTCTAAGTTTTGCTTTGGCTTCATCACACAAACTTTGATGTTTTGTTTTTACTTTTATTTACTTCAATATATTTTTTTTTTTTAAGGATGTTGAGTTCAGTTTTTTTTTTTAAAGATTTTATTTATTTATTTATTTGAGAGAGAGAGAGAATGAGAGATAGAAAGCATGAGAGGGAAGAGGGTCAGAGGGAGAAGCAGACTCCCCGCCGAGCAGGAAGCCCGATGCGGGACTCGATCCCGGGACTCCAGGACCATGACCCGAGCCGAAGGCAGTCGCCCAACCAACTGAGCCACCCAGGCGCCCTATTTACTTCAATATATTTAAAAATTTATATTGAGACTTGACCCACATACTGTTTTAGAAGTGTGTTGTTTACTCCAAATATTTTGGGATTTTCCACCTATATTTCTGTTACTGATTTCTAATTTAATTCCATTGTGGTCTGAGAGCATTCTTTGTATGATTTTCTGTTCTTTTATGTTTATTATGTGTTTTATGGTTTACCTTGGTGAATGGAGAATGTGTATTCTGCATTGGATAAAATATTCAATAAAAGGGCACCTGGGTGGCTCAGTAGTTAAGCGTCTGCCTTCAGCTCAGGTCATGATCCCAGGGTCCTGGGATCAAGCCCCACATCGGGCTCCCTACCCCGTGGGGAGCCTGCTTCTCCCTCTCCCACTGTCCCTGCTTGTGTTCCCTTTCTAGCTGTGTCTCTCTTTGTCAAATAAATAAATAAAATATTTTTAAAAATATTCAATAAATGTTCATTAGATCCAGCTGATTGATGGTACTGTTCAATTCAACTGTATTCTTACTGAGTTTCTGCCTACTTGATCTGTCAATTACTGATAGGGGGATGTTGATGTCTTCAGTTATAATAGTGGATTTGTCTATTTCTTTTTGCCTTTCTGTCAGTTTTTCCCTCAAGTATTTTGACATTCTTTTTTGGGGTTCAGACAGATTAAAGATTGTTCTATCTTCTTGGAGAATTGACACTTTTTTCATTATGTAATACCCTCCCTTATGTGTGAGAATTTTTCTTATTCTTACGTCTTTTTTCTGACATTAATATAGTGACTCTAGCTTTCTTTTGAAAGCATGGTATATCTTTATGTTTTTACTTTTCATCTATTGGGTCCTTAGATTTATGGTGGGTTTCTTCTAGACAGCATATTTGGGTCTTCTTTATTTTAAACTCTGACAGTCTGTGTCTTACAGTTGGTTTATTTAGACCATTTATATTTAAATCAATTATTGATACAATTAGATTGATACCAACCATATTTGTAACTATTTTATACTTATTGCACACTTTCTTTGGTTCTTTTCTTAATTCCTCCTGTTTTTTTCCTGCCTTTTCTGATTTGAAATGAATAGTCAATGTGATTTCATTTTCTTTTCTCTTAGCATATCAATTACACTTCTTTTAAATATATTTTTAGTGGTTGTCTCAGAGTTTGCAGTACACATTTGCAACTAATCAAATCTAGCTTTAAATGACAGTATACTGTTTCACAGGTAGTTTAGGTACTTTATACCAGAGTATTTCTAATTCCTCCCTCCCATCCCTTATAACATTGTTCTCATTCATTTCTCTTTTTCATATGCCATAATCACCCAATGAACAGTTTATTCAGTTAAGAATAAGAAAATACATTTTTTTACTTTATATTCATTTAATCATCACCTGACTCTCTTTATATAGATCCAAGTTTTTGACCCATATCATTTTACTTCAAAGAACTTCTTTTCACTTTCAACATGCAAGGCAGACCTACTTGTGACAGATTTACTTGGGTTTTGTTTTAGGAAGTATTTATTTTTCCTTCACTTTTAAAGGACAGTTTTTCTGGATATAGAATTTGGGGTTGGAGGTTTTATTCTTTCAGTGCTTAGAAGCATTTCATTTACTCCTTTCTTGATGGTATGGTTTGAGAAGTTCAGACTAATTATCCTTGTTCTTGCATAGGTAAGGAGTTTTTCCCACTGGTTTCATTCAAAATGATTTTCTCTTTTTCTTTGGTTTACGGCAGTTTGAATACAGTAATGCATCCATGTAGGTTTTTGGATTTTGTTTGTTTTTTGGGTTTTGTTTGTTTATGTGTTTGTTTTATGTATCCTACTTGGTTTTTTCTCTGAGCTTCCGGGATATGTGGTTTGGTGTCTGTCATTAGTTTTGGAAATTTCCAGTCATTATTACTTACTTCAGATATTTCTTCCACTCTTTATTCTCTTTTCCTGTTACCACACTTAAGCAAATGTTATAGCTTTTGTAATTTTCTCACAGTTCTTTGATATTCTTTTCCTTTAAAAATTTTTTATTCTTTTTCAGTTTGGGAACTTTCTGCTGACATATCTTCAAGTTCACTTATTCTTTTCTTGGTACATTACCCATCTGCTTTGCATGTTGTCTACTTTTTCCTTAAGATATTAATTGTAGTTATTTTAAAGTTCTCTGTTAAGTAATTCCAAAATCGGTGTCATGTTTGAATCTGATGCTTCGTCTCTCTTTTTTAAAAATTTAATTAACTAATTAATTTGTTTTAGAGAGGGGAGAAAGGCAAAGGGAGAGAAAGAGAGCATTTTAAGCAGGCTCTGCCCCCAGTGAGGAGCCTGACTTGGGGCTCAATCTCATGACCCTGAGATCACGACCTGAGCCAAAATCAGGAGTCAGAAGATTACCAATTGAGGGGCACCTGGGTGGCTCAGCCAGTACGCGTCTGCCTTCAGTTCAGGTCATGATCCTGGGGTCCTGGGATTGAGCCCCGCACTGGGCTCCCTGCTCAGCGGGAAGCCTGCTTCTCCCTCTCCCACTCCCCCTGCTTGTATTCCCTCTCTCGCTGTCTCTCTCTGTCAAATAAATAAATAAAATCTTCAAAAAAAAGATTAACCAACTGAGCCACCCAGGTGCCTCGAGACAAAACAGCCTTAAGAGACAAAGCAGAGATGCCTGGGTGGCTCAGTCAGTTAAGTGTCTGTCTTTGGCTCAGGTCATGATCTCAGGGTCCTGGGATCGAGTCCCACATTGGACTCCTTGCTCAGCAGGGAGCCTGCTTCTCACTCTGCCTGCTTCTCACTCTGCCTGGCACTCTCCCTGCTTGTGTTCTCTCTTTCTCTCTGACAAATAGGTAAATAAAATCTTAAAAAAAAAAAAAGACAAAACAAGTTGGGGCGTCTGGGTGGCTTAGTTGATTAAGTGTCTGACTCTTGACTTTGGCTCAGGTCATGATCTCAGGGTCGTGAGATCAAGCCCCGAGTCAGGCTCCACACTCAGTGCAGAGCCTGCTTGAGATCCTCTCCCTCTCCCCTGCTCCCCCATCTCTCTAAAATAAATAAATAAAATCTTTTTAAAAAACTAAAAAGGAAGACTTTTTTCTTGCCTTTTGGCATGCTTTTCTGTTTTTTGTTGGAAGCCAGCTGTGATATATTGGGTAATGGGAACTGAGGTAATTAGGCTTTTTAGTTTGAGATTTTGCATTCTTCAGATTAGAGTTTGAGCTATCTAATGTTTATTGTAACCTTAAGTGCCAGAAGCATAATTTAGCGTTCTTTTTTCCCTCCCCTCCTTTTTTCTTTGTTTTAGTTTTTTGTTTTGTTTTTGTTTTTGAGTTCCCAAAAAAATACTTACAGTAGTGTCCTGTATCTCTCTCAGTTGTAACGTATGCTATTACACATTGCTCCTGTTGTGATGGTTAAGTGAGGTTGGGGAACAATTTTCTAATCTTACTATTAAATCCCAGTTTTAACTGGGACTAAGACCCTGGACTCTTATTTCTAAAATGTTTCTTAGCCTTTTTCCCCACTCTCCTTATGTGAGAAAGGAAGAGTGGAGGGGGTAGGGTTATCTAATTGCTCTTCCCTAGGTAGGGTAAGGCTCTGGTAAAGTAGTTGCCTTTAGAAGGCTGGCTTTCGTTATGAAGAAAACTCTGGGAGTACTTAAAAAATAGTTGCTAAACTACCTTGTTCCAGGTAGGGTTTTTTCTCTTCTTTTACTGGAAGTAAAACCCACAAAAGTGTGGGGGATCCCTGAGACCATGCCTCCAGGAGTTTCTCTCAAGATAGTCCACATTCAGTCTCCCAAGATTTGTCAAAATGACATATTAATTATTCCTATCAATTATTGTCTCCATTGGCTTCTGCTTCGGGTAAACTGTGATCTCACCTGTGATTCTGTCTTAACTATCCAGATTACATGGTTGTGGTTTCCTCAGTAACCTCAGCTCTTTGAAGGACCTAAGAAAAGTCCTTGATTTTTAATTCACTTTTGTCTTGTCTAGATAGGAGTGATAGACAACTTTTACAAGTTTTTGTATCTTGGAGCTGAATCTGGACATCCCTTTGCTTTCCCTATTAAAATTATATTGGCTAATACCTTCATTATAAGGTTAATAGTTGTGATAAAGGGCATCTTTGTCCTTGATTTGGGTGGAAATGTTTCTAGTGTTTAAATGTTATAAAAAGTGCTGGCTTTTGGTTATGTTTTATATGTATATAAAATCAAGTTAAAGATATATACATAATTTTTGTAAGATTGAGTGCTTTTGTCGTAATTGAGTGTTGAACTTTATCAGATTTTTTTGAGGCGTCTATTGAAATGATCAAATAATCTTTTTCTTTAGATCTTTTATTATGACATTATATTAATGGGGGACCTAATAATGAAGCACCCTTGCATTTTTGGAATAACACATACTAGGTTTTGACTTTTTAATGCTGTAGTTTTTTACTTTCTAGCACTTCTTATAGGATTTTCGTAAGAGATTTTTTATATCAGTATAATGGAAGTTGATTTATAATCTGTGTACTTCTGTTAGTAGTCTTTATCAGATTTGATATCAGTTTTTATGCTAGCTTCATTAAAACATGCTTTTATTTTTTTACTATGTTCTTGAATAGGTTATATTGGGCCTATTTTTTTTTAAATGTTTTGATAGATTTCCTTACTGGAACCATCTGTACTTACTGTTTTTTGATGGTTGAATTCTGATAACTCTTTCTTGTGTGGAAATTTCTCTCTTGACTTTCTGTGTCTACTGGGGTCAGTTGGTACATTTCCCCCCCCTGAGAGTTATACGTTTCATCTAAGTTTTCAAATTTATCTCCAAAGACTTTTGCAAAGTAGCTTTGTGACTCTTAAAACAGTCTGCTCAGCAGCATTTTTTTTTTTTTTTAAGATTTTATTTTTAAGTAATCTCTACACCCAATGCAGGGCTTGAACCCACAACTGGAAATCAAGAGTCACATGCTCCATTGGCTGAGCCAGCCAGGTGCCCCAGGAGCGTTTTTTTTTGTTTTTGGTTTTTTTTTTTTTTTTTTTGCATTTTGCTACCTGTTCCTTTCTCACTTTAATTTTTCATATATTTAATTACTCATTTATATTGACATAGTTATTTTATGAATTTTTGCTATACTGTATAGAGCTACACTATGATATATGTATAACATATCAAGTGGTTATATGATAGATAACATATGTCTAATGGTTATTTTAAACATTTAGCAATTTGAAATGGATTTAAAATTAAATTAAAATTCCACTTCCTCAGTCTCATTAGCCACATTTTAAGTACTCACTCAGTAGCTACGTGTCCAGTGGCTATTGTATTGGACAGTGCAGATATAGGATATTTCTACCATTGAAGAAAGTTCTATTGGAAAGTGCAACTATACTCTGTTACATTGCTGTTAGCATTATTTTCTAGAAACTTTGCAGTTTGCTTTATCTTTCTCCTTTGACCCAAGAATTTTTAATACTTTTTTTTTTTATTTTCACTTTTCACATTGAGGGGCAGTTTTTGATTTTGGTGTTTCCTTTTGAATTTTGGTGTTTTTTTAAAAAAAATTTGCAAATACTCTCTGGCATTAATGTGTATTGTAGACTGTAGTATTTTATTATAAAGTACTCTTATTTTTGCTTTAGGCTCTGAATTTTATCTTGTCAGAAATCAAAATTTCCACCTGCTTTCTTATTATTTGTATTTGCCTGGTCTGTCTTTGCAAATTCCTTTTCAATATATAACTGCTGAAATCACTTTGTTTTATTTATGTCTCTTATATACATCAGAGAATTGGATTTTTGCCGTTTTAACATTTAAAAACTTTTAAAATGTTGTTGGGCCCATTATGTTCATTGATATGTTTGATCTCAGTTCCACCCTAAGGTTTTGTGGCATATTTTACACATACACATGTGTACACAAAATCTTTCATTAGGTCATCCTTTTTCTTTGGTCTTTTTCTTATTAAAATAAGTTTGTTTTGGCATTTAGGATGGTTTGTGCTTTTTTATTTTGTTTTTGTTTTTCCCTTCAGTCTCTTTAATGTATCATTTTTGTTCTTTGTTTTTTAAGATTTTATTTATTTGAGGAGAGAGGATGAGCAGGGGGAGGAACAGAGGGAAACAGGGGAGGAGAAGCAGACTCCCCACTAAGTGAGGAGCCTGACATGGGGCTTGATCCCAGGTCCCTGAGATCAGGACCTGATCTTAACTGGTATTCAAATTAACTGCTTAACTGACTGAGCCACCCAGATGCCCCTAATGTAACACTCTTAAGACTCCCTGAGGAAATTAGCTAGGGACCTCCTCTTCTTCTCTTTCTCCCAGCATCTAATTTTAAGTGATGGTCGCTTCTATTTTTCTCCCGTTTTTTGATTAGAGCTGTCCTTTCTACTTTGGGAACATTTTTACATACTGTTAGGTCATTCTTTTCGTGGTTAGTTTTAGTTCTATTGGTAAGTGTCTTTAGTTCACATGACCAGACTATCCTGAAGCTTTTCAAGTTATTTCTTGGACACATATAGTTTGTTCTTTAGTAGGTTTCTTAGGGAACGTTTACATGTTAACTAATCTGTGCCTTTAAACTTGAAGGACAGTTCTAGTTTCATATGATACACATGTGCTTGGGTATCTTAAAATTTTTGTTTCATTTTATTTGAGTATAAAACGGCTGTTGTGAAGTTTCTTGACACTATAATTTTCTTTCTTTTTTTTAAGATTTAATTTATATATGAGAGAGCGAGAACGAGCACGTGCACGCGCGCGCGCGCACACACACACACACACACACACACACACACACACACACACACACACATTATCAGGGGGAGGGGCAGAGGGAGAGGGAGAAGCTGACTCCCTGCTGAGTGTGGTGCCTGGGTGTTGGGCTCCATCCCAGGACCCTGGGATCATGATCCAAGTTGAAGTCAGATGCTTAACCAACTGAGCCATCCAGGCACCCTGACACTATAATTTTCCTTTTCTTATAAGTAACTTGGTCTTTTTACCTGGATGTGTAAATAACTTCAGAAAAAAAATTTTTAAGTCTAATAATTTGTATTAGGAATATACTGGATTGAATTTCCCAAACATACTGTGCTTTCTTTTATTGTGTATATTCGAGTCTTATTTTAGGAAGATTTGCTTGCAGCACAGTTTGAAATACCTCTCTGATCCCAGTTGTATATTTATTGTATAGTATATATATATATATATATATATATATATCTACTTACTCTTGCTTTCTTTTGTATCTCTTTTATTACATTTACTCACTTTCTAATCTTTTTTCTTTATTAGGCATTTTTTAGCAGGGGGAGAAGGGAGTCTATTTTATTGTGTGGGATTTTTTTTTTTAGACTTTATTTATTTGAGAGGGAGGGAGAGAAAGCGCTGGTGTGAGCTGTGGGAGCTGGGGAAGGGGCAGAGGGGGAGGGAGAGAGACAAGCACATTCTGTGCTCGGAACCCCACGCAGGCTCCCAGGACCCTGAGATCATGACCTTAGCCAAAATCAAGAGATGGCTACTCAACTGACTGAGCCACCCAGGTGCCCTGTTGGGAGTTTTTTGATTACTGATTCAATTTCATTGCTGATAATTTGTTCAAATTTTCTGTTTCTTTCTGATTCAATTTTGGGAGGTTATATGTTTGTAGGAATTTATACTTTCTTCTGGGTTGTCCAATTTTTTGGTGTATAATTTTTCACTGGTGTATAATTTTTCATTGTCCGATTTGTTGGCATATTTTTCATAACATTCTCTTACAATCCTTTGTTTTTCTCTCGTGTCAGTTGTTATTTTTCCTTTCATTTCTGATTTTATTTGCCTCTTCTCTCTTTTTGTCTTGATGAGTCTGGCTAAAGGTTTATGAATTTTGTTGACTTTTTCAAAGAACGAGCTTGTGGTTTCATTGACCTCTTTTATTGTTGATTTTTTTTTTTTTTTTGGTTTCTATTTTGTTTATTCCTCTTCTAATCTTTTATCATTTCTTTCTTTTTCTGGTTAGGGTTTTCATTGGAGAGTCATAATAGTATTTCCTATTGTAATATTTCTGAGCTGCTGTAATTTTGACTTATTGTTCCTTATTAAACTTCAACTATTTTTTTAAATTTCAGTTAGGTCATGTTGAAATAATAATCACGTTTATCTTTTTTGTGACTGCATTATTTCTCACACGTTTTTATTATCTGTTAGAGCATTATTTGTTTCACATTTGATATTTTTCCTAAAATATATTATTGTAGGCTTTCATTTTAGTTTCTAGTGTTTATTTTTATTTATTTATTTTTTTAAAGATTTTATTTATTTATTTGACAGAGAGAGAGCAAGAGCAGGAACAAGCAGGGGGAGTGGGAGAGGGAGAAGCAGGCTTCCTGCCGAGCAGGGAGCCCGATGCGGGGCTCGATCCCAGGACCCTAGGATCATGACCTGAGCCGAAGGCAGACGCTTAACGACTGAGCCGCCGAGGCGCCCCAGTTTCTGGTGTTTAAACAAGTTTGGTTTTCGGTAGTTTTAGAAGTAAGAACTTCTTTTTGAGCTTTGTGAAGTATTTTAAAAATTGGACTTTTGAGATAGAGCAAAGCTTTTTGCCTTTTTTGCTTTTTGCCTTTATAAGTGTTTTCCAGGAGTCTGGAAACTATGCTTTCTGAAGAGTTACCTTTAAATGTATTTTGCTGTTGTACTTTTTGGGGTCTATATAACTTAGATCTTTGCCCACCAAGAATATGAATCTCCTCTCTCCTGGGGTTGACATTTTTTATGCTTTGCTTAATTTGTTCTCTTCTTTGCAGTTTCATTTCAGAGTGGGTCTCTGTTCTTCTAAAAGTAAGAGAATGAATGTGAGATAGTTCTGAAATCCTCTTAGAATCTAGAATCACCATTTTTTTTTTTTTAGGATTTTATTTATTTATTTGTCAGAGAGAGACACAGTGAGAGAGGGAACACAACGGGGGGGGGGAGTAGGAGAGGGAGAAGCAGGCTTCCCGCGGATGGGGGAGCCTGATGCGGGGCTCCATCCCAGGACCCTGGGATCATGACCTGAGCAGAAGGCAGATGCTTAACGACTTAGCCACCCAGGCGCACCACCATTCTTTTTTTTTTTTTTTTTTTTGATCTCATCTCCTTAGAGATTTCCTGCCTTCTTTGCATTTACCTCATCTTGGAGCCTGTGAGAACATTATCATTATCTGACTTTGTCCAGTTCTCAGACTTCCTTGGTCAGATTATTTTCTATTGCTAGAATTTTAAACTTGTTGGTTCCTTTTTTTTTTTTTTAAGATTTTATTTATTTATTTTTGCATGAGAGAGAGAACGCGCGTGAGCACCAGGCGGGAGAGGGGCAGAGGGAGAAGCAGGCAGAGGGAGAGGGAGAATCATGACCTGAGCCCAAGGCAGATGCTTAACTGACTGAACCACCCAGACACCCTAAACTTGTTGGTTCCTTGTAAAGAATTGATTTTTTTTTCATTTTGAGTATCTCCTTTAAATTAGAATAGTTAGCATTTTTTCAGAGGGTTTTTTTTTTTTAACCACCCCAAGTAAAGGAACTCCCTGCTGTATGTCAGTTCCTTGTTTGTTTCTTTTATAACACTTTTTACAGTTTATAATTATCTTGTTTACAACTCTACTTGTTTATTTTCTGCTGCTTCTTATTTGAACATTAGCATCACAAGTGGGGATCCTGTCTATCTTATATATCACTGTATTCCTAGAGCCCAGCACACAATGTCTGGCATATAGGACTCAGTAAATATTTGTTGAATTAAGTAACTTCAGTTTACAGCAGGCCCCCTCCCCACCATGGTTCTTTGTGAAAATTGGGAAGTATTTGGGAAGGAGTCTAAATCTCTACAGTATGTACAAGTATAAGTGATTTTTGAAGAAGCTATAATTTTTATAGTATGCTCTTTAACTCTATAGCTGTGGATTTTCCAAATTGATTTTAGTTGATTTCTATTTTTGCATTTTGAATTAATTTTTTATTGAATAATTTTTGTCTCCTAAGTTTTATGCTATCTCCATTTATTGTTTATTAAAAAATAGATCATAATCTTTTTGGCCCCAGGTACCCATTGTTTTACTGTTATGGTGGTGCCCCAGCAGTGTTCACACATAATGGAAGCTCTGTTACAATCAGTGGATTGTGTATTGTTATTAACTGCTGTGTAGGAGGAGGATTATACATGATACCTCAATAAAGGATATAAAAGGCTTTTCACAGAATTGTAGAATGTTAGCATGTTCTCATGAATGGTGTTTTCTAGAATTGTGCAATGCAGCTGCTCTGATAGAGCCGGAAGAAGCTTGAGACCAAGGAATTTAACCTTTCTCTTTGCACTGCAGATAAAGGCATTAAAACTCTAAGAGATTATGTGATGTGCTTAACCCAACCAATTAGTGGCCAACCTCCATAATCTTATGATTCCTAGTCAAAGTTTAAACCTTCTAGATCCATTTTATCACTGTCATTCAACAAAAAGGGCACAGGTTTTAGTAGTGTTTTTAAACTATAAAAAGGAAAATATTCCAGACTTGAATCCTTAAAACTCTGCTCGACTGACCTTTTCACATCAAAATTAGAGGTAGCTTTTGAGTATCTAAAACTCTCAATTTAAAATCGACTGGATTTACTGATAAGTATCCTGAGCATCATCCATTAGCAGAAAAAAAATGTTAAATGCTCCATTTTTTTGCCCAAGTGCTGCTTTTCATATTTATTTTAAGTGTTCTTAAGAGCAGTGATTTAAAAGGTATTGCCAAGTAAGCTTAGGGTTTGAGCATATTTAATCAAAAAAAGATTTTTAATTTGCTGACTTGAACTCAAAATGTCCGGTAAATTATCTTCTTATGATGAATTTTAATAGATTGTTTCTGATGTTTTTTGGTAGTATATATTTAGAACATGTAAAAATATGCAAAATAGAGACATAACTTGGAGAAAGTTAACACTGTATTACATATTTCATTTGTCCATTTGTTTCACTGTAAATCTCTATAGTCCTAATTGAAGAATTCAATTACAGCCTTGTCTTTGTATTCTGTGTCTAAGAGACTTAATGTGGTTCATTTTTATTGCCTTCAGTTTTCATCCTGCATTGGTAGGAATGAAAATGTACATTTTAATTTTAAAGTGTACATTTTAGAAAACCTGGTGAAAATGGGAAATCATTTTAGTCCTCAACCCATCTTCCTTCTCAGTTGCTCTTGACCAGTTCTCAGTTACTATTTGCATTTTGTATTTTAAGTATTTTTTAGAATGGCAGATACCTACCCTTAGTAGATTAATCTTTATTGAGTCATGTAGTTTCTATACTGAATTGTGTCTTCTGTAACTTTTTTCTTTGCTTGTCATTTATTTTTTTCAGACAATAGTAAAAATGTTAATATTAGTCATTAAATATCTAGAAGGGTGTTGGGTCACATTCCTTTGGTTGGCAGAAACAGCCTCCTGGCAACTGGAACTTAAGCCGTCGATTTCTATTCTCTGTTGCTACCTGGAGTCATTTCTTTTTTATGTCTGCTACGTTGTTATCTTACTACTGACTGGCTTATTCTTTCTCTTCTCTCTCTTATTCTTACTCTGTATATCTTTTTGGTGTTTCAGTGTTTCTGTTTACTTATACTTTTTTTTTTTGTTTTATACTTTTTTACTGGCCCGTCGCATTTCCTATCATTGGTCACTAGCCAGTCTAGCTGTCATTTAGATAGCTGTTAGGGAAAGTCACAGGTATAAAACATCTGTCTAGGATTGCTCCTTCAGCAGAGGCTGTAGATGGGATATTTTCCCTTTTAGAAACCAGAGATAGTGAACTGTATTGTTTGACATATGTAGTGTGAGAGATTAACATCTCTTGCTTAGTTCTGAGAATTAGAAGAAGGAAAGCTATTATTGTACCAGTAGTGGTGGTGGATTTTATAAGGTCTTTGGGAAGTACACCAGGAAGGATAGTGAAGAACATGTTTTATAGAATGCTTCCATAGTGGCTCTTGTTACTGTTGGTGAAGGGTCCGTGTTAATACTCACTGCCCTGAACTAGTTTCTCATTTGCCTTGCAGGAGAGTGGAAATGGATTGAGGAAAGGAACATCTGGGAGGGAGAATTAAAAACAATCTATAGTTGACTTAAAGCTTTGGGAAATGATCTGTTACTTAAAAATTTTAAGAGCCAGTAACCTCCTATCATTTGTTTCTGCATCTCCTATGTCTTTAAAAAGAAAGAAAAGTTGAGCCTGATTTGATCATCTGATCTTAGTTTAGTCAGTTTGCCAGAAATAAGTGAAGTTTGTCGTCATCTAAACTGTAGTATTTTTACGATAATTATTTTTACTATTTATATAATGTTTATTACAAAAATCTGAACAATATGACAAATAGAAAATCAGTAAAATCCCTTAATAGTACTTACGCTTCATTTTAGGCTTATTATTATTTGTGCTTGCGTGGGTATTATTTGATATAAATTGGATCATTCCATACATGCTTGTTAATTGTATATAAATATGTAAATAATGTTTTTTTATAACAATAGAATCATACATGCTTCTTTGTATCTTATACTGCAGAAATGTCTCCAAGTTAGCTGACATAGACCTGAATTACTTTTTAATAACAGTATAATGTTCCATGGTTTATATGTTCTGTAATTTATTTAATCTTTTCTCTAGTACTTTAAAAAATGCTACATTAAACAGACTCATATGTACTAATCTCTCTGTGTATGTCCTTATGTACTGATGATTTTATTTTTATGGGATAGATTCTGAAATGAGAGTGCTAATAAGCAAAAGAATATGTACATGAAAAGTTTGTGGGTTTTTTTAAAAGATGTATTTATTTATTTTTAGAGAGAGCGCGAGCGTGGGGGGGAGGGGCAAAGGAAGAGGGAGAGTGAGATCCCAAATGGACTCCACACCGAGCGTGGAGCGCATGTAGGGTTCAGTCTCATGCTCCCAAAACCAAGACCCGAGCCAAAACCAAGAGTCGGACACCCAACCAACTGAGCCACCCAGGTGCCCCTATACATTGAAAGTTTTAATAGATGCTGTACATTGATTTTCCATGTCCACCTTTTCTACCTGATTTCCTGATAGTAGGGATCTAATTTAATCAATTTGATGGGTGAAAAATCTTATTCTGTTAATTTTTTTCCTTGCAGACAATATACAGGGATCTAGAGAAATTTTTGTTGCTGTTTACTGGCCATCTTAATGATTTCAGTAACATACATTCTGCTTATTTTTCATTGTGTTTGTCTTATTCTCAGTGTGAAACAATATTTTGCATATTTTAGATATAAATGCCTTATTAGTCATGAGTTGCAAACATTTTTTTCTATTTTGTGTTTCTGTTTTTTCATTAAGGTGTTTTTCATAGTACAGAATTTAAGTTTTTTATAATCAAATAGCTATCTTTTCTTTTACAGCTTCTCTGTTTCTTGGTAAAAAGATCTTTCCAACACTTTTGGTTGTCTATATTGGCCCCTAAATACTTTTCCCAAGATTTTTGCATATGTATATATGTTTAAATTGTTAATTGGGATTAATTTTGTATTAGACAAAAGTTAGCTTATTTTCTCCTAACAGATAATTCAGTTGTATAAGCATCATTTAACTCATAACTATATTTCCCACTGAAATAAAATATCCACTTAATCAAATATTAAATTCTGGTCTACACTGGGCTCAATTTCTGGGTTTTTGTTTCTCTGAGCTAGGTCTGTACCTATACCATTCCTTACTGTTTTTAATTATAGGGACTTGAAATGTTTATAAAAGCTAATAACATGATCTTCTCTCACTATTCTTTTTTTTATAAATTTTCTTAGTTCTTTTTGTGCATTTATTCTTCTATACAAACTGTTGTGTATTGTGTACTCTTTGGGTAAAGCTTTCTGTAACTCAGATAGTGGGTAGATCCGCAGTCTTCTTTCTATGTTGTTAGTTCTGTGTGAGTTACCAGAAGACACCTCTAAGTATCTGGATATCCTCAGCTAAGAGTGTAAGTACAATCTCAGCTTCAGTCCTAAAGGGAACCAAGTCTACCAGGTTAGCTCTTTCTAAAGCTCTTTGTGGGCCAGGGAGACTAGCAGATTGTTCCAGAAATGCTCATGCAGTTGATGCCTTTTTTGGGGGAGAGAACTGCCCATGGATCTCTTGGTTTTCAACTATGGCCAAGCTTTTGTCGTGGTTTTAAGAGTTCTGAGTCTGGTGTCTGTCAGCTGCTGAGCTCAGGAGAGGTATCTAGTAGTTGACCTAGTGTTGGGACTGGAGATTATTAGGATTATTTTCAAGCATCCATCTATCCAAATCCCCTCAGGCTAACCTCACTTTATTTCTGGTTTGTATTTTAGTTCTCCTTTGGTTATTTAAAAAAGATTTTTTTAAGTAATCTCTACACCCAACGTGGGGCTCAGACAACCCCAAGATCAAGTTGCATGCTCCACGGAATGAGCCAGCCAGGCGCCCCATTTCTCATTTATTTTTATTTTAACTTAGTATAAGCTTTAAGTTATAGGTAATAAGTATGAGTAATATATCTTATGCTTTGATGGATCTACTTTATTTTTTTTAAGATTTTATTTATTTATTTGACAGAGAGAGACACAGAGAGAAAGGGAACACAAGCAGGGGGAGTGGGAGAGGGAGAAGCAGGCTTCCCACAGAGCAGGGAGCCTGATGCAGGGCTTGATCCCAGGACCCTGGGATCATCACCTGAGTCGAAGGCAGACGCTTAACGACTAAGCCACCTAGGCGCCCCTGATGGATCTACTTTAATTGTTTTCTTTGTAGTGCTGCCTATTTATTTGTTCATACCATTATCAAATATTTATTAAGTATTTTGTGTGTAGCATCATTTAGCCTTGGAGTTAGGCATATGAGGATGAATACCACCCAGCCCCTATTTTCTCAGAAACATTTTACGTAGTCTTTCACTTCTTTCCTTAAAATATTTTCACTTGGCATACACACTTCCTGGGTTTCTCTTTTCTTCATTTTTGTCCCTTTTAGTCTCCTTTGCTCAAACTTTCTCATCTAGACCCCCAAAATGATGGACCCCCAGAGCTTAATAAGACCCTTGCCTTCTCTAGCTCCATTTCATTCCTTAGGTCATCCCATTCAGTGTCAGGCTTTAAATATTTTAGCTATGATGTACTGATGTCCCTAAAGACACATGTATTTTTCAGTCTTGGCCTTTCCCCTGAATTTTAGCTTCAAATATCCAACTGCTGAATCTCCAAAAGGCTGTTTTAATAGGCATTTGAAAATTCACAAGACCACAGCATATTGCAACTGTTTGCCCCCTTGACTTTGCATTTAGTGGTCCATCTGCTCACTTTTCACATTATGACTGGTTAGCTCCTTCATGTCATTCATTAACATGAATGATTTTTGTGGTCCCACTTTATCAGATTTTCTTTCATGCTTTATAACATTCATGTCAAAGTGATTTTTTAAAAATCCTAGTTTTTTTAGCTTAGGTTTGAACTATAGTATTTTTTCATGTAGGATTGTCTTCATTTTGTGTTTTGTAGTTCATTCTTAAAACACTGTTTTGGGGCACCTGGGTGGCTCCATAGGTTGAGCGTCCAACTCTTTGGCTTACGTCATGATCTCAGGGTTGCAAAATTGAGCCCTGTGTCGGGTTCTGTTGCTCAGCACAGAGTCTGCTTGAGATTTTCTCTCCTTCTCCCTCTGCCCCTTCCCCTGGTTATGCTCAATCAGTCAATCAATAAAATCTTTAAGAAAGATGATTATGAAAGTAATATGTGTTAATTTTAGAAAGCTAGAAAAGTACAAAAAAGGAAAAAAGTCCATGTAATCTCATCATTGAAAGCGGCACTGACAATTTAGTATATGTTTTGTCTTTCTCTCCATGCGTTTTATTACTTACAACACTTGATTCATCATGTATCTACTATTAACTACTTTTTCTCTTCAGTTACTGTGTAGTGAACATTTTCCAATGACATTAAAGTTAGCTTGTAGAACATGAGTACATGGTATTCTGTAACACAAGTATGTAATAATTTGTCTAATTCCTGATTGTGATACAATTAGGTTGCTTACAATTTGCTGTTATAAACTGTGCTGTGATGAATGTGGATGATTTACATCCCCTGGATTATTTTTTAGGTTAAGTTCCAAGAAGTGGAAATAATTCTTAGGCTGTATAGTATAGTAATTAAGAACATTGGCTTTGGAGTCAGATTGCCTCAGGTTAAAATCCTGACTTCTTCGGTGTATGTGTATTTAGGCAAATTAATGTATCTCTCTCATTTCTTAATCTGTACATTGAAGATAATAATAGTTTAGCACTTCTTAGGTGTATGTATATTTAGGCAAACTAATTTATCTCTCTCATTTCTTAATCTGTGCTCCAGGCTTATCTTCTGAATTACCTGCTCCAATTCTAGAACCAGCCATTACCCCGAGAATCCCTGTTTTCTTTTATTGGGGAATGCTAGGTAGAAACCAAGACCTGGGTGCTGAGTGTGCTCACTGCTACTGGGCTGTCACTACTTCTAGTCCCTCTTGGTGAACAGAGCTAGCAAATAATATTTGTGTGTTGTTTGTGCATGCATGCACATACATATCTATAATTATTTTTATATCTATTTGTGTACATATTAAACTAAACATGAGTTCAAGTGATGTCCAGTACCACAGGGTTCATTCTAACCTTCCTCCCTTTGCTTTTCTATAACTTTCCACTCCAAAGTGAGAAGCTTGATTCCACCATCTACCATCTATTTACTTAATTGTTCAACCCCAGTATTCATGTAAACTGATTCAGAATTAACCCATATCTCTTTATGCTTTGGGAGAGGGAGAAGCAGGCTTCTCCCTTTATCAAATACAGTGAAAAACAACTTTATCAAATACAGTACAGTTTTTATGTGTGGTTCCATTTTTCTCTAGCCTTATGGTTTCCAGCAAAAGCACCATCTTCAAAGTTACTTATATCACTTCCTTTTTTCACCCACAGTTCTGTTTTTGACCTTGTGCTTTAAAGACTTCTTTATTTAGGGGCCCCTGGGTGGCACAGTTTATTAAGCATCTGACTCTTAGGTCATGATCTCTCAGTATCATGAGATTGAGCCCTGTGTCAGGCTCCATGCTCAGTGTGGAGTTTGCTAAAGTTTCTCTCTCTCTCTCCCTCTGTCCCTCCTCTCACACTCTTTCTTTCTCTCAAATAAATAAATAAATCTTAAAAAAAAAAAGATTTCTTAATCTGAAAGATTGGTTGTATGCATATACATATGCATACATGATGTTGCATATAATATATATAGCACATATATATGTAATATGTAACAATATAATTGTATGCAATATAATAACATACCTAATATGTGTAAATTGTATTTTATTTATTTTTAGGTATTTTCTTTTCTTTTTTTATCTTAAATTTCTAAACATATCTGTTCACTTTGTCACTCAGGTATGAAGTAGAAGTATTTTTCTTGCTTTTCTCCATTGTTTGAAATGCTACCTTTTATCATATTTTTTTAAATCTTACATATACTAGAACTTTTCTGTTTATTCTGTTTTATTGTCTCTTTTTGTTCAAGTTACAGACATTATATAACCTTATGATAATTTTAGTATCTGATAGATTATTCCTCTTTTTGCATATTCATATTCACTTATTTTAATTATTTGTATAATTTTCTTTATTTCAGGAACATTTTAGTGGATAAACCAAATGACCAGTCTTCAAGGTGGTCTTCAGAGAGCAACTATCCTCCCCAGGTAAGATTGTAGGTCCTGATAGTATTTAGAAGTCAGAATTTAAATAGGCATTTAATTGACCTCAGTTATCTGGACTCCATTAATAACTTATTCAGTCTTTGAAATTGTGAGATAGACTTTTATTTCCTTTTTTTTGTTTGTTAAAATGTTGGAAGAATTTTTATTTCATAGGCAAATGCAGTGTGGAGTTTGATGAAGCATAGACTTTTTACTTCTGTCTACTGGAGCATTTATTTATTTACTTTTAAAGATTTTATTTATTTTGCGGGGGGCACATGAGCAGAGGGAGAGGGAGAAAGAGAATCTAAAGCAGATTCCGCGCTGAGCATGGGAGCCCAACACAGGGCTCAGTCTCACAACCCTGAGATCATGACCTGAGATGATTCAAGAATCGGGTGCTTAACCAACTGAACCACCCAGGTGCCCCTGTCTACTGGAGCATTTAAAATCTAATATGTATTTTTTCCACATTACTAATGATGCAAGATTAAGTTTCTTGATACCTTTTGAGGAAAATGTTAATGAAAGGACTGGTTATGGTGCCGTTACTGTTTTGAGCAGTAACTGATCTGAGGGCTGATCTGAGCAGAGGTTGTGACTTCTACTGTACTTAAACTCCAGTCATTCGGTAAATGTTTAAGGAAATGTTAGTAAGTTGAACTTTGACTCAGTGACTCAATGACTGCCTTTTAGGGAAAATAAACTTAATATAGTTTGTTATTTTACTAAAGTGGTATATTTAGATGCTGTCAAGACCATGAACTAAATTCTTTCCTTGACAAGTGGTGTCTGAGGTCATTTGAATTTAAAAATAGTCATTCTTTCAGTTATATACTTTAAGCATTAAAACTTACTATGTCCATATCCTTGAGGAAATACATGCTCTGATAGGTAAAGTAGTTGGATAAGTAAAACTTACTTTTTTATTCTAATGTAATTTTTGGAAACCTAATCTTTATACTTATTTTTTCTTTTATATATATACAAGTGTGTGTGTGTGTGTGTATATATATATAAATATGTGCATACCTTTGAGATCACCTGGTGTATAAATGTTCTATTGCAGGGGCACCTGGGTGGCTCAGTCAGTTAAGCGTCTGATCTTGGTTTTGGCTCAGGTCATAATCTTAGGGTCTTAAGATCAAGCCCCGAATGGGGCTGTGTGCTCAGCAGGGAGTCTGCCTCTCTCTCTCTCTCTCTCTCTCTCTCTCTCTCCCCCCCCCCTGCCCCTCCCGCAGCTCATGTGCATGTGTGCACATGCTTGCTCTCTCTCAATAAATAAATAAAATCTTTTTAAAAATAAGTGTTCCATTGCAAAATATACATCCAAAGAATATATATTCATACTTTTTATATATGTATAAGGAATAATAAAATATCTATTTATTCATTAACTGTCTTTAGAAATATAAAACGTCCACGACCTTCTGAAGCTTCTTGTGCACCCCATCTTCTATTTGTCCTCTAACTTCACCCCAGTAACTATAATTTCATGCTTTGTTAAGCATCTTCTTACCATATTATATATGTATGTTTATACATGTGCTATGATTTAAGTTTTATCTGGCTTTGACTTTATATAAATCTAAATTAAATCACTCATTATAAATCTTGATCTGCTTTTCTTTTGCTTTACATTATGGTATTTATTAATGCTGCTGAGTATAATTATAGTTTCTTAATTTTCACTACTGTATAGTGTTCCAGTGTATAAGTATGCAGATAAGATAATGTACTTAACCATTTTGCAGTTGATAGGCTTTTCAGTTTTTTATAGTTTTTTGCTATTATGACTAGGCTGCTATGAACAGTTTTGTATGTTGTCTTCTGGTACACATGTACAAGATTTTCTTTAGGATATATGCCTTGGAGCTCAGTTGTTGAATCATAGGGTATGTGTATGTTCAGGTAATGCAAAACTGTTTTACAAAATGGCTGTATAATTTACTCTCACTGACAGCATATGAAAGTTACTGTGCATTACATTCTCCCCTTCACTTCTATGGCTGAGTTTTAGGTTTTGCCAGTCTGTTAGATCTTTCATTATAATTCACTATGCCTTTTTTTTTTTAAGTTGTTTTTTTTTTTTTAATTTATTAGAGAGAGAGCACAAGTAGGCAGAGCAGCAGGCAGAGGCAGAGGGAGAAGCAGGCTCCCTTCTGAGCAGGGAGCCCGATGCGGGGCTCGATCCCAGGACCCCGGGATCAATGACCTGAGCTGAAGGCAGCCGCTTAACTGACTGAGCCACCCAGGCGCCCGAACTCACTATGCTTTTAATTTGCATTTGCCTGTTTATATTCAAGCCTTTTTGCATATGTTGGTGGACTTATATTGTGTCTGTTGTTGGTGCATGCCCCCCACCTACTACACCCGGAGGTTGAATACATTGTGTGTGTGTGTTTTTTTTAAGATTTTTTTTTTTTTTTCTTTTTGACAGAGAGAGACACAGTGAGAGAGGGAACACAAGCAGGGGGAGTGGGAGAGGGAGAAGCAGGCTTCCCACTGAGCAGGGAGCCCGATGTGAGCTCAATCCCAGGACCCTGAGATCATGACCTGAGCTGAAGGCAGACACTTAAAAACTGAGCCACCCAGGCGCCCCGAATACATTGTGTTTTTAATCATGTTTTTCTTATTCACTTTTTCATTTTACTTAAATTGAGCCCTCAAATTTGGTATGTGTTTGTTTTTACTCAGTTGTTTTTGTTTTACCAATGAATTATATATAATTTTTTTATTATTACTGAAACTGTGGTAACCTCTTTACTGTGAAATTTTCTTTATTTGTTGTGGAACAGTATTTTGAAGGCAGTATATAATTATGGGAATTGTCTGTATTTCTCCATATTTGTTTTTAGTGATTCTAAGTTCCACTCCCCCCCGCCCCATGACCATATGGTAATTGTAAGAATTTGGTGCATATACTAGCTACTTTACCGCCCTAAAACTGTGACAAGTATTTCTATTTCTAATGTGTTTCAGTTTTATAGATAGTTGATTCTGTTATTCACAACAGTTATGTCTTATAAAGTTGCCATGAACACTGCAGTAGTGAATACTGAGCCATTGCTCCTAGGGGAAATACAGGGTTAGATTCCTCTGTGTCTTTGGTCATAACATTGTTGTCTACTGATCAGTACATAACCTTACTTTATGTGTGTTTCTGTTTATAGGCACTGTATTTTATATATATTTTGTTTATTCATTAATATTGAACCTACAGCCATAGCACTATAACTCATGCCTGAATGAAGCTTGAAATAAGAGTCCAGAGAGTGGATCACAATATGAGTGAGTCTTGCCACGGGAAACCCAGAGAGTTTTCACAGTCTTTCTCAGGATCTGCCTGATGGCATGTGGCAGACTCTTGAGGAAACTAAGGTTTTGACTCAGATTTAGCCAGAGAAAAATGAACATGTTCTAAGAGACTTTTCCACATATGTCTTTGTGTAGGTCCTGTGAACTCAGAAATGCTTCACGTAGAGGTGGCACCCCCGGACTCACGTTTCACTAGCTCTAGGTGCTCCCTTTGCTGCAGGAGTGCAGCGGCCTCTCCATTAGAACTTTTCAAGGCAGGTGGGCACTGAAGGAGGGATTGAAATTCCCCTGGGGCCCAGGGAACTTCTTTGAAATTCTTTTGTCAAGGGGGCATCACTGCCTCAGCCTGACACATATTTCCTCTGTAAGGCACATCACAGCCTTCTTGTGGTTAAAAACATTAGACATCACTTCAGCACTCTGCTTGGGGATCATTTCAGACAGCAAGATCACCAACAGAAAGCACAAAAGTATTAAAGATGTGGCACTACATAGACGGTGAAAAGGACATTTGTTTATAGTATAATAGAGTTAAACCAAGAAGGCAGAGTGTCCCTTGGTCAACTCAGATTTTTTGCCACTCTGCACATGTGCACATGTCTGGGAATGACTATAGAAGTGCTGCAAGTATTGATTTTGGTGCTGAAAATAAATTTTAGTGAGTAGGCGAATTCACAAATAAGGAATCCACAAATAATGAGAAGTGACTGTACGGTAAGTAATAATTCATTTATCGTGTCTTGAACAGATCTGAGAATCAGAAAAAAAAAGAGGATACTGAAAAACTGAAATCATTGTGATAAAATTTTAGGTCTTGGGGTTTTTTCCTAGAATCTGCTATGGTTATAATGTTCCTCTATTTGGTTATTTCCTCAGGTTTCAGCACCTGGAAGTAACTTTGTGTGTACGGATCAGAGCTATAAAAGATAGGCATGTTAATGGCCATCTGACATAGGGTCATGAGGGAAAAGATAGAAAAATCTAAGTAACAAATAGAAAAACAAAAGTGTAACATTTAGGAGGTATTTATTGGGAAAATGGATTAATACTCTATATTTAGTGTATATATTTCAGTAGATATTGCATACCTTCCTTAATGTTACTTACTGGAATAAATAAAGTAATAATGGTTTTCATTCTTGTCCTCATTTCTCTACCCATTGAAATTTTGCCCAAAAGGACTCAATTAAACTTTTTACCTTTTATTCTAAAATTTTGTCATTAGGCTAATCATCATGCAATTCTATTGGATATGATTCTGATTGGAACTTTTATTCTAATTCTGATGAAGTTGATTGTAAATCTTAAAGCCTTGTGTGGTATGTGATTTTAACATTGTCCTCATTATGATAGGTCCCTTTGTATCATTTTGCTTTTGCTATATAACAGATCACAAATTTAGTTGCAAGCCACTTACTAGCTTACAGTTGCACAGGGTTAAGTCCAGCATGATGGTGTGGGGTTCTTTGCTCAGGGTATCACAAGGCTGAAATCCAGGTATTGGATATATTGTTTTATATTCTCTCTTATGTTTTATATGTCTTCTGTCTCTATCACATATTGTTGTAAGTAATCTGCCATTGACTCTATGGAAACTAGGGTCAGAGAGAGTTCACCTTTCTAGAATTGTGTTTCTTCGTACATAAAAATAAGGTTTTAGGGTTATCATGTACTCTTAAGTGTTTTATTTCTGGATTTCTAAATTTTGTATTATCTGGAAGTCTTTTTCTGAAGGTGGTGGATAAATGGAAGTATTACTCTATTACTAGTTAACATCAAATCTCTTTTTTTTTAAATAGAAATACTTGTTTTGTATCTATATAGAATCATGGGACTCTTTTCATTCTACTTTGTGTTGTGTTTAGTTGTTAGTGTCTGTTTTCCTCATTAGATTGTAAGATCCTTGAAAAAGTAGCATTCTGTTTTACTAATTTCTGTATTTCCCTTTCAGTGGTGTCATGGCAAAGCTGGGAATTTTGTGTTTGCTGTGATTAAAAAAACAAAACAAAACCACAAGTATGTAGAAAATCAATGTGGTTAGGAATTAGATTCCAATCTAATTCAAATATTTGAGTCTTTGTGAAGTGTCCAACAGGCAGGCACACATACCACATTAGTAAGTAATTATATTTATCTAGGAATGAAGTACAAATATTTTTCTTTTAATTTATGTCTATTGTTTTTTCAAATGGCTACTAAGTTGTCAGTACATAAATCCTTATTAGTTGTTTGGAACTAACTACTTAATAAATGGAACTGTTAATATTTATTTTGCCCTTGGATGCTGTATTATCTCTTGCTGTGTAATTAACTACCCCAAACTTAGTTAAAAACAGGTGTTTATTATTTCACATTGTTACTGAGGGTCAGGGATCTAAGAGTGGCTTAGCTGGGTGGTTCTAGCTCAGGGTCTCTTTGAGGTTGCAGTCAAGGAGTCAGCCAGACTGCAGTTATCTCAAGGCTTGCCTGGGGTTGGAGGAGTCACTTTGTTGGTTCTCCAGCTTGTAGATTGTGTATCATGGGATTTCTCAGCCTCCGTAATTATGTGAGCCCATTTCCATAATAAATCTCTTATATATCTTTCTATATATCCTATTTCTCTTCTGTTTCTCTGGAGAATCCTAATATACCCAATTGTCTTCAACTTTCATGGTTCCCCAACTTTACTTTCCTGCTGCTGCTGTTGTGTCTGCTCTATGAGTGCACTTAGCCCCATACTGAAAGCTTTGGAGTGAGGACCTACTTCACAGCTTTTTGGCTCCCCTTCTTTCTGTGAGCATGCCCTTCCCACCAGAGTTTGCCTCTGTGCACTCAGGTATTCTGTAACTTCATATATTTCCTTTTCATATCATATCAAGGTTTTATAGTTTTTTTCTTTTTCAACCAATAGATTGTTTAAAATGTCTAGCTTATAGAGACACTTCAAAGAATAATAACACTCATTGCTGCAGGGATTTGGTGGTAATAAGGGAGCCTATACATTCCGAAATCTGAAATCGAAAATCTGAATTATTACAGTCTTTTTGAATAATATCTGGCAAGGGCCATTGAGAGGGAGAGTACATTTGTCCTACTCTATCCTTCCCAGGACTCTGCCTCTTAGAAATAAAAGGGTAAGTATGTTAGGTGTATACACGTTTTGAATACAGCAATTCTTGAGTAATGTAATTGTGGGGAGAAAAAGAATACCCATCTATAGGGGAATGCTAGAATACATTTTTCAAGGGATAGTGTTAACCATTAAATAAAATGAACTGGCTTTATACCAGTTAACATGGAGGGATTTCCACCATAAAGTGAGAAAAGCATGATGCAGAGAAGCATAATAAGGTCCTACTCTTGCTTACCTGAATAACGACTCTCTTTCACCAGTACGTATGGATGTATGTATGTGTGTTTGTGGTTGTGTATGTATATTTGTATGTGATGCAGTGAGCCCAGATAAAGATATGAAAGGATACACGTCTGAGTGTTAGCATTGGTGAGAAGAAGAGATGAGGGAGGAAAAAGAAAAAACAAAACAATTACTTAAAAAGTTATGCCCGTTAAAAACAGCATATATAATATTCCACTTACGTAAAGAATGTGTCTGTGTGAGTGTGTGCATAGAGTGTTAAACTGAATTATTACCAAAATGGTGGTGGTGGTTATATCAGGATGGTGGGTTTTTAATTTCTTTTAAATTTCATTCTTATCCTTCTAAAATCTGTTTTTAAGTTTAAATTAAAGCCATTTTCATTGTGGTAGACCACACATATTTTGAGACCTAATGAGAAAACATAGCTTTTAATTTGGAATCATCTGTGCTGGTAGGAAGTAAATATAGCATGCATGAAAACCCCATAAATACTTTAAAATTGTAATTGCACCCTGTTCCCTCATCAGAACGTTTTATCAGAGTTACTGATACTGCCATGCAAAATGTGTTTTTCAAGGTGACTGGCAAATATACTAGCGTTGGTTAAAATTATGTTTAGTAACACGTCTTGATAATTGCTTTAAGAAAGATTAGATCATAACTCTTCTGCTAAAATTATAAGCTCCTTCCGAGGTAGTTTAAGTAAAAGTATGATTTTACGTAATATCCTTTGCTTTCTGGGGCCAGAGAAGGCAGTTAAAATTGTTTAACAAACAACAAGCATTCTTCTTTTTGTATAATTTAATCAGGTCAGAGAAACTTCAGTGAGTATTTAATACAGTTGGTGTGTGTGGTGAGTGGGTGTGTGCTTTTGTTTTTGTAGTATATTCAGGTTATTCTTTGATGAATCATAACAAGAATATTATGGGAATAAGTGCAAAGTTAGGAAGGAAATATAAGAAAATACATGCATTTCAGTATAATTTCTAGTATACAACTAGGATACCAGTAAATTTATTAAGTGTCTTAATGGTATTTTGTCCAAATTTGTAAAAGGAGCATTGTTTATATTGTATAATACATTTTTAATTAATATAATTTACATGGACCTTAAGTGTACAGTATTCATTTTGAAAAATGAACACATAAATATAATTCACACCTCTATCAAGATATAAAATGTTTCTATCCCCTCAGAAGGATCCTTTCTGTCTTTTACCAGTGAATCTCTCTCCCCCCCACCCTCCACCCAGAGGCAATCACTATTTAGACTCTTTGGCATAGGTTAGTTATTGCCAATTCTAAAATGTAATACAAACTGAGACCTAGAGTTTATATATGTGCAAATATATACTCTTACACATGGCTTTTTATGCTCAGAATGTTTTTCATGTTTATCCATGTTGCTTGCATCAGTATTACATTCTTTTCATTATAGAATACTATTCTGTTCTATGGATATACCATAATCTGTTTTGTTTTTTTTTTTAAGATTTATTTTTTAGAGAGAGTGAGAGTGGGGGAAGGGGCAGAGGGAGAGAGAATATGCAAGCAGACTCCTGCTGAACATGGAGTCTAACATGGGGCTTGATCTCACGAACCACGAGATCATGACCTAAGCTGAAACCAAGAGTCAGATGTTCAACCAGCTGAGCCACCCAGGCAACCTATACCATAATTTGTTTACCCATCCTTCTGTTTATGAACATTTCCATTGTTTCAGTTTTTGGTGATTATAAATAAAGCTTGTGTATGCATTCTTTTCGAAGATTTTACAACTAATAATGTATTTTTTATTCTTTTGGGTATATATCTAGAGGTAGAATTACTGCATTGTAAGGTAGGGATATATTACTTTCTATGAAATTATCAGACTCCCAGTTGCTTCACAGCCTCACCAACATTTGGCAATGACACACATTTTAATCTTAGTGATTATTGTTGGTGTGAAGTGGTTTTAATTTATAATTCTTTGATGACTAATGATTTAAGAAGTTTTTTCCATTTGCTTATTGGATATTCACTTATCTTTTTTGTGAATACTCCTTTTAAAAAATGGAGCTGTTTACTTTTTTTATGACTGAGTTGTAGGAATTGCTTATGTTTTCTGGATATAAATTCTTAGTTATGTATTACAAATATTTTCTCTAAGTCTGTGGCTTGCTTATTCATTTTTTTAAAGATTTATTTTAGAGAGAGCATGTGCATGAAAGCGCAAGTAAGGGGAGGGGTAGAGGGAGAGAGAATATTCAAGCAGACTTCTGCTGAGCATGGAGCCCAACAACTGGGGCTTGATCTCAGGACACATGATATCATGATCTGAGCCAAAACCAAGAGTTGGACGCTTAACCGACTGAGCCACCCAGGCGCCCCTTATTCATTTTCTTAATACTAACTTTTATAACTTTTAAAATAGCTATTAAGGTATAATTGACATACAATAAACTTTACTTTTTAGTGTACAAGTTGAAAAATTTTCATCCATATACTCTCAAAAATACCACCACACTTAAAATATTAGACATATCTACTACCCCAGAAGTTTCTCATATCTCCTTTTAATTTGTCTCACCTACCTCCATCCCCATCTGTAGGCAACCACCGATCTGTGTTCTTTCACTATTGATTGATTTACATTTTCTAGGATTTTATGTAAATGGAGAAATATATATTTCTTTTGTCTGATTTCACTCAAAGATATCTTGAAATACATCTGTATTGTTTGTGTCAATAATTCATCCATTTTTGTTGCCTAGCTGAATTCTCTTGTATCTTACATATCACTTTATTTATCCAATTACCTGTTGATGGACATTAGATTGTTTCTAGTTTTTGGCTATTACAAATAAAGATACAATGAAAAGTAATGTTACAAGTGTTTGTGGTTCTAATTTGCATTGTAAAAATGATTAGTGATGTTGACCATCTTCTCATATGCCTGTTTTGCCTTCCCTAAATGTTGGTTGGTGAAGTGGCTATTCAAAGGTTTGTCCATTTTAATTTGGTTGTTTTCTTATTATTGAATCTTGAGGGTTTTTTTGAAGTTTTGTATGTAAGTTCTTTATCAGATATTTGATTTGCAAATATTTTCTCATCTTCTGTATTACTCCCCACTGGCTCCAACTTTCCTTCTCTCCTAATATTGGGGGGAATCTTTATTAAGTATAATGCTGGCTATGGATATTTTATAGATGTCCTCTATCAGTTGAGAAAGTTGCCCTTTTTGTATAGTTTTCTGAAGGTTTCTAATCCTGAATGGGTATTGATTTTGTTCTTGTTGCTCCACACCTTAAAACTCTTTTGTGTTTCTCTACTCCACCTGGAATAGAGTCGAGATTTCATAATATGGGCAGATGTCGCAGCTCTTTTCCAGCAAGATGGGCAGTCTGTTCCCCTAACTTATAAATCCTGACTGGCCTTGTGACTTGCTTTGACTACCAGGAAATTCTGTGAAAATGTTATTGCAACTTCTGAGCAAAACCTCAAGAGGTTTTGTAGCTCTGCTCTCTCTTAGAACTCTGAGAGCACAGTGCTCTGAAGAAAGCCCACCTGACCTCCTTGAGCCTCCTTGAGAGGCTCAATCATCCCAGCAAATTTCAGCTTCCTCACTTCCACCCCAACTAAGTCCACTTCTTCAACCAGTCTACCAGATGATATAGCAACATGATTGAGTCCAGGAGCTACCACTGGAAGAACTGTCCATTGAACTCACAGAATCTTAAAACCTCATAAATCACTGTTGTTTTCAGACACTGAGGTGATTTATTACACAGCCTAAGACATACATAGATATGGATCTGGACTTTTCTAGTCTTATTTCCATGCCACCTGTTTCTTTGCTAGTCCTTTCGATTAGAGTAAGTGATATTCCCAACTACCCTGTTACTTGAGTTAGAAGCTAAATCATCATCCTTGATACCTTCCTCCCCTTCCTACATTCAACTATCACTAAATTCCATTTGTTCTGTCTCCAAAATATGTCAGAGCTGTCTAATCCTCTTCATCTCCATACCATTCTAGTCCAAGTCTTCATCTCATCTCTTGCTTGAATTACTGTAACAACATACAACTGGTCTGTCAATTCCTCTGATTTATTCTCCACAAAGCACACTGTGTGTGTATGTTTAATGTTAATCAGATCTTGGCTTTCCATTGTGTTTAATAGATCCCATTGTGTTTATAATTCAGACTCCTTATGATAGCATAGAATGCCCTGGTGACTGCCTACATCTCAACACATACCATTTGACCTTGCTGTTTCTGTGTAGTAGGGTGAGTAGTGACCCCCCTGAAAAGATATATGGAATCCCAAAATGTGACCTTAAGGTCTTAGGAGATGTAATTACGTTAAAGATCTCAAGGTGAGATCATCCTGGATTAGTTTAGGCCCTAAATCCAATGAGGAGTATCTTTGTTCAACACAGAAAGATACCAGGAAGAAGGCCATGTGAACATGGAGGCAGACTGGAGTTACACTGCCACAAGCCAAGAACACCAGGAGCTACTAGATACTGGAAAAGGAAAAGAAGGATCCTCTCCTAGAGCTTTTCAGAGGGAAATGGTCCTGCCAGCACCTTGATTTCAGGCTTCTGGGCTCCAGAACTGTGAGAGAATAAGTTTCTGTTGTTTTAAACCACCAAGTTTGTGCTAATTTGTTATGGCAGTTTGAGGAAACTAATAATACACTCTGTTTCATCCTTTAAGTACCCTTGAAGCACTTTCATTGCTAAACCCATCTAAAGCTCTAAAATGAGTCCTCCTACTACTAGCTCCTCTGTCCCATTTTCTTCCTTTATATCACCCTCCCTATTCCTTATAAATTGTAATTGTATGATTAAAAAGGATTTTTAAAATCACCTTTCTCACATTGAAAAAATATCTCAAGACAAATTGTGAACAAGTTTTGAACAGTAAAATTTTCTTTTTTCATTGCTTGCTTAATTCTGTGGCTGAATTACAAACCATTGTGATAGTTCTTTGATTTTCTGTGTGGGCCACCCCCTCTTGGAAAAGAGATTGTGATGCATTGTGTTTTATTTTAAAATTAATACATTGATACTTACATATTTAAAATTCAAAGGTTGATATATAGTATCAAGGAGGAAGACCTTCCTCTGCCCAGTGTTCCTGCTAGCTGGACTTAGAATCAAATTGCCATGGGACAGATTAACAGGAGAAAATCAAATTTAATAGGTGTACATATGGGGAGTCCAATGCAGACATGAAATTCCAAAGACAGTGAGGCAACACAAAGCTTACATGAGTGAAGGCAAGGGGTAGGTTCTAAGGATACAAAAGGGAGAAAGTTCATTAGTAACAAGGTGAAAGGAGATGTTTGGAAAAACAAGGTTTTGGAGTTCTGCAGTTAAGTTCCTTAGGTGAAGGGGAGCCTCTGTTAATAGCTCTTTTCCTGGTACAGGCTCTTTTTCCCAGCTTAGCAGTTGAGGGGGAGTCAGAGAGCTTTTCTTGCATCTGCTGGGTTTTGATTACTTTTAACTCAAAATAATCTTTATATCAAAGTGGCCCATCTTGGGACAGCCTGCCTTTGACCCCCTATGATAAGTTCTAAAATAGTTTTTCTAAAATTTTTTTTTAAATACATTGTTTTGTTTTTTAAGATTTTATTTATTTATTTGACGGAGAGAGAGAGAGCTAGTGAGAGCAGGAACACAAGCAGGGGGAGTGGGAGAGGGAGAAGCAGGCTTCCGGCCAAGCAGGGAGCCTGATGCGGGACTCAATCCCAGGACCCTGGGATCATGACCTGAGCCTAAGGCAGACGCTTAACGACTGAGCCGCCATTTTAGGCGCCCCTAAAATGTTGGTTCTTAATGAACTTTATTTTTTTTTTTAGCTTTTATTGCTATATCTACAGCAGTTGTTTCTCCAAATTAAAAATAATGAAAACCTATTGAATTATGGGACAACACTGTTTAGTATAGCACTACTCAGCATTTATGCTCAAGAGTTGGAAAAATGAAAATTATAAAATTTATGAATAAAGTAAAAATGTGATTAAACATTGAAATTTTTAAAATATTTTATTGCATGAATGTATCAGACTAACTGGTTTCCCAAAACATTTAGTTTGTTTCAGTTTTTTTTTTTTTTTTCAAGAAGGCTCCATCCCCAGCTCGGGGCTTGTAACTCCTGACCCTGAGATAACAGTCACATGCTTACCAACCAGGTGCCCTGAACATTAAAATTTTTCCCTGAGTTGTGTTTCTATCAGACCATTGTGTTTTGCTTCAGATTAGAAAGTTTACATTTTACTTGTGTAACTTTTTTTTTTTTTTTTAACCAGAGAGAATGCACATGAGCAGGGCAGGGAGAGGCAGAGGGAGAGGAAGAGGGAAAGGGAGAGAGAGAATCTTAAGGAGGCTCCACACTCAGTGGGGACCCCGCTGCAGGGCTCCATCTCACAACCCCCAAGATCATGACCTGAACCAAAATCAAGAGTCGGACGCTCAACTGACTGAGCCACCCAGGTGCCCCCTTATGTAAATTTTTAATAACAAAAAAATTCTATTTGGTTATGAATAAAATTATATATATATGCAAGAAATACTTCCTGTATTTAGGAGTATTGTATATAGGGTGATGCATGGTGTACAACAGATTGTATAAAAACCCATTTTTATTAGTTACAACACTGTACCTAACCAGTTGTCAGAGGAGGCTGACTTCTAAACTGAGACTTTAAAGGATAACTAGAGAAAGGAAGGAGAAGGGAGTATGAGTTAATGAGAAAGACAGAGATGTGAATACTCCCTTACTTACCTGTGTAGTCTGTTCTCTAACATACAGTTGTATTCCTAAGAAACTTTCCCAAAAATCATGTTACCATACCTATTACTTTGATATGGATAAAAAGGATCAATGACTAAAAAATAGCAATCTTAATTTTTCTATGACAATTTTGATAATAAATTTCTTTTAAGATTTTATTTACGTGAGAGAGAGAGAGTATGAGAGGGGGCAGTGTCAGAGGGAGAAGCAGACTCCCTACTGAGCAGGGAGCCCGATGTGGGACTTGATCCTGGGACTTGAGGATCATGACCTGAGCCGAAGGCAGTCGCCTAACCAACTGAGCCACCCAGGCGCCCGATAATAAATTTTAATCACTACTTAAGATGTAAACAGTATATAAACCTAAACAGTTGTTATGGTGTAGTGATTAAAGCCTTGGCTCTGGGGTCAGTGAGTCAGTAGAGATGCTTTTAACTTCAAATAACAGAAGGTCCTCTGACAGTGGGTTAAACAAATCGGGTCTCTCCCGCCCCCTGCCTCCTCCCCAAGAAAGCTAGAGTTAGGCAGCTTCTGGTGAAAGCTGAGTGGCTTATAGTTGGCTATCTCTGAGATTCTCTTGATTTTTTTCTTCATTTTTTTCTACACAGTGGTAGCATTTTGTTTTGGAGAGCAGAACTTATCTCTGCATACATCTCAGCATTTGTCCTTTGGCTGGAAGGTGGCTAGGAAGAACTGGGTTGAAAATGGTGATTGGGTCGGCCAACCAACAATATTAGCCGTCAGACTGACTGATATTTAATGTCACGTCTGCCACTGATTAGCATTGTAACGGTGGTCAAGTTAATTAGCCTTTCTAAGCCAAAACTTCTTCATCTGTATGATGAGGATAAAGAGGATAATTATTATTAAAATACTACTCCTATTTCTTACTCCTACTAAAATGAGAGAATGAATGTAAAAATCCAAGCAATGTACCAGACAAGGGAGTTAGGGCTCACAAAATATTCACTCTGATTTTATCATCATCATCATCATCATCATCATCATCAAAATCATCATCATCATTCATGTCAACATCAGCTTCATTCTTTTATTGAGGTAAAAGTCACATAACATAAAATTGACCATTTTAAAATGTGCAAGTCAGTGACATTTGATACATTCACGGTGTTGTGCAACTATCGATCTAGTTCCAGAATATTTTTAATCACTCCATAAGGACCTGTGGTACCCATTAAGTAGTCTCTCCTTTTCCCCTTAACACAGCTTCTGGTAATTACTGATCTGCTTTCTATCTCTATGGATTTACCTGTTCTGGATATTTTGTATAAATGGAATCATTCAGTACATAACCTGTTATGTCTGATTTCTTTCACTTAGCATGTTTTTTTTTAAGATTTTATTTATTTATTTGAGAGAGAGAGAGCACATGAGATGGGGGAGGGTCAGAGGGAGAAGCAGACTCCCTGCTGAGCAGGGAGCCCGATGTGGGACTCGATCCAGGGACTCCAGGATCATGACCTGAGCCGAAGGCAGTCACTTAACCAACTGAGCCACCCAGGCGCCCATGTTTTTGAGGTTCGTCCATCTCATAGCATGTATCAGTACTCTGTTCCTTTTTATGGCTGAATAGTATTCCATTTTATAGAATTACTTCATTTTGTTCTTCCATTTATTAGTTGATAGACATTTGGGTGGTTTCTACCTTTTGGCCATTGTGAGTAGCGCTGCTCTGAACATTTGTTTACAAGTGTTTGTTTGAATACCTTTTTTTACTTCTTGTGAGTATATATGTAGGAGTAGAACTTTTGGGTCATGTAGTAATTCTGTGGTTAACTTTTTGAGGAACTGCCAAGCTATGTTCTACATCATCTGTACATTTTCATTCCCACTAGCAGTGTCTGAGAGAGTTCTAGTTTCTGTACATCCTTGTCAAGACTTATTTTCTCTTTGTTTGTTTTTCATTATACCCATCCTAGTGTGGATGTGAAGTTATTTTTCATTGTGATTTTTATTTGCATTTCCCTGATGCTTAGTGATACATCTTTTCATGTGCCTGTTTCCCATTTGCTTATCTTCCTTGGAGAGAGGACTATTGAGGTCCTTTGCCGTTTTTAAATTAGCTTGTCTTTTTTGTTGTTGAGTTGTAAGAATTTTTAATATTTTCTGGTTACTAATCCCTTATTAGGTTTATTATTTGCAAATATTTTCTCCCATTAATTTTCTCTGCGTGTTATGAAGTAGGGCCAACCATCAATTTTATTTTTATCCTACTTTTGTCACCTATATTACCCATTATTTTTTTTTTAAGATTTTTTATTTATTTATTTGACAGAGAGAGACACAGCGAGAGCAGGAACACAAGCAGGGGGAGTGGGAGAGGGAGAAGCAGGTCTCCTGCTGAGCAGGGAGCCTGATGTGGGACTCGATCCCAGGACCCTGGGATCATGACCTGAGCCGAAGGCAGACGCTTAATGACTGAGCCACCCAGGCGCCCTGTATTACCCATTATTAACATGAAGCCACTGCAACAAAACATCTGAATCATTTCTCTGAATAGCTTTTTCTCTGTATACTCAACCAGTAGTAATTTCCTTCTTGATTTTTATAATTGAAATAATCTACATAATGTAAAATATGTTCCCTAATTAACTGACACCATTTTATCCAGTGTGTAACAAGAAATCTTGAGCTGCATTAGACATATCTATAGTAGGTCCAGGTTTTTTAATTTAGGAAATTGGCAGGGCTGGTTAGTAAATCTCTAAGTTTGTTTTTAAGTTTAAAATTTCATCACTGATTTTGAACATTGAATTTGCTATCAGAATGTAGTTGATGAGAATATGTGATTGCTGCTTTTGCAGTCTAATCTTGTTTTATTTGGTAATTCATAGTCTGTTTATGTCTTTTATGGAATGGCATACCTTCATTAAAAGTTAACTTACTAGTCCTTTTCTCCCCTTTCATCTACAGTTCAGGATGATGTAGTTTGGGAAAAAGTGGTGGTGGTATGGCAGCCTGTACAGGGCTGTGTCATACTGTTCTTTAGCATTAAAAACACAGCGTACCAGCATAGGATGGATAGGACGGATCTTAGGCATTCTTCAGCTAACTGTCCAAAGTTTTAACTTAAAGTTGTTTAACTATTTTTTCTAAACAAAGGATATAATTTGGTTTTTTCTTTTTTTAGTACTTGATTCTGAAACTTGAAAGGCCTGCTATAGTCCAGAACATCACATTTGGAAAATATGAGAAAACTCATGTCTGCAATTTGAAGAAATTTAAAGTCTTCGGTGGAATGAATGAAGAAAATATGACAGAGCTATTGTCCAGGTGAGTTATGATTATGGGGAAGAAAGAGTTGTCTTCTAAACAAGCTGCAGTCTTAGTTTTATCTCTCTGTGGCCAAATCTGCATGGTTTGATCCTTCTTTCAAGGGAGAAAAGAATATTTCTACTGTTGTATTTCTAGTGCCTTATTTTAATATTGTGGCTTGAGTTAGCCTTTTTTTTAACCACCAGCCACAACTTAATATTGTTACTAAAGAAGAAAATAAAACTTGGATTTTTTTTTTCCCTACTTATTTTTCGATCTTATTTTTGAACTGTAAATGACCACAGAAATATTTTCAGCTTCAGAAAAAACTTTGCTTTGAAATTTTGGGATTTGGGGAGGTCTGGGTGGCTCAATCAGTTAAGCATCCGCCTTCGGCCCAGGTCATGATCCCAGGGTCCTGGGATCGAGTTCCACATCGGGCTCCTTGCCCAGCGGGGAGCCTGCTTCTCCCCCTCCCACTCCCCCTGCTTGTGCTCTGTCTCTCTCTCTCTGACAATTAAATAAATAAAATCTTAAAAAATATATGTACAGACTCTATCTAAAACATTGTTTGCCTTAATCCAGAAACAGTATTTTGGGAATTTAGTATAAATTGGAGACTAAAAAGAGAAAGAGTATGTGACTGTATCTACCACAGTACCTGCCACTTGGAAGGAGCTTAGTAAATTTGAGTTTTAAAGACATAGACCATGAGGAATGAAAGTGTTAATTTGCCCCCTAGATAATGAAAAATCAGACAGCCAGTAGAAGGGACAAATCAAGAATGTTTTAGAATATATTTGTGATATAATATGTGCCATTAGCACAGTATTTGATATAAGTAAATATTACATCTATACTGCATTTAAGTCATGAAAGTATTTTAGGACATAAGGCAACCTGAAGGTAAGTGATTTTCCCATAAATACTTGTGTTTCAATCCTGTTTATGTAGAAAGGTGATAAGTGTTTATTTTTATGTAGGATGAAGTGGGTGCTATTAAACCAATGGAATAAGAGTGTCTTTGAAAATTTATTGAGCTCTAAAAGGAACATTATTAACATCTTAATCAGAATTTTTAAGAACTTAATTGTTTCACAGACTAATATTTGACTCTAAGTTGTCAGATATGAACGTGAATTATTTTTAATTTTTTTCTTACTGTGTACATATTTTATGTTATGTTCAGTTATATGCTAAGGACACTAGGTCCTATCACACATTTCCATGCACTGTAGCCACATCTTTTAATTAACACTGATCATTTTTCATTAGGCCTCATATAATTAAGAGAACACAGTTATGATGCAGTTGATATGAATATATGTTTTGACCTATATTCTCATGTTTGACTACTTTTTTTTAAAGCTTATTTATTTATTTATTTGTCAGAGAGAGCACAAGCAGGGGGAATGGCAGGTAGAGGGAGAAGAAGGCTCCCCACTAAGCAAGGAGCCCGATAAGGGACTCGATCCCAGGACCCTGGGATCATGACCTGAGCCGAAGGCAGACCCTTAACCAACTGAGCCTCCTAGGCGTCCCTTCGACTACTTCTTTGCATTTTCATGTATTTTGTTTAACCTTAAGATCTGAGTATGATTTATGTTTCAGTGTGTTTACTAAATTATAAAGTCAGATTTGATAACCTATTTTTTTTTCACAGTGGCTTAAAGAATGATTATAACAAAGAAACATTCACCTTGAAGCATAAAATTGATGAACAGATGTTCCCTTGTCGATTCATTAAAATAGGTAAGGTTTTTAGCATTCTGAAATAGAAATAAATTCCTTATACCATCAGTTAACAAACTACAGCCTCTGGGCCGAATCCTTCAGAACTCCTGTTTCTTTTCTTTTCTTTTTCTTTTTTTTTTTTAGAACTCCTGTTTCTTAAAATAAGATTTTATGGGAACACTGCCACACTGGTTATTCACTGGTTGTAATGTCTGTCTCGCATTTGCTCTACAAAGTAGTTGCAAGAGACAAGATGTTTACTGTTTGGCCCTTTGCAGCAAAAGTTTTCTTTTCCCTGCTTTATAAATCTATAACTAACAGTTATTTCAAGTGGAACATTTTCTAAATATTTTTTCATTTGAAGGTTTTTTGGAAGGTTTAATGAGATAAGTGACTTAGTTCAGCTTTGATTGTTTTATGGAAGGTTTATCAAGTTATTGTAAAGCTATAATATTCTAAAACTAAATACTGATGAATTCCTTAAGGCAGTATATTAAGGTTACTTTCTGTTTTTTTTTAACTCTTCCCCCATTCTGTTTTATGTCTTTTTTTTTTTTGGTGAAATGTTCGTCAAACCCGTTAAACTAATTTTGTGTCCTATGGTGCAAGTAATGTTTGAAAAATACTACCTAAGGCATGTATTTATTTAGCAAGTGTTTAGCTTAAGACAGTATTTGTAATGCCTTCTCAACATCGGTATTTTTAGTTATTTTGCTTTTCTTTAGGATTTATTTCTTTTTTTAAGGTAGAGAAGTTGAGGACTTGATCTTTCAATTTGCAGTCTGCATCTATGTTGCATAACTGAAAATACTGTGTTAAAATTAAAGTGAATCAGATCCTTCAAAGAATATTAATAAAAGCCAGAATCCCATGTTTTGATTTGGGAGAAAAATTCCTCTTTTGGAACAAGCAGTGTACTTCATAGTCATTTTTTGCCAATCTATCAGGAAGTGGTCAGTTCATTTCATTGAATCAAATAGTTCTATTGGGCAAAAAGAATATCTAAGGTCTTAATAAAGATTACTATAGAGGAAAAACTACTTTTACAATAGGGCTATCCTGTGTATTACTTTCTTTTATGACTATAGTTTCTGTTGTTATATTAAATAATTGTAAATAAAAACCTGTTTCCTGTTTTTCTGTGAGAATTTATGAATAAGCAAATTTTTTGACTAAGTTTAACTCTTGTTTTTTTTTTTTTTTTGTACTGAGTACTTCTCTCCTCAGTATGCAGACCACCCAGTTTCTATAGACCCTAGCATAGTTTTAATAGTTCTACGTTTGCATCTTTCAAATACACAAGCAGTGAAATATCTTATGTTTTCCTATAATAAATTTAGGTTATGTTAAATTTTAAAGTACTTATTCAACTTCTGTTTTGCTTCATCATGCAAAATGAAATTTCTCTTTCTCTTTTTATATTCAGAATCTTTTATTTGTGCTTTTTTGCACAGTACCTACAGTCATTGGTTTACTTTGAAGGAAACTACCTACTGCTACTGCTTCTATAGTTCTCAGTCTTCTAGTATTATTCGTTAGAAGTATGAATAAATGTCTGTTTAGGGAAGTTGCATAGTTTTCTTCCCTTAAAAATTTATAAAACAGAAGTCTCTTCTGCCAGTTAGACATTCAGCTGCCCAAAGATAAGAAATTGGACCTCTTTCCAGCCCTTTCTGTCAGCATTTAATTACAGGACATAATGATGTCTTTTACTGAGCCCTGGGTTAGTTTTAGGTATTCAGGCAAAATGTTAATTGGAGCTTTTCAAATAATTGTAGACACTTATTAACTCATTTGATACTTAGGATATTAATATTTAGTTAACTTCATATTTCTTTTCTGTTAGAAGATGTTAATAGTGGTCTGCTGTGTGCTTGCTTTCTAGTCTTCGCAACATTCTCTTGATAAATTTTCTTCGAAAATAATATAATGTGAAAATGTGAAACTCAAAGCCTTTATGTTAGGTCAGTATTTTTAGTTTATCACCATGTTTTCTTTAAAAAAATCATTCTGAAAAAGCACTTGAGTGATATGTGGCGCTCTTGTGGTGGTAATTTAGCAGGTATTTGTTTTGTGCTTAGGATAAATTGTTAGAGTGACTTGGATTTCTGTGGATTTTTCGGATTTTTGCAGACTGGGTGGTTGTGAGGGCTTTAGGGAGAAGCTTCAGCTCTGGCTGGATTTGGCCTGCATTCTGGATCCTCAGAAGTATTTAGAAGTCTAGAATGAGTACTAAGTCTGGGAGGGGTGCCCTGATGGTAGCCCTTTATGAAAGCAGGTGGAAAGATGACATCCTACCTACCGTAAACTCCTCTGAATCCTTAGGTTTTTGGATTCACTCTTCTGTTTCAATAATTTACCTTCCCTTTCCCTCAATAATATCAAACTTATAATTACTGTATATTTTTAGGATGTTTATTTTCTTTTGGATATTCTTGTGTTACTGACGTTTTTAAAAATCAGCTTGTTCAATTATATGTAAAGAGAAAAATGGATATGGGGCGCCTGGCTGGCTCAGTTGGTGGAGCATGCGACTTGATCTTGGGGTTATGAGTTCGAGCCCCACGTTGAATGTAGAGATTACTTAAAAAATAAAATCTTAAAAAAAAATTGGATGTATACCACTGAGCCTCTGATTGAGATTACATTATAATTAATTTGAGGGAAACTGGCATGTTTACAACATTGAGTTTTCCCATTTAAGAACATAGTATGTCCTTTCATTTATTCAGCTCTTACTTAACATTTTATATTTTCTTCAGTAGATCCTGCCTGTATTAAGGTTTATTCTGAGATACTGTAAGCTCTTGTGACCATTTTAAAGGGGACTTTCTCATTAAATTTTCTAGTTGGTTATTACAGGTAGAGGGAAAACTGATTTTCATGTTTACCTTGCATACAATCTTAAGTTTTTCAGTTGACTCTCGAATTTTTTATGAAAATAACTATATCATCTTCAAGTGATACTCTTTTTTCTTAATTTGCTTTTTTTCTCTCTCTCTCTTACTGCATTGGCTAAGATCTCCCATATAGTGTTGAATAATAGAGATAATTGGACTTCTCTGTCTTGTTCCTGACTTGAGCAGCAATACTTAATGTTTCTCCATTAGGTTTTAATTTTGAGGTCTTTGATATTTAACAAAAAATTTAGGTAAGGTAGTTTTCTTTGTCTTCTATTTCTTACGTATTAGGAGGGTTTTTTCTCTTCTAATGAGTAGAAAATAAATTTTATTAATTTACTCTTAGCACCACTTGAGGTTATCAGACACATTTTTTACGTTGTTAACATGGTGAATTACACTAATAGAGCTTCTATTATGGAACCATCCTTCCATTCCTGGAATGAACTCTATTTGGTTACAGTGAAAACCTGGTAGAATTTTTTGGCATCTTTAAAAAAAATTTTGAATATATACTTATAGCTGAGATCAGCCTTAAATTCTTTTTCTTCTGAGTTTGTTTTCAGGTTTACACCACTTGTTATGTAATTGAACTTTTGATCTCTTTTTGTGCTCTGATACAGTTTAATTTATGTAGTAATTATTTGCTTCTTGTGGGTTTGATAAAATTTGACTGCTAAATCATCTAGTCCTGGTCCTGTTTTCAGAGGGGTAGATAAATGAGCACTTTGAATTTATTTTATCGTGTTTTGTTTTGTTTTTTAAAGATTTTAATTATTTGCTTGACAGAGAGAGACACAGTGAGAGAGGGAACATAAGCAGGGGGAGTGGGAGAGGGAGAAGTAGGCTTCCCGCAGAGCAGGGAGCCCGATGCGGGGCTCGATCCCAGGACCTTGGGATCATGACCTGAGCCGAAGGCAGACGCTCAACGACTGAGCCACTCAGGCACCCCTATTCTATAGTGTTTTTATAAATTATACCCCTTGATGGCATGGATCATATTTTCTTTTTATTCTTACTGTAACCCCAGCACCTAATAATACAGTGTTAGGCTTATAGAAAATGTCCTGAAAATTTATTGAATGAATTTAAATGGGCATGAATAGTGATTTTACTCTGCTAAAGTTTTATTTGAACTGTGTTAATTTTTTTTTCTTTTTCTTTTTTTCTTTCTTTTCTCCACAAAGTTCCACTCTTATCCTGGGGACCCAGCTTTAACTTTAGCATCTGGTATGTTGAACTTAGTGGCATTGATGATCCTGATGTAGTACAACCCTGTCTCAACTGGTACAGCAAGGTAGGACTGTATTTTAAAATCCTGATTTTATGTTTCTGATACCTATAAAGGGAGAAATGTGTAAAGCTTTTGTCTTCATTGAGAATAATTTAAAATACTGAGAATAGTAATAACTGTAATTATTAATCAACTAATATCTATTTACATTCTGCCAGCTGCTAAGCAATCTTTATAGCATTTAATCATTACCACTCTATGAGATAGGTAGTTATTATCCCTCTTTTACAGATGATGAAATGGAGCACCGAGACTTTGAGGATCTTGCTTGGTCCACACAGTTCACAGTCGTAAAGTGCCTACACCAGCATATAAACTCATGCAGTCTAGCTCCAGAGTCTGCCATTATATGTATTATTAAACCTATCTGATCCTGAATTTTGTTTTCAACCAATATTGATAGAAATATTTAAACACAGTTTTTAGTGGGGTAGTGTTGATTCTGTGCTGCTTTGTTTTTTTTTTAAAGATTTTATTTATTTATTTGACAGAGAGAGACACAGCGAGAGCAGGAACCAAGCAGGGGGAGTGGGAGGGGGAGAAGCAGGCTTCCTGCCAAGCAATGTGGGGCTTGATTCCAGGACCCCGGGATCATGACCTGAGCCGCAGGCAAATGCTTAATGACTGAGCCACCCAGGTGTCCCTCTGTACTGCTTTTATAATATATTACTCCATTGTGTTTGTTGAGTAAAATAGGAATATTTACTTTTCCTTCAAAGAATTTGAAATAGCTTCTGTAAATATTATGATCTTGTGCTTATAGGAAGTATAAAATTATATTTAACAATTTTGTTCATAGATCACTTTATACAGTAGATGCAGCCTGAAAAATGTGAGTTTAAGTTATTAAGAAATAGGTCTTTTGGGTTTTTTGCATACCTTTTATGCTTTGTTTTGTTTTTGATGAGTATTTATTCGACTCTTACAGCTTTTTTTTGATGGGGGCTCTCTCTTGTCAAGGAGATGATAAAGCTTTAGTCTATTCACTACTTCTTACTACTTTTATTTGCAAGTAGGGGTGAACTGATCTACTCATAGGAGATTGGGAAGCACTATAAATTCTTTCTAAGGCTTTTCATAATGGAATTTTGGCTCTTTTCTGGTTAGTTTAATTGAGGAACTCTTTGATAGTTTATTTGTGGCATTTGATTATATTCAACTTAAAATAGATGCTTTTAGTATTTTCTGTATTTTTCATATATTCTTGGATTTCCTATAATACTGTAAGATCTTTCAAGGTAGAAACAATATTTTTAAATGTTAAAAATCACCTTTACAGTGTTATACACATAGTTGTATAAACTTAGCATCTCCTAAATTCTATTGGTTCTTTTAAAAAATAATGATTAAATTTCTCTGATTGTTGAATGCAATTTTCTCTTTAGCCTATGGTGTGTGTGTGTGTGTATGTGTATTTTAGTATACTCACACATATCTCTTGATATTGTAGAAAGTTGCAAATTTCACCTGTTACCCCAACATTGTGGAGAGATTATATTTGAGAACATAAAATTTTTCAGTCCTAACTTTTCAAGTTTGCTGCATTTATTATGAACCTCTGGAAATTAGATAAAATCTTCGCCTCTTTGAGTTTCAGTCTTTTTTTTTAAAGTGTTGAAATTCTATTTCATAAATTTTCTCCTACTGTATATCTATATGCAGCCTGATAGAAAACTTACAATACAGATATGATTCACATTCCTAAAGTCAACATGATAAAAAGGTATTACTGTTAAATATGATTCCAGATAGTTATGATAAATCTTTATTTAGAAGCCAAGGGTAAGAAATTAATAAAGTTTGTTTGGATAAAGAATGAATCTTTTGTTATTTGAATAAGGAAAATCTTGGTTAAGTGTAATACTTAAGGAAAAATGTTTTGACATTTTATTAATTAGAAAATCAGCCAATTACAAATTGATTTGTGTTTCAAGTCTTATAAATCTTCCTAAAAGGTAGTATTCTTGTCTTTTAAAAGAATAATGCTTATAAGTAAATAATATTATTGTTTGGTTATCATGCATTGCTGCTTTGTCATTAGTTAATTTTGGTAATTTTTATTTAGGAAATTTGTGGAAATTTTATAAATTATTCTTGAAGATACTGCTTGTTTGTTTGTTTTTTTAAGTTTTTTATCTGAGCTTGTATTTTTGGCATTCACCTTAATAGGGAAGAGTTAGTACATTGAACGTTCTTCTTTTTAGATTCTAGTTAATTGATATTTTTACTTTATAGCTATTTAATAGATGATGTAGCCCAGGCTTCGAAAAAAATATAAAATTTAAATAGTCTTTTTCTGATCATTTTGAGTCATAAATTCTGTTTGTGGTTTTTGAAATACATAAAACACTTGATAATATTTGCTTTTCATGTAATAACTTGAACCAAGAACAAAAAGCGTAATATAACTTATATATATTATTTAATGGTTTCTAAGCTTTCAGTACCAACATTGTAATCTGATGAGTTAATGCCACGGAAATTATAATCTTTGCAATCTTAAGTGGTCTTTGATAAACAGTTTTTCTGCTTTTTCAGGCTCTAGAATTAGGTTTGGTTTCATCTTTTTATATCTTTCATCTTTATGAAATATATACCTTTGGGTATATATGTGTATATTTGTATATCTTCATCTCTTCTGTATCTTTCTGCTATATGCTTTTGTGACTTTTGGCAAGTTATTACAACTGACTAAGCTTCAGCTTTGCCTTTCAAAGTAGAAATAATGATACTAATGAATAGTACAATGCTTAGCACATAGTAAACGCTCACTTTAGGTTAGTTGTCACTTATTGCCTACCATAATAACTAAGCAAATCTCTTCTTTTCATACTTTCTCTTGTGTTCCAGTAGTACCGTGAACAGGAAGCTATTCGTCTTTGCCTAAAACACTTCAGACAACACAACTATACAGAGGCCTTTGAATCGCTACAAAAAAAAACCAAGATTGCCCTGGAACATCCCATGTTAACAGATCTACATGATAAACTGGTGTTGAAGGGTGATTTTGATGCTTGTGAAGAATTGATTGAAAAAGCTGTAAATGGTATGTTATAAACATGTAAACTTTGTTTATTAGGGTGATTTCAAGTATATACAAGAAATAGTTTTTTGAAAAGAATATAATCTTATGCCAATTATTAGTTTACCTTTTTTCCCCTCTTTTTACTCTGTAAAGATTGTTAGCTTGTTGAATTATGTGCTGCTTTTATATAAGGTAGGTCCATAATGATACTTGAAAAACAACAAAGAAACATATTTGAACTCACATATCTAAATCTAAATTGCCATCTTGGGAAACCATGGAAGCATGCAATTGCATTTATGAATGCTAACATTGACTAGCACTAAACAGTGTTACAAAAAGGCTTTAAATGTTACCTTCTGTTTTGGAGGCCTATTGCTTTATGTATTTTTGTTGATAGAAAATTGCCATTTATTTAATGGCATAATTTGGCATAATGGATAGTTGGATATGTTAAAAAATGTTATTAGTAGAAAGTTATAATGAATAATGAATGAGGAGATTTGTACTGGAAACATCTGTGTGATATGGATGCTACGTAATTGTTGATTTTTCTTGGTTGGTTTTTAATCTGGTTTTGAAAGAAATGTGAATATTAGAACATGATATAATCTCCAAAGATAATTGTTTTGGAGGATGACATCTATTTGAATATTTAGGGCCTGGTATGTTTTGTTGTTTTTATTTTTATTTTTTTATTTGTTTATTTTTAAAGATTTTATTTATTTGACAGAGACACAGTGAGAGAGAGGGAACACAAGTGGGGGGAGTGGGAGAGGAGGAAGCAGGCTTCCTACGGAGCAGGGACCCTGATGCGGGGCTCGATCCCAGAACCCTGGGATCATGACCTGAACCGAAGGCAGACGCTTAACGACTGAGCCACCCAGGCGCCCCTGTTTTGTTATTTTTAAAAAGGATCTTTGTTGTTTTTTATGGAATGGTATTCTTTTAAAAAATAATCTCCCACAGTGACGAAGAACAGAATAGGTGTTGTGGTATAATTGAAAAAAATATATTGGGATGCCTGGGTGGCTCAGTCAGTTAAGCATCCAGCTCTTGGTTTCGGCTCAGGTCATGATCTCAGGGTCTTGAGATTAGCCTGGCTTTGGGCTCCCTGCTTAGCGGGGAGTTTGCTTAAGATTCTCTTCCTCGCTCCATCTGCCCCTCGCTCTGCTCAGACACATGTGTGTGTGTGTATATGTGTGTGTACACACTCTCTCAAATAAATAAATCTTAAAAAAAAAATTCGTTTTAATAGGGTGCCTGGGTGGCTCAGTTCGTTAAGTGTCTGTCTTCGGCTCAGGTCATGATCCCACAGTCCTGGGATCGAGCCCTGCGTTGGACTCCCTGCTCAGTGGGGAAGTCTGCTTCTCCCTCTCCCTCTCCCCCTCCCCACTGCTCATGCATGCTCTCTCTCTCTCTCTTTCTCTCTCAGATAAATAAAAATCTTAAAAAAAAATTTTTTTTTAAATATTTGGTCTTTGTCTCCTAAAACTCCTGAAATTTAGTGGAGGGATAAGAGTGTTTTTTGTATGCTGAGATGACAGGTGGCTAGGGTCCCTAGATAGCTTCAGATTTCCAGAAAGACCAAACCCTGTGTGTAGAGGGCTGAAATTTTCTGCCCCACCACCCCACTGTGATCTGCAGAGAGGGGATAGGGGTCAGAGATTGAGTTCAATCACCAGTGGCCAGTGTTTTAATGAATCATGCCTAGGTAGTAGATAAAAAAAAACAAAAAAAACAAAACAAAGAAACCCCTAAACATTGAAGTGCCTGAAGAGGGCATTATCTCTCTCTCTCTTTCTCTGTCTCACTCACTCTGGTGAATTATTGAACCTGAGGGGGTTTGTGGGAATCCCAGATTTACAGGCAGTAAATAAGTACAGGTGGCCTGGGTTTTGGGGTTGGCATCTGAAGTGGGGATAGTCTTTTGGGACTGAGCCCTTTAACTTAGAAGGATCTGACAGTAACTTCAGGTAGATAGTGTCAGAATTGGATTGTTGGATACCCAGTTGGTGTCAGAAAATTGGAGAAACAGCTGGTGTGAGAAAAAACCCCACCCATTTGGTATTAGAAGCATTACGAGTAAAAACAGCTTAGTGCTCAGTATAAAACTTGTGGAATGAAATTTGGTGATTTTTTTTTTAATAGAACAATAGACTTTCTCCATTCTCTGCTTTCACATATTTTAATCTTATCTCTGTTATCATCCATTATTTTTTTTTAAGATTTTATTTATTTATTTATGAGAGACACAGAGTGAGAGAGAGGCAGAGGGAGAAGCAGGCTCCCAGGGAGCAGGGAGCCCGATGCGGGACTTGATCCCAGGACTCTGGGATCATGACCTGAGCCGAAGGCAGACGCTTAACCATCTGAGCCACCCAGGCGCCCCTATCATCCATTATTATTATGTGCTCATTTATCAAATAGGTTGAATATTTTACAACTGAAGAAAATGGAACCAGTACTGCCTTCTTTGAGTTTATAAATTTTAAATTAACTTGAAATGAATTGCTTTTGGCTCCATTGCTTTGTAATAACAAACCTGCCTCTCAGCCTTACACATTGTTACTGCTTATTTAATTGGTAATGATACTTGCAAATAAATGATTACTATGTTTGAAATAGAATAAACTTTGGAGTATAAATAAATAGAATATATATGATTATTAGTCTCCTCCCAAACCATTAAAATGCCACCGATGAAAGTATAAATGTATGTATGCCATTTCTAAGAATGAATTCTATACATTTTTTTAACTTAAAGATGAGGAAGTCACAAGTATCTTCATGGTTTGTTACTTTTGCTTCAAATATTTATCTTAAGGCATGTAATATTTTGTTAAGGTAAATAACAATGAGAACAACAAAAACCACTGGCAACTTTATGCTATTACTAGGCTAAAAACAGTTATATTTAAAAACTGTGTCTTTATCAATGTACTCATTTAAGAGAAACTGTTAAAGTCGTGTGCAACTTTGATACTACACGGACTTAACTTACCTTTCTGGCTCTAGGAAGGGCCCAAGTTTTAGGGAAAATTGGTAATTACTCTATTCTTGAGACTTAGAACGCAGTCATATTTTTTGTACTCCTCAAATGGCTTGGAACAGTGTTTAGTTAATAAACATTCCTTCCAGGGTTGTTCAATTTGCTGCTGACTTCACTGATGATGATTTGTTGGACAAATAAGGAAGTAAACCCTGCAGAGTTTTTTGGCTTCTGCTCCACTAAAAACATAGCAGAGAAGGGCAAGAAGTTCCTGTTTGCTAAATAGGAAAGCTTAGGGAATCAAAAGCATCTTATAATGGAGGAAACAAAAATTATGTTTAGTGTATCTTAGTGTGTTCTTCAAATATGAGTATTTGAGATATTTGAGAGAAAGTGTCTCTAATAGGCTTCCTATTTGTTAGAAACACCCCTACATTTATATTTAATTTCATTACAGATCCAATACCCCTGGACCAATTTATTGCTACTTTCTCCCTGACAGTGCCAGGGGGAAAAAGTAGAATCCAGTGATGATGGGCAAAAGTAATCACCTAGGAACAGCAAGTATTCAAAGAAAACCTAACCTCCCTTTGCAGTGTTTATCTTATTTCTTCCTCTTTAAATTAAACTTCGCTTTTTTATTTTTTTATTTATTATTTTTTTTATTTTTTGAAGATTTTTATTTATTTATTGAGAGAGAGAGAATGGTAGAGAGCATGAGAGGGAGGAAGGTCAGAGGGAGAAGCAGACTCCCTGCTGAGCAGGGAGCCCGATGCGGGACTCGATCCTGGTACTCCAGGATCATGACCTGAGCTGAAGGCAGTCGCTTAACCAACTGAGCCGCCCAGGCACCCTAAACTTCGCTTTTTTAAGATAAGGGAGGGATAAAGTTTAATAAAATGGTCCTAAAGTTTCAACTGGAGGTCTTTATCTCCTTCCCACTTTCCCCTCCTCCTCTCCCTTTTCTCTCTTTCCCCCTTTAATCATTTCTTCTCACTCCATGGTTTATGTGGTGGTTGTTAATTTTGTGGCAAGCCTGTTTCCCTCTCAGCACATTTTTTAAGTGAGATCTCAAGTCTTGTAGGAATTACCTTTGTGACAAGGTTTTTTTTTTTTCTTAAGATTTTATTTATTTGACAGAGAGACAGCGAGAGAGGGAACATAAGCACGGGGAGTGGGAGAGGGAGAAGCAAGCTTCCTGCTGAGCAGGGAGCCCGATGCGGGGCTCTATCCCAGGACCCTGGGATCATGACCTGAGCCGAAGGCAGACGCTTAACGACTGAGCCACCCAGGCACCCCTGTGGCAAGGTTTTAAACTACAGATTTAATATTGTTAATAGCAACAGGGCTGTTCATATTCTGTATATCTTCTTGAGTGAGCATTGGTAGTTTGCGTCTTTTAGGGAATATTCCCATTCCATCTGAATTGGTGAATTTATTGGCATAAAGTTGTTCATGTCTTTATGACATCTTTATGTCATATCTTATTCTTGAAATTGGTGATTGTTGGTTTCTTTGCCTTTCTCTGTTTTTCTATTTCATTGATTTCTACCTTTATCTTTATTATTTCCTTTTTTCTGCATAGTTCAGTTTTAATGAAATGAGAGCTGAGGCCATTAATTTGAGATCCTTCTTTACTAATACAAGGATTTGGTGTTAAAGAGTTACCCTCTAGTGCTCACTTTGGCAGCACATATACTAAAAAAGAGTTACCCTCTAAATGCCAACATGAGTTCACTCCTTGGTGAGTCAGAAACTGGACCAGGTTGAATTGTTGCATAGAGAAAACTCATTTGCAGCAGAGGAGATCACAGTGAATGGCTTCCAAAGCTGTGACTCCCTGAGAGAGGGTGATTGGGTTTCTTTTGTTTAGGGTCAGGATGAATATTTAGATTGGGAATCCTTGTCATCATATGTAGAGGTGAGCGAGCATAAGGTCACACACGTGCCTTAAAGAAACATGCCTACACATACATTGTGTGTTGTGTAAATGAAGCTGAGGCTCCTCCTTGGGTGGAGATTTTAGTATTATAATGAGGTAAAAGTAGTTGTTGTTCATTCCAGAGGTCACTCCATGGTCCTTCTGTGCAGGTGCAGGTTGGGGGTTTAGCTCAAAAGGTCTGGGTGGTCTGGGCCTGCGGGGTTCTTGTCAGGGCAGTCTGCGTCACCTCAGGGGTGCTTTCAGGTTTCATTTACCTGAGTTAAGAGCTAAACAGAAAAGAATAGCTTATGGAAAAATATAAGACAAAGGTTAGTGAGTACAAGCAGGTGGGCAGTGTCAGGTCTTGGGATCTAGTTGGTGACATAAACACTGCTAGCTGTATATAACAAATTTTGCTGTGTTGTGTTTTCATTTCTGTTCAGTTTAAAATATGTATGCATAATGACCAACTCTATGCCTTGTTTTGTTCTCTTGTGCTTAATCATTTGGCCAGGATATTTAGTACAAGGGTGAGATGATGTAATGATAGTGGATATCCCTATGTAGTTCATGTTCTCAAAACAAATGCTTTCAACATTTAATTGTGAAGTATGTTATTTGATCTGGGGTTTTGGAGATCCTTTTATTTTTTTTTTAAGATTTTTATTTATTCATGAGAGAGAGAGAGGCAGAGGGAGAAGCAGGCTCCCAAGGAGCAGGGAGCCCGATGCGGGACTCGATCCCAGGACTCTGGGATTGTGACCTGAGCCGAAGGCAGATGCTTAACCATCTGAGCCACCCAGGTGCCGTGGGGTTTTGGAGATCCTGTATTAGATTCCTAGATTGCTAAGAGTTAATGTTATAAATGGGTATTGAATTTTACCAATTTTTCTCTATCTTTTGTGATACGATTTTTTTCCTCCTGAATTGTATTAATATGTGAAATCATAGTTACTGTTTTTCTAATGTTAAACCTCAAATATACTTAACTTTGCATTTCTCAGATAAATCTATCTTTCTCATATATTTTTTGGTCTATTTTGGATTTAGATGGACTAATGTTTTGTTAGAATTCTTCTGACTATATTTTCATTAGTAAAATTGGCCTTGTAATTTTTCTTTATCTTACCTTTCTCTTCAGGTTTAGTATCATTGTTACACTGATCTCACATAATGTGTTAAGGAGTTAGCCTTTTCTTCCTTTAACCCGTGTATGTGTAAGATTTGAATTCTTTCTCATATTCTTGGTAGAATTTGTCATTATGCTGTGCTTAGAAATTGTTTCGGGAAAGTATTTTTGTCTATCAGTTCAACTTATTAAATGTTGTAAGACTATTCAGGGTTGTTTGGTTGGTTCAGCTTTTAACAAGATATCTTTTTCTAGGGGTGCTTGGGTGGCTCAGTTGTTAAGCATCTGCCTTCGGTTCAGGTCATGGTCCCAGGGTCCTGAGATCGAGCCCCACATCGGGCTCCCTGCTTGGCAGGAAGCCTGTTTCTCCCTCTCCCATTCCCCCTGCTTGCGTTCCCTCTCTCACTGTGTCTCTCTCTGTCAAATAAATAAATAAAATCTTAAAAAAAAAAGATATCTTTTTCTAGGAATTTTTCAGTTTTACTTAAAATTTCAAACTTCTGGGCATGAAAATATGCCTGATATCCCCTTGTTAAATGTTTTCAGGATTTCTGTTTCAGGATATCTCTTTTTACTCCTTCTATTTCTCATTTATGAGTTCTTCCCCCCCCCCCCCCATCACTCTCACTGCAGAAATTTATTAAGTTTATTGGTCTTTTGAGGAAACCAGTTTCTGGTTTGTTGATTCTTTCTGTTATTTATAATGTCTTCGACTCTTGCTTTAGTTGTCTTCTTTCTCTCTTTGAAACTAAGTTTCTGTCTTTTTGTAACTTACTAAGATGGATTCTTGGCATATTAATTTCCAGACTTGTTATTTTCCCATATATACATTTAAGGGTATAAGTTCCCTTCTACTTATTTTTTAATTGTGCTATGAAGTATTTTCATTTTTGTCCAGTTCGACAATTTCATTATGAAATAATATGGCTCGTTTATGAGCCATAGTTATATAGAAATGTAGTTTTGTTTTTAATATCCAAATTAAATATCCAAATTCCAAATTTCATTTTCGTTGTTGTTTTAACTTATTTCTAGCATGAAGGCTTGGTGGTTAGAGTACATATTCTGTAGAATTCTAGTTCTTTGAAATTTGATGAGACTTACTATATGGTCCAGTTGTTTAATTTTTATAAACATACATATTTGGACAGAATATGAATTCTTTATTTGTTGGGGCAGTTTTCTGTATATGCCCCATTAGTTCAGTTTGCTAACCATGTTGCACAAATTTTCTTTACCAATAGTGATTTTCTATCAGATTCTCTCAGTTATCAAAATTTTGTTATCAAAACAAAATAAGTTAACTCTTTCTCCCGTGATTTTGGAATTGCCCATCTCTTATGGGTTTGTCCAATTTTGCTTTATATATTTTGAAGCCATGTTTCTAGATACATACACAATTTAAACTCTTTATTTTTGAATTAAATCTTTTATCATTATGAAATGTTTTTATCTCTAGTAGTGTTCTTTATTTTTTTGTTTAAACTCAATTAACATAAAATGTATTATTAGTTTCAGAAGTAGAGGTCAGTGATTTATCAGTTTCATATAACACCCAGTGCTCATTACATCACATGCCCTCCTTAATGTCCATCACCTAGTTACCCCCCCCAGTAACCCTCAGTTTGTTTCCCATTCTAAGAGTCTCCTATGGTTTGTCTCCTTCTCTGATTTTGTCTTGTTTTATTTTTTTCCTCTCTTCCCCTATGATCCTCCGTTTTGTTTCTTAGAATAATTGTCTTTTTCAAATTGACTTATTTCACTTAGCATAATACCCTCTTGTTCCATCCACATCGTTGCAAATGGCAAGGTTTCAAATTTTTTTGATGGCTGAGTAGTATTCCTATATATCTATATCTACACACACACACACACACACACACACACACACACACACACACACACACACACACACCTTTATCCATTCATCTGTCATTGGACATCTGGGCTCTTTCCATAGTTTGGCTATTGTGGACATTGCTGCTATAAACATTGGGGTGCAGGTGCCCCTTCGGATCACTACATTTGTATCTTTGGGGTAAATACCCAGTAGTTCAATTGCTGGGTCGTAGTCAACTTTTTGAGGAACCTCCTTACTGTTTTCCAGAGTGGCTGCACCAGCTTGCATTCCCACCAACAGCGTAGGAGGGTTCCCCTTTCTCCGCATCCTCGCCAACATCTTTTGTTTCCTGACTTGTTAATTTTAGCCATTCTGACTGGTGTGAGGTGGTATCTCATTGTGGTTTTGATTTCTATTTCCCTGATGCCGAGTGATGTTGAGCACTTTTTCATGTGTCTGTTGGCCATTTGTATGTCCTCTTTGGAGAAATATCTGTTCATGTCTTCTGCCCATTTCTTGATTGGATTATTTGTTTTTTGAGTGTTGAGTTTGGTAAGCTCTTTGTAGATTTTGGATACTAGCCCTTTATCTGATAAGACATTTGCAAATATCTTCTTCCATTCCATCAGTTGTCTTTTGGTTTTGTCGACTGTTTCCTTTGATGTGCAAAAGCTTTTTATCTTGATGAAGTCCCAATAGTTTATTTTTACCCTTGCTTCCCTTACCTTTGGAGACGTGTCTAGCAAGAAGTTGCTGTGGCTGAGTCTAGTAGTGTTTTGCTTAAAGGTACAAATTGTCTTACCTTAAGCTTTCATTTGGTAAGTATTTGCATAATGTATCTTTCTTTTTTACCTTTTATTTTCAACCATTCTGTATCCTTTTTTTTTTTTAATAAACATCTCCTATAAATTTAGTTCAAAAAAATCTGCCTTCTTTTGATTTGAGCATTTATTTCATTTGCGTGATAGAATTAGTGGTAAATATATAGGTTTAATCTTACCATTTTATTATATATACTTTGTCACGTCCTTTATTTTTTGGTTGTTAACTCTTAAAACTTTTTAATTTTCATTTTTTTCTTTTTGTTTGGAAGCAACATACTTTGTTTATCTAGACTATATGATCAGTCTAGAAATTACAGCAAGTATACATATTTAACAAAATTAATCAGCGCCTTTTTCCATTTCCTGTACTAGGACTTAGTGGACTTTCAACTCCCATCTAGTCACCTTCCAACTCATATGTTATTGTTGTCCTTTATTTTGATACCACATTCAAAGACCCTATAAAATATTACTATTCTTACTTATTGCACCGAATTACTTACTAATTTTTTTGTTCTTCAGTAATATTTGCATCTTTGATCTTGTATCTAGGATCATTTTTCTTCTGTCTTAAGCATATATCCTTTAGGATTTCTCCTCCTCTTCCGAGAGAGAGAGAGCTCATGTATGCGAGCAAGAGGAGGGCAGAGGGAGAGAATCTTAAGCAGGCTCCACACTCACTGTGGAGCCTGGGCGGGGGGGCTCTATCTCACTACCCTAAGATCATGGCTGGAGCGAAGATCAAGAGTTGGACACTTAACCAGCTGAGCCACCCAGGCACTCCTGTCATCTCTGTTTTGATGAGAAATGAGTTTGATAGAACTTTGGGTATAGGTTGCAGTACTATTATATATGCCCTTTTTTTTTTTTAAATCTTGGATGAGGTTTGAACATTTTTTTTCCCCCTCTTGGTAAAAACTTCCTAAGTTTCATTTTTTATCATGTACTTTTTAAGAGGATATTCACTACTGGAGACAAGAACAGCTTGTGCCTAGTTAGGACTGTATGAAATGTGTTTGTAATAGTCTTAATCATAGGGGCAAAAAAGAGGTGGTGTTGGACCTAGAGACTTTAAATAGTTTTAAAATTGTTAACAACTCGGTCTTAGCATGCTTTCTCCTAAGTGATATTTTCATTTCTTTTGCATAGTTTTACTTTTATCAGACCCTTCTGATTTCCTGCTTTAGATGTTTGTCTGAAATAGAAATACTAGCAACTGCCTGACTTCCTCTTAAAACATAGAAGTAATTTTTTTTAAAGATTTTATTTATTTATTTATTTGAGAGAGAGAAAGAGAAAGAGAGCATGAGAGGGGGGAGGGTCAGAGGGAGAAGCAGACTTCCCGCTGAGCAGGGAGCCCGATGTGGGACTCGATCCCAGGTACCCCAGGATCATGACCTGAGCCGAAGGCAGTCGCTTAACCAACTGAGCCACCCAGGCACCCTGGAAGTAATTTTTAAACCTAGTTCACAGTAATGTTTAAATGGCTCACTTTTTAATTTGTTTTTGAGACTTTCAAAACAGTGGAATGAGTGTTGTCATATTTTTATAGATGAGAATGTCATTATTTCAATAGAGAGCCTAAACTTTTGCTGAATCATATAAAATATCTACAAGCAGGCATATCAAAACAAAAGGCAAGATCTTACAAGAGAGGAATATAGGAACATGGTGAGTATTTGGGATGCAGAGGTATCAACTTGTCATTTATTTGAGATCTTAAAAGGGAATTCTTTTAAATTAAAACAAATTACTAAAAGCAATGTATTTTGAAAAAAATCTTTACCCTGCTTTAATCGTTGCAGCATTTTTATTGTTTCAAGGGATTTCAAGCTTATAACTTTGATTTCTAGAAATTAAACTTGTTCTGTTAAAAAATAAAGTTTCAGGGGCGCCTGGGTGGCTCAGTCGTTAAGCGTCTGCCTTCAGCTCAGGTCATGATCCCAGGGTCCTGGGATCGAGCCCCGCATCGGGCTCCCTGCTCGGCAGGAAGCCTGCTTCTCCCTCTCCCACTCCCCCTGCTTGTGTTCCCTCTCACTGTCTATCTGTCAGATAAATAAAATCTTTAAAAATAAATAAATAAATAAATAAACAAATAAATAAATAAATAAATAAATAAATAAAATTTCAGGGCACCTGGGTGTCTCAGTGGCCAACTCTTCATTTCAGCTCAGGTCAACAGTCTGCTTGAGATTCCCTCCCTCTCCCTCTGCCCCTTCCCCTGCTCACTCTCTCTCTCTTTCTAAAATGAAATAAATAAAATCTTTTAAAAAGATAAAGTTTCTGTAGCATGTAGTATTACTCTTTACCAAAGCCTTAATAAACATTTGCATTATTACTTTTCTTTTTGAAGACATAAAAGAAGATTCTTAAAGCATGTCATTTTATTGAAAGTAGCTATTCCATGTAACCTACTCCAGATCCATCTGGACTATTTATTGATAACCCCGTTTCCCTGGCAAGAGGCAATAATGCATATTAGGATAGATTAAATGAGAGTCATCTTTATCATTTTTCTCTGTAAAATGCAAATACATATTTTTTTAAGTCATAATATTTTTGTTTGGCGTGGTTATATGATTTAATATTATAACATGAATCAATGTCAAAAAGCTAATAAGAGAATTGGGTAGTTGGTAGTGTAGAGGGATATGAGAGGGCTGGAATTTATAGATTTATAAATTTATAGATTTCTAGCTTTTGTTTTATGTTAAGCCATGATTTCTTTCAAAAGAAGAGGTGTTTGGTTTGGTTTTTATTTTGTTTTTTGGTAGAACAGCTAACTTCTCAAACAAGCCATTGCTTACAAGGAACCACTTGCAAACAACAGGAATGCTTCAGTAAGTAATCTAGGGTAGGGCAAACCAGCATTCCAGAGAAGATATGAAACATAAAAAGTAAACTTTAGCCACAGTAGCAGTAGGTCTTCATTTAAGAGGGAGATTACATTGTTTCCTTTAAATCATAAATAATTGGGTGCCTGGGTGGCTCAGTCGTTAAGCATCTGCCTTCGGCTCAGGTCATGATCCCAGGGTCCTGGGATCGAGTCCCACATTGGGCTCCTTGCTCCACAGGAAGCCTGCTTCTCCCTCTCCCACTCCCCCTGCTTGTGTTCCCTCTCTCGCTGTGTCTCTCTCTGTCAAAAAAATAAAATCTTAAAAAAATAAAATAAATCATAATTTTTTCAACTCTTTTCATTATTTTAAGATTGGATTTGTTTAATATGTAGTAGAATGATCTGGTATGGCAAGTTCTCTTTTCCAAAGTCTTGGTTATTTTCATGTGTTGTTGAATAGGTAAATTTTGCCGTGTCTGTCATAGTATTTTATCTTAGATTGTAATAAAAAAATAGTCTATTATATGTATGTTAGTCCATTTTATATATATGTATATATATATATCCATCTTTATATTTAGTCCGGAGAGTTGAAAAGATTTTGGACTTTGAAATTGGGCTTTATACCTTTTTGTTGGGAGTCCTCGGGCATGTTATTTAACTTCTCTAAACCTTACTTTTTTAACCTTTGCAATAATTAATAATCCTCATAGTGTAGGTTTTTTTTAAGGAGTAAATTAGTTTAACCTTTGTGGTGTTTTGCTCACAGTTGGTACTCAATAAAAGTCAATTCTTTTTTCTTTGGTAAGATTTTTTTTGAAAAGTTATTTCCAGATTTGATGCTGTATCTAAGTAATTTTCTTTGTGTTTCATAAGAGTCTCCACAGAAGAGTAGGAGACATCAAAGAGAATTGTTGTCTTTTAGAAGAGTGAAGACAAAAGGAATTCATTAGGGAAAGAGGGAGACAAATTTAAAAGTTCCCCAAATAATTTTTTTCAAATGTTTGCTTGGCTACTCTGTGCAAAATGGTGTGCCTTGTTAGGTTACCATTATATACTAGGAATGTGCTTTATTGAAAGTAGTTGTTTTATGCACGATTTTTTTTTAATGTTAAGATACTAACATTAAGATGACTCAGAGGAAATGTCAATCATGTGGCTAGGAAAGTCCCCCTGTTCTCTGCCCTTTTTTTCTATTCTAAGCTTTTATTATATACTGAGCATATCTGATGTGCTATTAGCTGTCCATTTTTCAGGAGAAGATTAATTTTATCTACCTAGAATAAGACCATCATAATTTCTAATATTTTAAACTTGGAGTAGTTAATATTTTAAATGTTGCAAGTAATATCCTCTGCAAGCCTGACTGTAAATAAACTTTGGACATATTTGGCTCTCTTTGTCTTGTTATAAACAAGCTAATGTTAATGTATAAAGCACTGATTGTCGAAATGTGGATGTGTCTAGTGAGTTGTGAAGAATAGACATTTCAGGACTAACAAAGGCTATGAAAATGGCTTATGTCACAATATGTAACAATAACTATGTTACAAAATTCTTTTGAGGTTTAGAAAATAATTCCATATATTAGTTGTTTTGTGGCTTCTGGTAATTGTAGTACTCAATGCAAAAAAATTGGGAAAACAGGAAAGTATAAAGAAAAAAAACCCCAATAAAAAAATCATCCTAATCCTAGAAACCAAAGAAAACCACATAACTTTTTGATGCATTACAGTGTTTTACTTTTTTCCACCTGTGTGTCTCTGTGTGTATTTACAAATTATTTTACAGAAATTATATAATGTTGGGGAGTTCTTTTTGCTTTGAAAATTACTAACAATATTTTCATAGGACAATTGTGTTTGATTAAAGAAAAACAACATGAAGGTCTTGATGGGTAGAGTATTTGTAAGCTTTTTAGGTTAGTAGGAGTGGGCGTAGAAGGATTGGTTGAAGAAACAATTAGAGAATTTAATTTTACTTGCAATGTTCAGAAGGACTTGAAAGATCAGGGATGGGATCCTTCATTTGAGTAGAACTCTTGATGTGATCACTGCCATAGCAGCTCTTAAAAGAATTTTCCCTGGTGGATTATGAGTTCCCTTTCCAAATAGTGCAATAACGCCTAAGGGTTGAAAGAGGAGATGAAGACTTTCCCAAAATGAACATAAGGTAAAATCGGCCAGACACACATAGTTCCAGTAAATATATTGGGTTATAACAGTGGTGGAATCTTAGTGTGCCAGAATTTGGAAGGAACCTCTGGCCCTATCCAACTCTTAAAAACAAGTTTTACAAATAAGGAACTTACTTATCAAAGTTGTATAACTAATTATAATTAGTATAAGAGACTTATGTAATCTGGCAATTGGTTACTGTTAAAAAAATGAAATTTATAACTTTTCTAGTTTTCTCTATTTTTGCTTTGTATTTTTCATGTCTGCAGTTTCCTTGTCTTTCTTAGTTTTCTATTCGTCTCTGTATATTCCTGTCTTTTACTTTTTTCTTTCTCTTCAGTTAGCCATTATGTAGAATTAATGCATATTTTAAAATCATTGTCTTTATCAAATAATTGTCTTCTGTTTAATTTTTTAAAAAGGATTATTTAACTTTTATGTGTCTTTCTCAAAACTGAATAAAATTCAGTTACTCTGTTTTATGTCTATAGAATTCTAAATTAATGATACATATTTTACTATCATCTTATCATTATTAATAGGAGCCTCTGTTAATTTTATCTGAAAAAGAGCTTTCCAGTTCTTGTAATGGGAGAGTATTGGTCAGAGTAGGGTGGATGGGCAAGAATTACCAGAAAAGCCCACAGGGGAGTAGATTATGATAGAAACACTCTCACTAAAATAAGTCATGAATCGGGCGCCTGGGTGGCTCAGTTGGTTAAGCGTTTGCCTTTGGCTCAGGTCATGATCTCAGGGTCCTGGGGTCCTTTCCCGGGAGTCTGGCGTTAGGCTCTGCTCAGCAGGGAGCCTGCTTCTCCCTCTGCCTTTATCCCTCCCCCCCTGCTCTTGCACTCTCTCTCACTCTCTCTCCAATAAATAAATAAAATCTTAAAAGAAAATAACTCATGAATCTACTTGTTCCCCTTACTATAACAATTAAAATATAACCGCTAATGTCTGAGTGCTGACTTCAAAAGGAAAGAATATTAGAACTTTCTTTTTACAAAAACTTTGAAGTCCTAAAGGCAAAGAAAAAGAGCAACTAGAGGCGTATATGGGTTGGAAGTTTTTAGTTAAAGCCATCTGAAAAGACTTGAAAGCTAAAGGGTGTGGTTGCAGTTGAGCTTCATAATTACCCAGAAAAGAAAGAAATTAGGGAGATGTCTGTACGTTACCCAGTCTGTGGCAAGTGTGTAAGTCACGGAGAACAGACAGTTTTACTTATAAATTCTTTGGAAAAGTATTTATGTTCAGTGACTAAATGAAGAAAAAGGGAAAACCTTTTTTCAGATTGAGATCAGAGTCAAATGATAGAATTTATAGTAAAGTTGTCTTTATAAATTATAATCTACATGGATTCATGTAAAAGAAAACCCTTGTTTAAAAAGTAAGAATATGTTATTATATGACATGACAAGTCCAGAGGTAGATTTCATGGTTGGTCAGTTCAGTGATCCAGTTTCTTTTCCTGTCTCTGCTTTGTCGTCATTATTGAATTGACTTCATTCTCATACCTGTACAGATCCGTACATCGCATACAGATAGGAAAATTTCCAGAAGAATAAAAGTAGATTTATCTTCTTGGTATGTTTATTTATAAGCAAAGGAAACATTGGATACATTAGCCAGAATTGGGGTCCACACCATTCTTAAATTAATCTTTGTTGAGGGACATGGGATTAGGGCTTGATAATTATTGAAATAGATACATATGGGGAGTTCAATCTATGGCAGCTAGTGTAACAACTCCTCTTAAGAAGTAAATTACTAATTTATTGATGAAATAAGTTCAGAAGTAAGGCAGAGTGAAACACAAGGCCCTGCCTACCACTTAAGAGCTGCATGATTTTGGTTAAGTTCCTTAATTATCTCTAAACACACGTTTCTCCATTTGTAAAACAGAGATGATAATGCCTAGTTCATAAAGTTGTTTTTTTAATTAAGTCATATTTAGTCTATCTTAACTAAGACAAAATGAATCTTCCTGAAGATATAAGGGCCTACACCAAAGTTGTCATGGCACTCATTTTCTTCTCTAGTTTTCTTGTATTTGTCATGACAAAAATGGGGAAAACATAGTAAATTTAGTATGAGCTGCCACTAAAACAATTTGTTTACATGGTTGTGTCAACTAATACTTTACTATTTATATTTGAGATAGCGTGAAAACTGAAGTGACACATTTTCTAAGAATGTGCTTTTTAGTAATTTCCCTTAATATAGGCTTTTTCGTTTTTTTGCTATAATAAAAAGTGTAAGCCAGTTAAGATATAAATAATTCTCTCTCATTCTTGGATATTTGCAGATGGTTTGTTCAATCAGTACATCAGTCAACAGGAATATAAGCCACGATGGAGTCAAATTATTCCCAAAAGCACCAAAGGTAAGCCTTATTTTCTGGGTTGTGAGTGGTTTTGCTTTAATGTCTGTTTCATTTTTCCCAGGGCAGCTCAAGTTTTACAGTACTTTGTGTGGGATATCAAGTGTTTAACATAAGATATAGGTTCCTTAACTAGATAGAGGAGTTAGTTTACAATATTAAACTTTTCTTGTAAACCTTTTTGTTTTATCACTACAACAGAAGATTGGGCAGTTTTAACACAAAATCCCCTCATAAACTGTGTTTATAGAGGTACTGTAAAATTATAGGCATAGTGTTGTCATGCCATATGTGTTCCTGATACACCTTCAGTTTTGCAGAATTGCTCACTAAAATGAACAGGGCTTATGAGGAAAGTAGAAATGGGGCATGCCATTCTAAATCTCTGGAACTTTTGAAGCAGATACGAATGAAAACTAGCGTGGTAACCCTGATAAAAATAAATACTGGTGTACAGTTAACTCCTTACAGGCATTTCTGTTGAGCATCACAGTGAGATTGGAGGCTTAAGCCCTGGGACTCATGCTTCCTTCTTTCAGCTGTCAACCTTAGAGGGTATTTATCAAAACTTAAAATCTGATCCTGAGCATAGTCTTCTCCATTAATCCATTTTTTAATACAGGGGAAAGTATTTGTCACTTCTTGATCTTGACTCACTGCTTTGCCAGATGGTTAATGTAGTGGAAAGTGTAGCAATTGTTTAGTGCAATTACTTGCATTAAAGGAAGGCAGTTCTGTGGATGTTTAGCTTTTTTCTGACAGTCCATAAATTACTAAGCACTTCTCTTTAATTGGGAGAAAGCTCTCCCCTGATAGTGTTAAACATTAATATACTGGAGAAAATTGCTTACAAACCTCCATAATTTCTGTTATTCAGACATCATTTCTCCTGCTTTATCAGTCATTTTTGAGGTGATTTTTGTCAGAGAAACACATGTTGTAGCAGATTGTAATTGTGTATTTGAAAACTAATGGGTTAAATATATAAAATGCAAACATATTGACAATAAATTTATTTTAGTGTCTTACTCTGTTCTTGAAAGTGGCAATACTGACTGGGCGGGGAAGAAGGAAGAAAAAGATAAAACCTCAATGATAACAAGCCGTGAAATCTTAACATAACTATATTGGAAAGGAGAAAGAATTTGCAGAGGAGTTCTGAATGAAAAGTCCTTGAATACAGTAGAAATGGAATGATACTTCAGTTTGGCGTGATATCTTCCCTATATAAGAACTGACATTTCAGTATTTTTCACAGTACCCCAGTGAAATTAGTAAAACCGTGGATGGTCCCTGTTTTATATAGGAGAAAGCTGAGACATGGAAAATTATTAGCTGAAGTAATATATTTCAGTTAATAGGGGAGTTATAAAGAAAAAGTTTTCTGGTTTATATCAAGACAGGCATTAGAATCCTGCAACCTGTTGAACCATTGAAATGAAGTTGTATCTTTATATAAGATTTGATATAAAGTAAGATATAATACAAGTTGAACCATAGTTCTACAGAAGTTTAAAAGTTTCCCTGATTATATTTCAAACTGCCTGTTAATCTCCATGATGAAAATAGGAATCAGAGGGAAGTAAATCTTACACTTCTCGGTCAGTACTCAAGTTATGTGGTAATATAAATTAATACAAAACTTAATAACATACTGGTTTTCAGTAGCTTAGTTGTATGAACTTTAAAACTGCTCATTATACTAATTAGGTATGCTTGGACTAGAGACCTGAGATCTAATTCTGTAACTGTTTTCCCCCTTCACTTTGTCACGCCAATAGTTTAGAATTTTTTGTCTTAATGTTTTTATGGAATATCCTGCATCCTTGCGGATTTATGGCACTGGTCATAAATACATTGAAGAATGTTTCCTGTTGAATTAATAGCCTGAAAAAGAGCAGGGTAATTATTATAAACATAAATATATTATTTCTTTTGAGTCTTTTTACTTGTTCTTGATATTGAAAGAATAAATTTGGTTTTTGTTTTTTGTTTTTTTTTAAGATTTTATTTATTTGACAGAGAGAGACACAGCGAGAGAGGGAGCATAAGCAGGGGGAGTGGGAGAGGGAGAAGCAGGCTTCCTGCTGAGCAGGGAGCCTGACGCGGGGCTTGATCCCAGGACCCTGGGATCATGACCTGAGCCGAAGGCAGACGCTTAACGACTGAGCCACCCAGGCGCCCCTGAAAGAATAAATCTGTTTTAATTGTACTGCTCATTGCAGACTTATGAATGCAGTTACTCTGGATTTCCAGTTATTCTGTTATTCTTTTTATTTATTTATTTTTTAAAGATTTTATTTATTTGACAGAGAGAGAGATAGCAAGAGCAGGAACACAAGCAGGGGGAGTGGGAAAGGGAGAAGCAGGCTTCCCGCCGAGCAGGGAGCCCAGTGTGGGACTTGATCCCAGGACCCTGAGATCATGACCTGAGCCGAAGGCAGATGCTTAACGACTGAGCCACCCAGGCGCCCCTTTTTTATTCTTTTTAAAGAACATATTTGTTTCTTCTTCAGGTGATGGAGAAGATAACCGACCAGGAATGAGAGGGGGCCACCAAATGGTTATTGATGTTCAAACAGGTGAGGAATATTTGCAGTGGAAAGCAAATTCTTTTAAAAGTTATACATTCTAAAATATAAGGTAAGCACAAAGATACTTCTTCCATTCATTGCAGAGGTGAAATACCAGCCGTAATAACCAAGTAGCAAAGAAAATAGGACATTAGCCACAGATTTAACATAAAGGAGGTAGTAACACATGAGGGAAGGGAGACTGCTGCACAATTGATATTAGGTAACCTAAAAGAAATGTGCTGCCCTTTCTAGCTGTGAGTGTGTGTGGTTTTATATATGTTTGGTTTTTGTAGTAAACTGTGGAGTATTTCTGGGTTTTCGGTGCACTTGTATTTTAATGCTGTAATATGGGAATTATTGCAAGAGAATGAAGATATTTTTTGAGAAAGAATATCAAATTAAGTAGCTTAAGTGTTGATAGATCCACTAATTGCTTAACACTCTTCATAAACCTATAAATAATTTGTTTTAGCTATTCTTTTTTGCTGCCTTTTAGACTTTATTCTGTAACTTGGTAAAATTTTTCTTAGGTTTCTACAGCCTGGGACAACTTAGATACCATTGTATTTAGAGGTTAATGCTAAAATTATAGTAGGTTTTAAATTACCATCTGGAAAAGCAAATACCAAGAATTCAGTATAATTTTCCTTTATTATTTGGTTTTAGAATACTTAAGGGAGTGTCAGTATCCATTCAAGTAATATTTTACTTTTACTTTTTCAGTTCTGTTACTGTGTTATGCTGATTCATGGTGCCTCAGGAATAATTTTTGTTGACTCACATCATAAAGTAATTAAGAATAAAAATTATCGCAGTTTAGATAATTATCTTCTAGGCATTAATGTATTTTCACAAATGTTTTGTAAGTAACAAGAAGAGAGGTTATAATATCTCTTAAAATAAATTGCTAAATTTGTATAGTAACCTGTGAGCTGGTTTAGGAGTATTACTAGTTTCTGTATGGAAGAGGTTCATTTCAGGGCATCTGAACTTGCTCCCCTAATGTTGGTCTATCTCCCCAAATCCTTTCCCTCCCACAGATACAGGTTTGACTCAGCTGTAGAGTCTTAGGCTTCCTTTCTTCTGAAAATCCAATAAATATACATATGCGTTCCTTTTTTTTTTTAAGATTTTATTTATTTATTTGAGAGAGAGAGACAGTAAGCACAAGCAGGGGGGAGGGGCAGAGGGAGAAGCAGACTCCCCTTTGAGTAGGCTCAACACGGGGCTCAATGCCAGGACCCTGAGATCATGACCTGGGCCAAAGGCAGATGCTTAACTGACTCAGCCACTTAGGCACCCATGTTGTTGGTTATATTCTAATATATTTAAATTTTCTGATGATTCTGCTTATTCTTTTCTAGTATATAGACTATGCTTCTTCAAGGCTGTAGTGATCATTACCTTGGGATCTAGGTAGAAAAATTAACTGTTATATAGAGCTTTGCATTCCTTCAGGCAACGTTTGATGCTTTCTGAATTTAATTTAGGTACAGAGCAGAATTTGGGATATCTTTGGATTTGCTCTTTAGAAATCCTTCTATTTCTATTATAAAACTATTAATAGTATCAGTTACCAAGGTATTTTCCTATCATGTCTGTACCAGAGCCCTCTTATAACGGATACCATGAGATTGATCTTAATCATCTTCAAAGAGATTATATTTATTGTTAATCTTTGAAAGAACTTTTTCTAGTCTGGTCTTACTGACATAGCAACCAAATATAATGGTTGAGGGTTCAGTTTGTGAGAAGGCAGTGTGTTAGACATACCTGGGGTTGAATCCTGACTTTACCACTGACTTTTTATTTGATCATGAATGAGTTATAATGATGATTAAAATGGGAATAATATGTTATTGGGAGAGTTAAATCAAATAATGTATTTTGTATATAATGTATATATTACTTATGTAATATGTATTTTTATGTGCAACATTATGTACAGTATATACTGATTGGTTTTAATGAGAGAATTTTATGTAAGTCTAGAGACCTTTTTAATTTTTGGTTTGAGTTTTTGACAGAATCACACAGTGGAAATATTTTAAAACAATTTTAAAACTTTGGAAAAATAATTTAAAACAACTTGAAAAGCAGTCTTGAGGAAAAAAAATAACTTACCCATAATCCCACATTTTAACTAACCAATGTTATTTCAGTATATTTGCTTCATCTTTTATCTGTGTTGTCCTGACTGATATTTTAGAGAGGAAGGGAAACCATATACTTCTAAGATTTTTAGAAAAAAAAATTAAGAATTTTGCTGATAAGGATTAGGTAGAGTTAGTAGTAAAGAATGACTTTCCCCAAGTAGAGTTTGAATAACCTAGAAGTTTTATCTTAATAAAGTTGATGCCAGAGTAGTGAAACGTAGTAGAGACCCCCAGTCATTATTTTAAATATTCATTTTAAGGATTTCTGGAGCAAGGGCTCTTAATCTGGTTAAGTTATATACAAAATTTTGTTTGTATGTACATTTTTCTAGGAAGAGAATCAGATCATCAAAAGGACTCTTAAAAAGTTAAGAAGACCTTCACTAGTGTAAAACTTCATAGAGTTCATTTCATCTTTAAAGTGGCTTGTATTTCAAAGCAATTATTGCTTCCCAGTGTTTCATGTATCTTGTTTTCTTAAAAATATAATGGTTCCTAAATTTTTTTTATTTTTTTATTTTTTTTTTCATTTTGCTCTAGCTCTAAGGGTAGAGTAACAATTTAGAAAAGTACCTGATAGCATACATTTTACTACTTAATTTCAGAGCTTTCTGTCATCCTAAGTGAATTCTGTCATTTATACCATGGTAGAGAAGAAATATAGTATTTTGTCCTACTGAATATGTATGTCAGTTTTATTGACTATGATCCCTATACCTGGCACTTCTCCAGTTCGGTTCTTTAACTCTGGGTAAAATAGGGCAAATAGAGAGAAAAGGTATATCTATTCTGTTTCAATGTGGAAGTTTGTTCAGATGAAAATTTAAATGTTCATTGTACCACAAAGTTCTTTGTTGGGTAACTCTCGTTGAATTTGAGAACCTATAGTGCCAGCCTTTTTTCATCTCTCAGGATAGGTAATGAGACTCAGGCAAAAATCCCAGTATTTGATAACTAAATAGAGGTTAAAGGCGTGTTGCTTGTCACTTGGTAGAGCCCTTCTATGGAAATCTGAACCTTTGTTCTGTACTAATTATATGAAAGTGTTTGCTTGCTTGCTTCTTTATTCCTTTTTTTTCCACAGTGCCATATATAGGTTTTCCTTAGATTCCTTAAAGAAACTTTTGAAGGAAATAGGTGAATATGGGTTTTAGCTGTTATTTACAAACATATTCACTTAGCTGTATTTCTTTAGCTTCCAATGACATGAATCTTTTTTCTTTCATATAGTTACCAGAAAGGAATTCTGGTAAGAATACAAAGTATATTGAAATATATATACAGGAAATATATATTGAATTCAACCAAAGTATCAGTCTCTAGATTTGTAATCATAGCTTTATGTAAGAATATAGTTCTGTTTATAAAGGGAGGCAGATGAATCCAGTTGATAATCTGCTGGGTCATAAGAGTTCAGGGGAATGGCTAAAGAAGGTAAGGTTAAAGAACATGTAAAATAGATTTCTCCTTCTAATTCATTCCTCTCTACAAAATTCTCATGTCAATTTAAGGTCTTATTAACTGCATTTTCAGAAGGATTAAACTCTTGAATTAAATGTTCTGACAGGGTTTCATTTTTATCTTGAATATAAATTTATGTTTCTTAAAACTTTTTTTCCATTTCATTTGTTTTTCTCAAGGTATCTATATATTAAACTAAGAATTAAGTTACCTTCCTTCACTATCCTGTTAACTCTTTTCCTACCTCTTCTTTTTGACACATAAATTTTGTTTAATGTTGGGCCCATGCTATGTGAGTGTGTAGGGTTTGTATTCTGTACTGTTTCAAAGTGGAAACATGGATTTAATTATGAAAATAGTGTGCCATCTTGTGGAGGATTATTCATTCAGCACAGTCTGATTTACCCCTAAGAATGAATAGAAGGATAAATCTTGCATTTGGGCTCATAAAATAAAAAGCCTGCTTCTTTGTGCTGAATGGTGAAAAGACAGTGATGTGTTAATATTTCTACCTTATTTTTAGTATATTTAAGATGTGTATATTAGTATTGCTGGTGGTAAGTCACTGGAGGATTTATTTAGTACTGGTACCAAAAAGACTTGTGCTAAAGAATATGGTTGAATTTGTTTTTGTGGCCTCAGAAATGACAGATTGACTCACTGATTGATGATTGATTCATTCAGTCTCAGAATGAAATTGGTTTGATATTTTGAACATAGGCTATATTGGTCACTTTATTTCCAATCCCTCTCTTTTTCTGGCTTCTTCTTCTCAGTCAAGTCCTATAATGCTGCAAGTTCAGAGCTGGCCTTGTTACATCTCTGCTTGGGATCTTCTGAAGCTCCTCGATGGTCTGTGGAGTTGAGTTCAAAGCCTTTATATTGTCATTTAACCCCTTCCATGATCTGGCCACTACCTGTCTTTTTAACATCATCTCTACCTGGTACTTTGTGTTCTTTTAAATTGACCAATGCATTTACTCATCACACAGTTTTAACCACTTTGCATGCATTATGTAATTTAATACTCATAGATAGTAGCTTTATGGATTAGGTGCTGTGGTGTGCTATTTTGGACTTGAGGAAACCAG